>NW_011888940.1:1354039-1394956 GCF_000151845.1 Pteropus vampyrus
CCTTGCAGTTGGAGCTTGGTGCTATCTGTGTGGTTCCCAGGCACTCAGAGCACAGGGAACCGGGCAGGCTCTGTGACTCCCACCCTGCAGTAAGCCTCCAGCAGTGCAGTCGGCCAGGAAGCTGGCGTCACAGTAAAAGCTGGTAGGATTGTGGCCGCCTGTGACTCGGGTCTACCTGTCCAATTTATGAAGATGTTAAGCCCGTGATGGCCAGACTCTTGGCTTTGTAGCGTCAAACACAGAAATCGAAGAGGAGGGAAGAAGAGTCATTTAGTTAGATCCCAAAAAGAAATCAAGGCAGCTGCAGAGACATCTTTAATACATACATACCTACAAACATACGTACATATATACATACTTCCTTTTTTTTTAGGAAACCTCATATTGCACGAAGTGCAAGCAGGAAGCAGCTGTTGAGCGGAGGGGATAATGGATGGCTGATCTGGTGAGCAGCACAGAGGAGATGGCTCTGTGAGCCTGGGCAGGGGCGAGGATGCTCCTGCCAGGGAGAACGGAGTACGTCAGGGCAATAAATCAAGTCAGGAATTCCAACCATTGGGTTTGCAGTGAGGATTTGCTTCTCTGTGGGTTGCATTTTCTCACTCATAATTCTCTTCGGTGGAAAAGAGAAAGGAGAGCGAGAAACTTTAGGGCCATTTATATTCTGAGCCAGTTGAGGGGTCACATCAAATTAAACACTGCCCATTTCACAGCCAATTTCTAATGAAGGACTTTTTGCCTTTTCCTTTTGCTAAGCATGTAATTAGACACTTGAATTCTTAACCAGACTATATATATGCCAGATAATGGGTGTACGATTGTTTATATGACTTCAAATTGACTTTAAAATTTGAGATGCTCACTCTATTAGTCCTTAGATATTTTCTGAGCCTAGACGTTTTAGATTCCACATTCTAGCATCTTTTACAGTGACTCCCTGAATACTATTTTATGCAAATTAAATAGTACGTCTACAGGCCTATTAGCATTTTTAATAGTTTAAAATCTTTTATTTGAGTACATACAAATTAGATTTTCAGGTGCCTTGCCATGTACCCATACTCATTTTTACAAGGTTAAATTTCTATTAGACTAATATGCCAGTTCATATCTTAAATGATAATAAAATATGTATAAGGGTTTTTAGTGAACAACGTGCTTTCACATCCAGATTGAGCATGTTGTTAGTGTTGGGTTGGTTTTTTTTTTTTTCATCCTATACATTTTACTAAAAATAGTTTACCAAAAGCAAAGTCTGCTTTAATTGTGCTTTAAAAAAAATTCATCATCTGCCAGGAATTGGTTACAGGAACATTAAAATTTGAAACTCTAATCAGCAAAAGAGAAATCCCAAATAAAAGAAATTTCACCACGGGAATGCAGAGATACGTCCGTTTATCGATCTTTCCACCTTCGTTTCCGGCGCTGGGTATTTCACAGTTAATGGCGAAAGGAGAGGATCGGGAGGCAGCCTGGTGCGCTGTGAGGTGGGCAGGCTTCTTCGCTGGGCGCCGCGGGATGACGGCATTCTCTTGATGCTGATACAGAAAGAAGGGTCATAACCATGCCAGGACAATAACAGCAGGGGCAGCTGCCACCCCCACTGGCACATGCCACTTGACTCGGTGCCTAAAGATAACAAAACAGAACCCTAGGAAAATAGAAGAATTCCATTAGCCGAGCCGTCATCCCCCGGGAGAGGTGAGCAGGCTTCAACCTGCCAGAGTCCGTGAGTGATGAACGCCGCCCCAGAAAATTCATGGATTCCACAGTTTTCAACCACCCTACAAGGATTTTCTATGCCGATCAGCAATTTTCAATGTACGCGTGTCTGTTGCCTCCGCCGCCGCCGCCGCGGTGCTGAATCGGCAACTTGGAAAGAAAGCCAAATGTCCCCACTCCTGGAGGGGATGCTTCCCCCGCACGGAAGAGCAGGGTTGACATTTAGGGTAGAACGGGAGAGAAAAGGCAAAAGAATCAAGTAAATCAGGGCAGCGGGGAAGCAAAGAGAGAAAAAGTTTAAAGCTTTGACGTTAGTCTAAGGCAGAGCAAAGGAACAGAACGTGGACAATAAGAATTGTACCTGCCTTCTTCAGGAGAGCTTTTCGTCTTATTCAGGAGGGAAAAAAAAAAAATGGAAAAAGGAACTTAAGACGTACAAAGAAAAGAATCCTTCAAGCAAAGAAAGAATGACGTCGACACTAAGATACAAAATGTACGTGGGGAAACAGACATAAACGTCAAAGTTAAGGATCAACAGAAAAAGCGATCACAAAGATTTTCCATCTTAATTAATCTGAATTGTTGACCATGCCATCTTCTGGTAATCAGAACTTCCGGGCAATTCTCGGTGAACCGGGAAAGACTTAAGTGTTCAGGTAAACACAGATGAGTGAACACTTAACTATTTCTTGTCATCACGTCGTCATAACCTTTAATTCTTATTTTTTACTAGAAGCTCGTTTCCTCTGGTTGAGAGCAGTGGTCAAGAGCAGGGACTCTGGAGTCACACAAACAAATTCAGATGCTCGCTCTGCTCTTCACTGGCTAGTTATAGCTATAGGCAGGTCGCTTAAGACTTGCATCTGTATAATGGGGATACTCATAGTAACTTATTCACCAAATCTTTATGAGGATGAAATGACATTTTATAATGTTAAGCGCTCAATCTTAGTTGTTGTTTTATTATTATTACAATATCTTCTCCGCATGAGGAGAAATTTTTAAAGTCTATGCATTAGTTCAAATATATTTGCCATATCATTTATTGCTATTATATACTCATTTTCTTAGAAGTCTCAGTTGTCTCTTTCTTTAAAAAAGAGGAGACAGGCCAGGAGAGGAGGAAGAACTCGATCAGTCAAGGTAGGCTAGCTAATTTTCATCAATATTTCCAATTTAATGATTTATAATATATTTAGGCACAAAGTTGTCTTTATAATTTGTTGCCATTGACTTATCACAAAATGGGAGTCCACGACCGCTTTCTGTTTTATGTCTCCCAATACCGATGTTCTCGTTTTTAAAATAACTCCATGTGTAGCCAATTACCTCAAGCAGAGCGTGACATTCTCAGATTATTTTTAGAACATTGTTTAGCCTAAATTAATTTCTTAAAATAATACAAAAGCCAAGTAAACAAACAAACAAAGAAGAAAGCACCCAGCTTATTTCTCGTGGACCACCAACTCAGGGGCAGCTCTAGAGACGATGGCTTTTCAAGGACCCCGAACTCCCTTCTGCCCAGCGGAGAAGGAAGTTTACTATGCTGGTTTTCCACGAGGGTCGAGAAACCCAGAGTTGGGGGCAGACAGTGAATAGGGAGTTTTCTGATGGAATCAGACTTATGTAAACTCAATATAAATACCCGTGTGATAGAAAACTGCCTTCCCAGCTAAAACCGGACGTTGGGAAAATCTGCTGGGCGAGTCAAAAAATATAGATCTTTGCCGTCTCCATTTTAGCAAATGGTATTTAACAGCCCAGAGAGTTCTCACGTGGTGCGGGGACCATGTACCATCTGAGCCCCTCCGGCATGTCTTCCCTCCGCAGGACTGACCCCGCTTAGCATCGAGGAGCTGACAAAAACCACGGCCCACGATGGCATGACAGCAGCTTGATTGATAACGATGATCACAACGGATGGAAAACTGTAGACAAAACTTTGCATAGAATGAGTCTACCACAAAATCGATGAGACAGAAGGATGGCTAGCTACCACCGAGTTATTCCTTACCCAACAGAATAAAATTGCTGAATTTCTATCCACCGCTTTCGATAACGTTCACAAATCTCCAGTGACTTCCGTTTGAGTTTTGACCTCTCGTGGACGTGGGAGATGTACTGCTTACAACGCGGGCGTGTGATACTTCTCAGGGCAGCCAAGCGTGCGTTCCTTCTGAAATGCATGCTCGTGCGCATGGCCCCGAGAGGAGGCATGATCTAGGGATCCTCTGCAGCACCTCCTCTTTCCAGTGGGTACACATGCTTGGACCTCTGCTGCCGAGAGAAAGCGAGTTTTACACCCACCACCAGAATGTTTTTGATCATTTGTGTTGTTTTGCTTCATCCCTGCTTTTTGTTGTTTAATTTCGTTTACAGTGCAAATAGCCTCAGCAGACGCTAACCATTAATTCTGGAAAACAGAGCCAGCATCTCCTTTTATTCGCTTCCTCCCCCACACGGCCAGCTCAGCATGGAATAGTAAGGACCTCGTCCTCTGCCTTTTGCCGCTGCTGTTAGGAGGAAGAGCCCCGAGTCCCCTCATATGTGCTGTAGGATAGAGGACCCAGGAGGCCGGGGACACTGGCTGCGAGGCAGAGGGAGGTGACAGGAGCCAAGGCAGCAAGAAGCAAGGAACGGCTGCTTTTTCAGATCCAAAGAGCCTTCCGGTGCTGAGGGAAGATGCCAGTCGGTGCCTGCGTCTTCGAACACTGTTCTGCTCCCCCTTCCCCATACCAAGGGGAGTCGCCTCCAGCAACCTCTCTTAATTACCCTGTTCTGAGAAGCTAGAAGTCCCCCTCTGCTGAGTAGTCTGCAAATTGAGCCTGAACCGCCAGCAGACTCCTGTCATGTGTACTATTCAGAATATTCATTATGCAACTGAACACTCTGTGTTCCTGCCTCACTGTTGAAGAACCAGAATTAAAAAGAAGATGCATTTGCTAAACAAACATGAACACACGAACCCTATCAGCGAGAGGCGAGAAGCAAGGGACGATGGAGACCCAGCGCATTTCTGTGCCATTGGGTTTTTAACTTCTGGCCACTGAATAATCCTGGGTGAAGACAGAGGGGCTGAGCCAGAAGAATGCTGAACTGGCCGGGGCAGGGGGGTGAGGGTCCTAGGACCTGAGTTCCAGTTCATGCCTCCACTCCTCCCCAGCATGCCCTCAGACTAGTCACTCGTCCTTGCTCACAGCCTCCCCAGCTGTAAACTTGAGTAAGGAATTCAAGAGACTGTTGTAAGAAGGCCTGAGGTGTATGTCTCTGCCTGTGACGTGTGACCGTGTTACCTCGGCAGGAACCGACAGGGCTGACAGACGGGTTAGAGAAGGTGTCCCCCTCTCAGATCGGCATCTGCTTACCTGGCCCCATGGAGGGGCAGAATGCCAACGCTGACTCTGAAAGACTAGGGCAACGTGTAGTTCATATTAAATCAGAAAATGTGGCGTAGTCAGGATTAAATGTAGTTTGGGGATCAGAGAGACCGAGTTCAAAACCTTTTCTGCCCATCGTTGTGCAACATCAGCAAGTTATTAAACCTCGCCAGGCCTCCATCGCCTCCGCTGGAAAAGGGGGTGTAGTAGAGCTGTGGTGACGATTAAACGAGAGAATGTATGTTAAGCATTCACCCCAGCACCTGGCAAGTGGTCAAGGCCAGTGAATGTTACCTAACCTTTGTCCTGTGGAGGCTGGAGCACACATCTCGACTGTTTGTAAATACAATTGACCCTTGAACAACACGGGTTGGGTCTGTGCGTGCGCACTTACTGCAGATTTTTTTTCAATAAATACGGTAAATGTATTTCTCTACCACATGATTTTCTTAATAACCTTTTATTTTATCTAGCTTGCTTTATTGTAAGAATACACTATAAAATACATATATAGAATATGTGTCAATTGACCGTTTATGTTGTCACTAAGGCTTCTGGTCAACAATAGGCTATTAGCAGCTAAGTTTTGGGGGAGTCAAAAGTTATCTGCAAATTTTCAACTGCCTCCTCGAACGCCTAGAACGCCTTCGGTGTTCTTAACCCCTGCATTGTTCAAAAGTCAGCTGTACACTCGACATTGAACCGGCAGTGTTCACCCATTCATTTGAGGCAATTTTGAAGCCATTGGAGTCCAATGCTGTCACAACCGTAAAATCTTTCTTGATCCAGTCCCAAGTCCTGCTCCCCAGATTTTACTATCCTAAGCATCAGGATCAGGACTAGCTTCACGGACATAAGGCCTGTACCATTGGAAAGGACCCCATGCTCACAAAGGTCCCACAGTTGGCTTGATATTCCGCTGCTGTCCTTTTGAACAAGGGATGCTGCAATTTTATTATGCACTGGACCCTGTAAATTATATAGCAGGTCCTGGCTATACTACTTTGTTTTCCCTCAGTTCTGCCTTGTAAATGTTATCATTTATTTTTAACATACCTTTTAGAATACGTAGTTTATCCTCGTTATTCATGGATCCCATATTTTCAAATTTGCCTACTCACTGACTTTATTTGTAACCCCCAGATTAATACTCACAGCATCTTCACAGTCATTCACAGACATGCAGAGGGTGGTGAAAATTTGAATGGCTCAACACACACATTCCCAGCTGAGGGGAAACAAGGAGACACTCGGCCTCCTTGTTTCGGCTCTCAGTCTGTAAACAACTGTCCTTTTCACAGCCTACTTAGTGCCACGTTTTTCTAATTTTTGTGCTTTTGTGGGTGATTTCGCTATTCAAAATGGCCCCCAAGCAGAGCACGAAAGTGCTACATAGTGTTCCCATGTGTGACACGTGCCTTATGGAGAAAATAAAGTGTGTTAGACCAGCTTCATTCAGACATGAGTTACGGTGATGCTGGCCATCAGTTCAATGCAATTAATCAACAAAATATATTAGAGAAGGTGTCTTTAAACAGAAACACATAAAACAAAATTATGTATTAATCATTTGATGAAAACGTTGTGATCAGAGGCTCACAGGAACCTAACCCTGTATTGCCCCTAAGAGCAATGGTTCAGTATTCGCTTAATGCAGTGTTTGTAGCAATTTTTATCCAACATAAGTACCACCAATCATGAGAATTGCCTGCAACTCCTTTAAGGGCAGTGACTCTGTTTTATTCATTTTCTCATTTTCCCATCATCGTGTTTGCCCCTCCCCTACAGTCCAGTAGAGAGTCATGAACATACTGGTATTCAAAAAAAGTTAACTGAAGTAAGCTATGATTCTGACTTGGAAGAAGCATTAACAACCGATTGTCGATTCTAATATTTCATTGCTAGTTCCCTGTGAAATCAAAGTCCCCTTGTGAAATCGTGGGTATGTGAAAGACCGTTCCCTACAGCAAAAGTTGTAGGTTATTCTCATTTTGTTTCCCTGGAGAAATAAAAAGGAGTATAGTGGCGAATCGTCATGAACTAATACACCTAAATTCTTTATGATCCTCAGACAAAATGTTGAAGACCTAGAATGAACTTTGTTAAGAACATTGTTATAAAGTTCTAAAGTGACCCATAGCAAACTAGGGAGTCTGTATTTTCAGAAAAACAATTTTGGATATAAGACAGATATCTATTTTAAGTCCTACTCAAGTGGGCCATTTATAAGAGGTTAGCTGGAATAAATAGCCTGGCAAGAAATGACATCACTACTTGAGACAGGAGTTAAAGACTTCTAGAATAATGAACTCATTTATCATCCGTTCAAAGCAGATAGGATTACTGGATCCAGGCTAGAGTCTGCAAAATGCAGAAGTGGATGAAATAATTTACCCAGTGATCAACAGGATGGTGGAAATGCCTATTCTATCATAGACGAGTCTGTCTGCAAATCTGAAAAACATGCATTTTCTACTGGCTGAGTCCAAAACATTCTATTGAGATCCATCATGATCTTCCTTGAGAGTAAAGTAATTTGACTTAGTCATTTTATTCATGGCATTTAAGGAAGAACATATATCTATAGGAGTCAAAAGAAGCAAGAATCCGACCTCCGTAGTTATTCCTCCCACCCCCCACTTCCCATCATCCACCTCCATGCTCTTGACTCTTGGCCCCTGGATGAGGGCTCTGGCCCCTCTCTCTTCCCTCATAGCTAGAGAGGCCGCTTCAAATGTGGGTCTCTTCAAAAGTTATCGGCACAGACCACTAGGTAAACAAGTAAAACAGTCCTGTCCACAAGAAAGATGAGGTTCAGATTTGATGAATAAGCCATGATGAAACAAACATCAAGCATAGCAGGTAATGAAGAACCTATTGATGTATCCTGACAGCTGATGAATGTAAAGCGTTGGACAATGTGTCTTTTGAGAAGAGAAATGAAAAGATCCTCACCATTCTCGATGACATGTCTCTTTGGGTTTTGTCAGTAAACAGCAATAAGGCTATTTGAATTGAAAGGCAGATGAGGAAGAGGAGGTTCCAGCTGAGGGGAAGAACAGTCCAAAAAGCCTCGAAGGGGGAAGATGCGGAACTTCAAATAGCACACTTGGGTCAGAGTGTAGAGTGTAAAGACGTTGACTGTGAGCGGGGAACAGGGAATGAAACCTGTTATTCAATGAGTCTTATGATAAAAGCCCATGAATTCAAAGAGAGGGAGTATGTACTCCAGCAGGCACCGAGGATCCACCAAACATCTTCCAGCAAAGGAACGGCATACTGAAAACTGCAATTAGGAGGTGAACGCAACCATGGTGCGTAGGTGATTGGAGAAACACAAGAACAGAGAGAGAGGCCAGTGAGGAGGCTTTGGGGAGAGCAGGCAGCAATGGAGAATGAGGAGTGTGGTTCTGTTGGGAATGACATGGAGAAGATTGAGTCTGTGGCCTTGGAAACTGAGTAGGTGGGAGTGGGTGGGGTGCGGGAGAAGGGGGATGTGATGATAGGGATTTTGAGTCCCAGTGATTGGGAAGCAGAGGTGTTTGGTGAGTGAGCTGGATAGAAGGTTTTGGCATGCGATGTTCAAGATGCTGTGGAAGCAATTGAAATTTGGCAGAATCTAGATATGACTTCATCTGAATTACATTTCAGATATTAATGCACCAACTGTTCCAAGCTCGTTTCTTTGTTACCTACCAATATTTCTCCAAGAAAGTATGTCCAATCTTGATTTCTCAGACGTGGGGTAGTCTAGGCAGAGTTTAGCCTGGCTCTGATACACTGCTGTGTTAGAGATGTTTTTCCCCAAAGACTCTGAGAGGAGATTGCAACGTCTTTAGACCTCAGGTTACTTGCAAAATTAGTAAAATCTTTAGCTTATCCTTTTATCCTTCCCTAGTCTCATCCTTCCACTTACACACGCACATGCGCACACACACGCGCGCGCACACACACACACACACACACACACATACACTCAATATTGAGTTTCTATTATTCCAAATCCAGTGTTAGCATCTGTGAAGGAGAAATACAGAGGTAAATAAGACACTGTGCTATCTTCAGAAGATCTTATAATCTAGTGAGGATTCCAATGGTTGGCTACTTTTATAGTTTATTGAGCACCCACTATGCACTAAACACTGATGTAGGAGGCACTAAGAGGCAATATTGCCCAGCGGTTAGGCATGGATTGTGGTGGTTAATATGTAGGCCCTGGAGCCATACTGGCCAGACTCAAAGTCTTGCTCTACTGCTTATTCATTGTGAGACCTTAAATTATTAAGGGATAGGTGCTTCAGTTTTCCTATCTGTAAAATAAGTATAGTAATAATTACTTCATAGGGTTTTATGATAATTAAATAAGTTAATAGATATAATCTACCACATTATGTGCTATAAACTCACACACGTTCCTAGCACATGACTGGCACTCAGTAAACTTAGCTATTATTATTAGTGCCTTCATGAATATGACACATTTAGTCCTTGTATTAGTTGTGCAAAATTTAGTATTTTTCCCCATTCATGAATGAGGACCTCAAGACTCATAGAGAACAGCTGACTTGCCCCAGTTTGCCTTGCTTGAACCTGAGTTGGATTCTAAAGGTTGTATAAGAAAATGAACCGTGACACAAGTTCAGGGAAGTCCAGTGCTCATCCAACAACCTGCAGTGTCTCTTGTCACAGGGCAGGCTGAACGAAAGGACACTGCACGTCGTGATCTGGTCTAAAATCTCAAGACTGGTGACAATTTTTAAATGACTGAAAGTTAAATAATCGATAATGATTAGAGCTGCTAATATAATTCCTTAATTTAAGCTTATGCCACAAGTAAGCTTTTAACATGATTTGATTGTGATAATGAATTAGATTGACCAGGTATTTTCCTCTTTGATTTTGTGAACTATCTCTGGAGACATGGCTGATTGAAAAATTAGCTCCTAATTTCCTATGGCTGAAATCAGTTTGCTAAAACTAATAAGTAAACTAATGGATTTTTAGATGTCAGGTTATAGTCAAACCTCTAAAAGCTCTGTATGGATGTTAACAAGGGACATATATACACAGAGGCATTCACAGCCACTCACGAGACTGTGAAGATGAGCTCCGTGTTGCCCAAAATAAATCACATCATAAGGTGTTTCCTGGCCGTCAAGCTGATGTGGAGAAGTCTAGGCCAGGCCAACTTCCCTTTAGACTCTCGATAGCACTTTTAAATGCCTTCCTTAAGATTCCTTCCAAGCTCTACCTTCAATTTTCCATCTGGTCAACCTCTAAGGACTTGCATGGGCTGGGTCAGGTAAGATGTTTGCCTGGAGCAGCCTCCAAATCATATCGTCTAAAGAGAGAACATCAAGCCAAAAATGGAAACCAGAGGTGAGTAAAAAAGAGTTGGACCAAGTACTAAAACAGAGAGACAACGATGAGACTACAAATGAAAAATGGGAGATAAATCTGAACTCAAAAAGGTCCAGAATGGTTAAAGAGTGAAAATGCTGGGAATAAGGAGAAGCCGTTCCTTACACGCAGGAGAAGTCCAGACCCATTATTACTGGGCACTGGCGTAGGTGGACAGGAAGGTAGCTATTTATACACACGTCTGTACGCGGAACTGTAAACCTTTTGAGAGCATGATATGTGTCTTGTCATTTTTGCATCTCCCGTTGGGTCTGACATATGGCAGACGCTGAGCGAATATTGGTTGAAGGAACGAAGGAATGATGAATAGAGCTGAGGACGCCACCACCAGCATTTCTGTGCCTCAACCACCAATAACACCTATCACTTTGCAGACATTTACTTTGTGCCCCCAATCGTGCTAATTACTTTGACATGTACATTTTTTAATTGAATTCTTATAAAAACGTTATAAGGCAGATGCTAGTCTTAGTGTATAAATGAGGAAAAGAAAGCTTAGAGAAGTTATTTTTACCACGATTGCATACCTAACAGGCGGCAGAAACAGCGTACTAACCCAGGTCTGTCTGACCCCCTCAGCTTATGAACTTGACCTCTCAATTGTACTGTTTTGGAAACTCGGCCTTGTTTGAACCCGAATTGGATTCCAAAGGTTGTATGAGATAATTTCCTATCCTCCCCTTCACCCCCTACCACCCAGCCAAGTCCCAGGCCCCTCTTCTGTAGTTTTTGGTCATGTCCCCACCAGCGCATTCAACACATCACAAAACAATTGTGTTTAGAGGAGCATCCTGACCACAGGGACTCTTGTTCACTGTGTCCCCTTATGGTGAACAGCATAATGTCTGGAATACAGTGAGTGCTAGAAAATGTGGAGTTGACGAATTATCGACTTGTGAGAAAATGGTGGTCATTTTGAGGATTATGTTTACTAGATATTTTGACTTGACCCATGGATTCCTTCACGTAAGGATTGAAACGTCTGAGACTTGAGATACCAAGGTTGTTTCAGTACCTCTCAGAGGCAATCTTGGGGGCTGGATGTATCGTCCTCTTGAGTGAAATATTGGTCCTCAACTTTGCTGAGCTGTCAAGAGCACTGGGTTTAGATGTGGGGCTGTCAATTGCCTCACAAGCATTTTATCTCAAAAGTACCACCTGGCATTGGAACAGGAGGTTGTTATGAGGTTTTACAGAACCTCGGAGCCTCCAAGAGAGTGAGGCAGGGGAGGCCAGGAGAAGCAGAGAACATTCTGTTTCCCACCTCAAAATCAAAAGAGTAAAAGTAAAGAAGAAATTATAAGCTATAAAAAATTTAAAGCTTTTAGTAAAAGGAAAAAAATAATAAGAACATCCTCAAGTAGCTGGTTCACAGCACAGGCTTTGAAGTTAAACAAACTTGTTTCAAATTCTCTCTCATTACCTGCATTATACAGAACAAGTTACTGATTCTAAACCTCAGTTTTCTTGTATCTAAAATGCTCCCGATAATGTCTACCTTATATGGTAAGCAATAGACATTGTATATGAAATATTTAAGACAGCACTACTCTAGAGCAAAGTCTCAATAAAAGAGAGCTGTTATTCAAACAGTTAAAGTGTATGCATTTACTTAATAAATATTTATTCAGTGCCTACTGCATGCCAAGCACCACGATTTACCCTTCAGTGAGGAATGGTGAACAAATACATGAGCGTCTATCCCCGCCTAGAGCTGCATGGCAAGTTGTAAAACTAGCCACAGACTCTTCCCCTCCCTATATCCCTGACCCCCATTGTGCTCTTTAAGTACTTTCCCACTTTGACTCTGAACTTAACCCTGTGACTTGCTTTGACCAATGGGACGATAGCCAACATGATGTAAGTAGAGGCCTACAAAATGCTAATGCTTTATCCCTTCTGACTGTTCTTAGAACCCCTGCTACCAGCACTTGCGAAGAAGCCCAAGCTCACCTGCTGGATGGTGAGAGACATAAGGTCCAATTGCTGCGTCTCCCTGGCCAACAGCTGTCGACTTCTAAAATATGAGCGAAGCTCTCTTAGAGTCACTGCCTCCAGCTGACCCCGGACACATGATTGAGCCCAGCAGAAATCAGCTCATAAGACTTAGACCAGAAAAGCTACCTAGCCAACTCATAGATTTGTGAGCTAAATAAATGGTGATTGTTTTAAACAATTAAGTTGAGGGGTGGTTTCTTACGCAGCCAAAGCTAACTTACACAAGCTTAAAGACTAGCACAGGGGTCGATACACTTTTTCTGCAAAGGGTCAGATGGTAAATATTTTGGTTTTTCAAGCCATCGGGTCGTTATTGAAACTACTCAGCTCTGCTGTTGTAGCCCAAAAGGAGCCAATCTGGAAACGAATAGTCATGTCTAGTTCGGCTTTAGGACTATTGTTCACTGACCCCTGCTCTGGCACAGGAAACAGACATTACTCAAATAATCCCAAAAAGAAATGTGCACATATAAACTGTAAGAGCTGCTGTTCAGCCAAGGTCCATTGTGCTATCAGAAAGAATAACTGGAGACCCTGTCCCAGGCTGGTAACTCAGATATTATCGTGGTCAGATTTCCCCAGAAGCAAACCCTGAGATAAGGATTTGAGTGCAAGCGGTCTGTTTGGGAGGTGACCTCAGGAAGCATGGTAGGAGAATGGAGACATGGGACACAGAAGAAAGCTAACATAGAGCAAGTTCATGAGCAGATTACCATGTGGGCAAGTGAGGCTTGGTCTGCTGGGACCTCCAGGAGATGCTCTAGGTCACGGGGTGGCACAGAAGCTGGACCATGTGTTCTCCAGCTCCCACCATCACTGGTGGAGGGCGGCTCCTGGAGGAGTCCCTTCTGCAATGTTCTGGCCTTCCTCCACCCCGCACACTGCTGCCGCCTGAGAAAGCACTCGAGCAGAGAGTAGCAGCTCGCACTAAGACGCTGAAGTGGGAGGGAGGAGTGCCAAGGGCTGTGGGTGGGCGCCGACAGCATCTGCTGCAGAAGGCTTCCCTGTGGGAGTCAGGTCTGAGTTGAGCTCAAGAAAAAAAGGATGGGTAGGATTTATAGGTGGAGAAGCCACCGCTGAAGCGTAGATGTGGACGAGGTCACTTAGGGAGGAGGATATGCTGAGAAATGAAGAGAAGTCTAGAACTAAGTGTTTAGGGAAACCTAATCTAACGGAGAATGAGCCCAAAAGGAGACTGTATGAGCTCCCTCGCGCTGTCATAACAAAGTTCCACAAACTCAGTGGCTCAAAACAACGAATGTTTATTCTCTCACAGTCCTGGAGGACAGAAGTCCAAAGTCAAGGTGTCAGCAGGGCCATGCTGTCTCTGAAGGCTCTAGGGGAGGATGCTTTCTTGTCTCTTTCTAGTTCTTGGTGGCTCCCAGCAATCCTTGCCATTCCTGGTTTTGTGGATGCATCGCTCCAAACTCTGCCTCTGTCGTCCCATGGCCATCTTCCTTCTGTTCATGTCTGTGTCCAATTTTCCCTCTTTTTATAAGGACGCCAGTCATTGGATTAGGACCCGCCCTGATGACTTCATCTTAACGTGATTACATGTGCAAAGACCCTATTTCTAAACGAGACCACATTCCCAGATACTGGGAGTCAGGACTTGAATGTATCTTTGGCAGGGAGGAGCGGGGGGCAGTGGGGGAGGGTCCTGTTTATGACCATCATAAATAAGATGAAGGCTGGCGAGTGTTCATTAGATTTAGAAACATGGGCATTGTGGTTCCTACCAAGAGCTGATTCCGTGGAGAATGGAAGAAGAACAGCAGTGGATAAGAGGTGAGGAAGTCGAGATGCTGGGCAGTGAAAGGGAGAAATAGGTAGACGGAGGTGAGGGTTCACGGCAGAGACTGAGCATATCCGTGGGAAGGACCCTGTTTTGAGCGACATGTTGAATGTGGAGATGACCGGCCTAGTGCAGGGTCCTGAGGAAACGGGAGACGATGGACTCCTAGGACCAGGATCCTCTGTTGTTAGAAGCAGGAGGGAGGAGGAGAGGCCCTGGAATTTTCTCCTCTGTACGTAGACCCTTACTCTCCCACCAAATGGTCCCATTTTCTGCCTCCGGATGATCCACCTGTAACAACTGCCACCGATCTGCCCCCAGGGAGAGCCGGATTTCCCTTTCATCGGTGACTCTCTACCAGTGTTTATCAATAAATGTCTTTTGTGTCTACCAAGGTCCTGTAACATTGCCCGGGAGGAGGGAGCGTAGTGTGCAGGGCTTCCTAGGTTCGTGCATTATTTCGCTGACCTTGAGAACAGCCCCAACGGGAGAGCAGGGCAGGCCTGTTAGCTCCGCTTCACACAAGAGGAAACCGAGGCTCCAGGAAGGGTTTCAGACAAGATCACGGGGATTGAAATCCACTTCCTCGGATATCTTGCTGCAACTTTTTCCGCTGCAAAGAGCTGCCTCTCCCAATGTGATACGAAGGGTGGTTTAGAAGTTACATCAGAGCAGGAACATTATGGTTTCTAGAAGGAAATGGGCCACTTTTTTAAGATTTGTAGAGTAAGAAGAAATATTTATGGCCTTGCTTTCCTAGAAAATAATGAAGGGGGCTTGTGTTTTGGGAACTAAATTTGCCTTCTGTGAGAAGGTCATAAAACCAATGGTCCAGATGAAATATGAGAACTATTTTCCCCTCATCTTAGAGCATTGATCCAGCAAACATTTACTGAGCTCCCACTACGTGCTGGGAGTTGTTCTGCATCTAAGGGATAGGCATGAGTTGAGTGTCACCTCTGAATCTTAGGGACGGACAGACACATGTGTGTGGGGTGGGGGCCCATCCTGGCCATACAGAACCATGAACCTTAGGAGCACACTCATGAATTTGGGGAATGATGACGCTTTAAGGATATGGGTGGGACATGGGGTTTGTGAGAAGAGAGGGGAGGGGGAGGAAGAGAGATCAGGCCAGAGAGACAATAATAATAGCAATAATAAAATATAGTTCTGTGGCATTGACAGTTTACCAAACACTTTTGTATACTTTTGTTCGCTTAATCTTCACTACAGCCCCTTGAAAGGTAACCCGTCAAGTGCTTTCACCCCACAGGATAGCTCTGGGATGTCAGCCCTCAGCAGCAATGTGTGCAAAATGAATGAAGTAAGAAATCTACCCACCTTATACTACATACTCAGACTTTTAGAATTGCATTCAACAGTTTTTGCCTAGTTTGGGGGGGGGACTCGAAGTCATCAGGTTTAGCGCAAGCAATGCTCTGCACTGTCATGTCTGAAAGGTTCCTAATCCCGCCGATGAACTCTGAAAGTTGGTTGAAGTCTCAAGCCCTGCCTTCCCCCGCGTCCGCTCCCCAGGCCAAATGTGCGTGATCTGCCACGACACAGCTGCAGCCCTGCCTGTCTCTGTGTTAACTGGTCACCACTGTGGGCTCTAAGAATTGACAGCTTCAGCTGGAAAACTCATTTAGGTGGCCTTCCAAGCAAGTCTCCTGACGATGAGCTTCTTTCCTAAATAAGTGATTCATACACCACAGTTCATTCTTCCCTCCATTTATTCCATAATTACCAACGGCCACTACAGGCAAGACATGTATCTACTGATTCACCTTGTGAAGACTCAAGATAACACGTATGCAAGGTACGTGGAGTCTGCTGGAAAGGATGAGACGAGCAGATAGAAGAACTAACATGCAGGTCAACGTGATACGTGAGAAAAGAGAGCTAGGTTTGTATGTTACTGTGTTTCTTCAGCAAGCATTTATTCAGCTTTCGGCTCCATTTTACGAATGAGAAAACCAAGGTTCTCCTCAAACCCTTCTATTTGCAGGGGCTTCATGGAGAAAGCTTTTTAATTCTTTGTTTGGGGGTTGGTTTCTTGGCGTTGTTTTGTTTGACGTTGTTGCTATTGTTCAGATTTGAAGTTTGCATAGAATTTTAACATCGGAATTGAGAGGACTTAACATGGGAGAAGCTTGACCTTCAGGGACCCTGACTTCCATGGGTTCCTCTCAAGGTCCTAGGATGAGCCATAGAAACATTTCACATATTCGTATGTGTTTATAAAATGCGCTAAAGTAATATATTTTAGCATTCTTTTCCTTCAAGAGGCTGTCCCAGATCGAGTACACTTCAGGTTCTACAAAATCTGGACACACCTCTGCATTTAAAAGTAGGATGAAGGACAGGCGGAAAAAGGAAACCGCTGAGCAAATGCCATCAAGGGGAGAGAGGTCCGGGTCCCGCGGGAAGGCGGGTGCGTGGGTGGCCCGTTTTGTGCGGGAGAAATTCCAGGCAAGGCTAGAAAGGATGAGAGGTGATCTCCCCAACTCCCGTCCCACACCCGCAGGCTAATCTGCATTTGCCTCCTCCTGGCCTCCTCCAGCAACAGTGAAAGGGCCAACCCCCCCACCCCACCTCACCCCTGCCTCAGTGGGGCCTCCCAGCCGCTTTGTCCATGGACCACTCCCTCTCCCTGCTGGATCCTCACCTGCGCCCTGGCACCTTCCAGGTGTGGGCATTCACCGTCCCCCCACTGGGGGAGGGGGCAGGCAGAGAGGGAGGGAGGGAAGGAAGGAAAGGAAGAAAACCTCTTTTGATGTCTCCTCTCCAGACGCAGGCCTTTCTTCTCCTCCCCCATGCCTGGCGGCGAGTTCTTCACAGATCATCTTCACTTACTGTTTCATTTGTCTCACCTCTGGTGACTTCTCAGCCCACGGCGATCTGGCTCCTCCCCCCCAGCGCCAGCTCCTCGGAAACTCCTGCCAGGCTTGTCAGCGAACTCCCCGGCCAAAACAGCGAAGGGCGCTTCCTTCCTTATTTTCCTTGGCGTCTGGACTCAGGACCCACTTCCGGAGGCCGTCCTCCTGCCTGGGGCCTCCTTGTCTCGGCCGCCAGCTCGCCTTCCCGTGCTCACCCACCCGCAGAC
Source organism: Pteropus vampyrus (assembly GCF_000151845.1). Taxonomy (NCBI): domain Eukaryota; kingdom Metazoa; phylum Chordata; class Mammalia; order Chiroptera; family Pteropodidae; genus Pteropus; species Pteropus vampyrus. The sequence goes on from NW_011888940.1 coordinate 1,371,462, forward strand.
TCCGGTGTTCCTCGGGCTCTGTCTTAGGCTCTCTGCTTCTTCTCCATCACAGGGACTGTTTCTCCCGTGTGCATCGCGGGCACTGAATCTCACTGTGTCCGCAGCTGAGCTCACACACCCCACCCAGGACTGAGACCTGCTCGTCCATTGCTCCCGACCCAGGAAAGGTCACCATCGTCCACACGGCTGCCCCAGCCAGAAATCTGTGAAATGGGCTTGTCACCTCCCTGTCTCTCACCCTCTGCCTCAAATAATTGCCAACACCTGCCCACTCAACATCTCAAACGCCTCTCACCTCTGTCCACTTCCGTCCACCCCCAAGGCCATGGTCACTTCTTGCCCAGGCTCCTGAAAGTGCTTCCTAACTAACCTCCCGGCCTCAGTTCTCTCTGGCCATTTCTGCGAACGCAGATAGACGGATCTTTCTCAAACGCAAATCTGTTCATACTACTCTTCTGCTTAAAGCCTTTAATGGCCTCCGTTGCGCTCAGGATTAAGTCTGAATTCCCAGACAGGTTTTTCGAGTCTTTGGCAATCTGGACGCACTCATTCCTGTCGTCCCTCTCCTCCCACGGGCTGTAGCCACATCGAATCGCTCTTATGCTCTCGCCTCTGGGCCTTCTACTTCTTCTACCTTCTCCACTTCCTGTCCAGCCTACACCTGCCCGCCTGCCCTTACCTGGCTTCTTCCTACGCCTCCTCGAAGTGCCGTTAGACAAGTCTCTTTTCCCAGAAAGCGCTCACTGACCTCCTGGAACTGGATCAGGGGCTCAGGCTATGTGGTTCCATGGCAGCCGGCTGTGGACCGCGTTACGCTGTGAGGTCCTCGAGAGAGGCACCAAGCCTTCGTCATTCCGTGGCCACCGTGGCGATCCGATCCCGATGCCAGGCGCGTGGAGGAAAGGTCAGAGACGGCCAGATGCCCTTGCATGGCGAATGCCAGGCTGGGGAGTTTGTGTTTTATTTTGTGAAGGAAGTGGAGCCACTGTAGGATTTGGAACAAGGGGGAGAGTTGCTTTAGAGGGTTCACTCTGATGCGGTGGTTGGTGGCTTGGGGAAGCAGGAAATGCATTTAGGAGGCTCTTGCGAGGGTCCAGGCGGGAGGTGACCAAGCCCTGCACGAGGCGCAGATGGTGACATGGCAGAAGGAGGAGAAGGAGGACCGTGCCAGTCCCATCAACCGATGAGGTCAAGGAGGGGAAGTGGGGCATGAGACGGGCAGCGGACAGGGTTGTGGACGGCCCTGGGGTGGACGTCGGGAGTGACCAGGGATGGTCTGAGACCTGCTCTCTTCATCCTCCGAGGGTTTAGGACCTGAGACTTTGTGCTCTTGTTCCAAGCTCTTATGTGGAGAGCACATATTTCTCTAGCATTGGGTTATTATTGCTGTTTTTGTTGTTATTTATGCAAACAGAAGTTGAATGATAATATCAACGTGGTTTACTCTGTGTCTCTTCACACAGAGCATAACTCCAATCCCACAGGACTTTAAAGAGTATCTACAGCAGAAGATACTCTTGGCTTTTTTTTATTTTATTTTTCGATCTTTAAATGCTCTTCTCATACCACCTTGGTGGAGCTGTGCCTTGTTCACCTTTCCTAGACAGACACAGTGGCCATCACGGTATGAGCCATCACAGCCAGCAGAGTGACAGCCACCAGGCCCACCAGAGACAGGACCACAGTCAGGAGGCCCAGCGGGGTCTCCACGGGATAAAACCGGCGAGGATCTCCCATCCTCGCTACCACTTCCCACCAGAGCAACCTCAGGGCACAAGGTTAATCTGAACATGATTTGTCATCCTCGGGCATAGCCTCCTGGGGCTTCCTGTGTTCAGCAGTTTCTCCAGGCTCAATATTTCTCAAGCACTTACCTCTGTTGGACAAGCTCTTATGAAGCAGAAAGGATAAAGAAGAGGATGTTCTCACTGAGTCAAATCGGACCATGCCGCACCCACATCCAGGATGCACACACCTATGATAGTTGTAGTTTAGAGTGTGGACCTGGCGGTCAGACCACCTGGAATCAAAGCCCGGCTTTGCCATTTACTGGCATCGTGACCTTGGGCAAGTCGTTTAACCTCTCAATACCTCAGTTTTCTCATACACGAAGTGGGTGTGATTAAAGTGCCTTCGCCCAGAGTTATTATGAGCATTAGATGAAACCATCGCGTAAAGCACTTCGCGCCCACACGGCGGGAGTCTGCGGCCCGCAGACCGCTCGGGCAGAGTCGGGAACATGAAGGCCATCGGATGCTCATTCCCGCCATCGGGGTTCCCCGCCCCCACGGGCTTCCTCTTATTCTACTTCTTTTTTTTTTTTATATTCGTGAAATTGTATTCCTTCTTGAAAAGAGCTTCCAAAATGTAACTGCCCCTGAAAACGATTTGTAATAGTCTTGCTTTGCTTTTTTTTTTAAAACATCATTTAAACGATAGTAAAACACAAATATAAAATTTACCGTTAGCGACATTTAGCACATTTGCAGCGTTGTGCAACCATCACCACTACCTAATTCCAGGACGTTTCTTCACCCAAAAGCAAACCCTGTGTGCGTGTGCGGTCACTCCCCATCCACCACCTGCCACCAGCCCCCAGCGACCACTCAGTTGCCTTCCGTCTCTGTGGCTTCGCCTGCTCGGGACATTGCGTATTAAATGGAATGCTTCTTTTATTCCTAAGACAAAGTTGTATCTCCAATTGAAGCAGTAAGCTCGGCCAGGCACCCGGGCCTAAGCCTGGCCATATGACCGTGGCTGAGTTATGTGACATTTCTACAACTTGGTTTCTTCCTCTAAAAAGCAAGGATGATCACAGGATCCTCACCGAGTTGTGTGAGGAATCAAAAAGATGATACATGTCCAGCGCTTAGTAAGTGCCTGCGCTGTCCGCGATCATTAATGTTATCTTCAATTACACAAGTCGTGCAGGCTCGTTGAAAAACACTTGGAAAACAAAAATGTGTACCTAAGAAAAGAAAAACATCCATGTCCCCCAACTGTGTCACCGACTGAAGGTGCCAGCGGCAGCCGTCTCAATAGCGTGCGCTGGGGAGAAGCGGGCCTGAGCCTGCCTCTCTGCACTGTCACTCCAAGGGTGACCCTGGACAAGTCACTTGACTCCTGCGAACCCCCTTTCCTCACCTGTCACAGTGAGAAGACATCTACTGCATGAGATCTACGTGAGAATCACAAGAAATGTTCAAGTGCCTGACTTGTAGGGTCACAGCAGCCAAGGCCATGAGTCGGTCGGTCCCGGGGGAGGCGCCATTCAATTACAGGCGATAAACGCAGTGGTCGTGGGGAGTCAGGGAGAAAGTAGGGGCCCCAAAGGGCAGGTGGGGTTTCCGGAATCAGAGATGGCGGGGAGGACTTTGCGGGCAGGGAGCGGGTGCTGAGCATGGCGGGCCTGTGGGCCGTTTGGTCCCCATCCCACTACCCCATTCACTCCTCTCCAGTCCCCTGTGTTTATAAGAAAGTGGTGCAGACAACATGGGAGTCGTGAGAACAGGAATGACAGTAACAATGTTAATAACTGGCACTTATGTGGAGGGCTGCTGTGTGCCCGGCTCCCGGCCAAGCGCTCCCCATGGCCTTTCCCGCTCCATTCTGAATTCCGAGGGAGAGGCGGGCCAGGGAGCCCCCGGGACTGGCCCTCCGAGGATGGGGCGCACAGGGGCTGCTGACGTGCTGAGTGCTGCTCTCCCGGCCACACCTCCTTGGAATCTGAGAACCCAACACTTCTGAGAAAGGAGCAACAGAGAAGGCAAACGCGCGGCCTTCCGTGTTCAATTCAGAAAGCAATAGGCCAGTTTTCCTAGGTATTGGAGCCCAGTGTATGAAACTCAAACTCCTAGGCCAAAGCACGGCCACCTCGGCTCAGAATGTGCCAGACTTCAATTAAAGGTAAACTGAGCTCTCAACACACAGCAGAGCCGAAGCAGGGCCAAGGCTGCTCACTCGGTTCCGTCCCCAGGGCACCGAGGACGTATAGATTGGCCGTGGGTTCCCCAGAGCATGTCAACCGTTGGAGATAATCGCACTGCAGTCTGCTCCACCAGATCAGAGGTGACCGCGACCATTCCTAGCACATCGATGGGCTGCACATGACTGGATTAGAGCCATCTCCTTTTCCATGCTGAGCATGCCGGACGGCAGAAGAGGCACTGGGCAAGATCAGGTCTCACCTCCCCACCACAAACCTGCTGTGTGGCCTGAGGCCAGGCACTTTACCTCTCTGGGTCTTAATTTCCATACCTGATAATGAGAGATTTATTTGTCTGAGAGAATCTAAATTCCTTTGTGGCCCTGAAATCCTTTCCAGGTCTTCTCACATGAACTTTGGAATCGACAAATGAGGCCAAAAGAAGCTGTGGCCACACACTCTTTGAGACTGAGCAACAACCGCCCAGCCAGCAAAGCCTCCCGCAGCCCGTGGGAGTTCCCGACACCGCACAGGTGAGTCAGGTGAGTGAAAACTGTACTGTGAAGGTTCTAGAATCACTCAAACCTGAAAGGATTAACAAAGGGAATTCTTCTGTGAAAGGAAGGATATTTCTGTTATGCCCCAAATTCTCTTTCATCTGTTTTTTTCAACCTGAAGTTTTAAAAGCAGATTTAATGACTTGGGAGTCAGCCAAACCGGGTCAGAACGCTGGTTCCTGGGGCAGTTACTCTGTAGACTTCAGTTTCCTCGTCTGTAAAATGCATGTTTACGCCTATTTCAAAACATCGTGGGGGAGATTAGCAGGAGTTCATGTTGAGTGACACAGAATGCATCAGACGTGAGAGGCCCATTAAATGTCACCTTTTTGGTGACAGTCCTCGAGCAAGACACATGTACGTGTGTACTTGCCTTTTTCTCCCGAGCCTCTTTCAGGCCCTCCAGGATTGGGGCATTCCTTAGTCTTCTTGGCAAACCCCACAGTGCCTTGCACAACGCCGAGTGGCATAAGTGAATTCATCAGTTATGACATTACTCTTGGTCCCTCCCTAAGGGCCTGCCCTCCCCGAGCGCAAACAGCATCTCTTAGAGGCGGCGGGAGGAAATCAGCCTCTCATGAGTTTACTGTGAGTCTGAGGCTGTCACTTTAGGAAGGGGACTCCTGACATTTGCGTTTCCCATCAGAACACATGCCTTTGCGTAAATGTCCACTGAGAACTGTGAGGCTCTGGGCAGCCTGACAGTGAAGAGCAGAGGGCTCCCCACCACCTGAAAGAACAAGCCACACCCCCAGAGGGGCAGAACGTGGCATTAGACTGGAGAATTCGATTCCTGCTCCTCCTCACTTTACAGATTTCAAAGCCAGAGGGTGGAGCCATGAAGTCCACATGTCAGGGAAATCCTGAGCAGAGAGAAGGTTGGTTGCTTGGAGAAATTAGCAAACTCAGGAGGCGGGAAACACAGTAACACGCAGCTTTGTGTCCCCGGGGCGAGCTAGCACCAGGCCTGGCCACCCCGAATGTGGGCGGCTGCACAAACACAGGAAGGAATGAGTGAATGAACGACTCACAGCAGGGACTCGATCACATGAGTCCTCGGGTCCCTCTTCAAGGGCTAACACCACCCATTTCACAGCTGGCGATACTTAGGAGCAACAAGTGAGAGGACTTTGGCTGAGGGTTCCGGGACCGTGCAGAGGGTAATTCGTGGGCGGGTCCCAGGAGACTGGGGCTGCAGGTGGAGGGAGCCAGCTGCCCCGGAAGCAGATGGGAAAGAAGTAGGAGGTGGCACAGCTGAACCGCGGGGGGAAGTCCCGGCAGGAAAGGGGGTTGGCCAAGCAAGGGCAGGAGGGGGAACTAGCACATTCAGAGTGCCCGCCTGGTGCCCCAAACCCTGCATACATCATCATTTAATTCTTCTAAGGGCCCTGTGAAGTTGCTATTATCATCTCTGTTTTACTGACGAGAAAACTGAGGCTCGGAGAAAAAGAGAAACAAAGCCCAGGTCAAGAAGCTGGAAAGTGGAAGGAGGCGTTGGGATTCGAGCCCAGGTCTGGCCCATTCCGAAGGCAATGTCATTACCGTCTTCCAGTGCTGTCTCCTGGGGGAAAAGCCATAATAAATTGTGGAGGAATTCATAGCATAACGATACACAGGGTCCACGATTATCTTCTGCCTGCATCCTGCCACCCCACGGCCAATTGACCCCAAACCCTGTCAACCTGCTTTTCTAAGTAGATCTATGATCTGCCTCTTTCCATCCCTCACTCAGTCGTTACCTTAGCCCAGCCCCCTCTCTTACCTAAACCACCCTGGCAGCCTGTTTCCATCTCATTGCCCACCTACAGGCGGCTCTACGAAACAACCAGCGTGTTCTTTCCAGAATGCAGATCAAAGTGTCACTGGTCCGCTCTCGGGTGAGGTCAGGTTCCCTAGGACCTGGCCCTGCTTATCGGTCCAGAGCCTCCCTTACGACTCTCCCTCTGTAGTAGCTGGCGGCCCCCGAAAAACATGTCCACCTCCTCACACCCGGGCCTGTGAATGCGGCCTAATTTTTTTTTAATTTATTAATTTATTTTTTTATGGTGACCTTGGTTAACAAAATCCAATGTTTCAGCCGTACACTTTAACAGTAAGGCATGTGTAGATATTTACACTGTGTGTTCACCTCCTATAGTTAGATTTCTTTCTGTCACCACATATTTGACCCCCTTTACCCCGTCTACCTCTCTTACCCACCTCTCCCCTCTGGTAACCACTAGTCTATCGTCCATGTCCAGGAGTCTCTGTTCGTTTGCCCTGTTCGTTTGGTGCTTTTAGGTTTCTATCCCACATATAAGTGATAGCATGTGATTTTCAGCTTTTTCTGTCTGGCTTATTTTGCTTAGCATGATTATCTCGAGGTCCATCCATGTTGTTGCAAATGGCAGAGTTTCATCTCTTCTTATGGCTGAGTAATATTCCATTGCATATATGTACCACAGCTTCTTTAGCCAATCATCTATCGTAGGACACTTCAGTTGTGTCCATGTCCTGGCTACTGTGAATAATGCTACTATGAACATCGGTGTGAAAATATCTTTTGGGATATGAGTTTTCAAGTCTTTGGGGTAAATACCCAGTAGAGGGATTGCTGGATCACATGGTAGATCAATTCTCAGTTTTTTGAGGAACCTCCATACTGTTTTCCATAGTGGCTGTACCGATTCGCGGTCCCACCAGCAGTGTATGAGGGTTCCTTTTTCTCCACATCCTCTCCGACATTTGTTATTACTTGTCCTGTTGAGCATAGCTATTCTACAGGTGTGAGATAGTATCTCATTGTGGTTTTAATTTGCATTGCCCTAATAGTTAGCGATGTTGAGCATCTTTTCATATATTTATTGGCCATGTGTATGTCCATTAGGGAGAAGTGGAATGCGACCTTATTTGGAAAAAGGGTCTTTGCAGATGTAGTTAAGTTAGGGGTCTGGAGAAGAGAAGGTCATCCTGGAATACCTGGTGGACCCTAAATCCAAGGGCCAGAAGAGAAGACGTGACGTGGGGCAGAAGGTCCTATGAAGACGGAGGCAGAGACCAGAGGGTGCAGCCGCAAGGAACGCCTGGGGCCACGAGACGCCGCGATTTAAGCAGCGAGGAAGAGCTCTCCCTTAGAGCCTCCGGAGGGAATGCGGCCCTGACGACACCTTGGTTTTGGACTTCAGTCCTCCAGAGCTATGAGAGAATAAATTTCTGTTGTTTGAAGCCACCATGCTTGTGGTAATTTGATACGGCAGCCGCGGGAAATGAATACACCATCCTCCGCATTGCTCCAGACCCACTGACCCTCCTGACAAAAATCTAACAGGCTCCTCAGAGTTGCCCAGGTCTCTTTCTGGGCCTTCGCACATGCTGGTCCCTCTGGCCAAAGTTTTCTTCTCCCTCTCGTTGTGTGACTAACTCCTCCTCTCCTGTCGCTTCTGCTGAAAAGTCTTCTCTGACCCATCAGCCAGGTTAGACTCCCCTTCCTGTGTCCCTACTTGCCACCTACTTCTTTTTTCATGACACTTATGGTACTTCACTATATAATTGTTTTCCTTAACCAATAGGTGAGTGTGGAGGGCGAGGACCATGCCTGCCAGGGCCAAGCGAACAGTCGTCGCTTCATAAACCTTTGTCCTCTGCCATGTCACTTTTTTCTTGCCCTCCCGCACCAGCTGAAATCTGCCTCCCCTAGGCATGACCCCATGGCCAGAGACCATCCCTGGCTCCCTGGTAAGATCGTCTTCTCTTGTGTTTAGGACCCTCTACCCGTCTATCTCCACCTCTGGGAGGGTTGTAGTAAGGTTTACACTAACAGCGGCTAGAAAGAAGCCATTATATGGCCCCAGCAGTCACCCTATTTCCCAGGTCACAGTGACTGGCTTGTGGATAAGCACATCATTGAGATCGGGTTAGTCTTCCCTTGGGACTGAAGTACGGGTGTTCGGAGGAGGCCACCTCCTCCCTCTGGGCTCTCTGGCCGGGACGAGGCCAGTTGGCACCATCTTCATCCATTCCCAGTGAAGAAAGCCCCTTCCGCTGTAAAAACAGAAGTAAACCCAAGAAAGAGGAGTGCGGAGGGGAACGAGAATGACAAACCTTCATGTCATCGGCTGAGTCCTGGTGCCCAGTCACCCCGGAGGCCTTTGCCACCTCCACACGTCCCTGACACGGGGATTAATAAAGTCCCTTCTTTTTCCAAGCTAGTCTGAGTCCATGTTTTGTCACTTGTGACTGAAAGGGTCCTGGCAGATGCCATGTTTCTGCTGCTTGAAAGGAATCATCTCGCTGGTCCTTGTGCCCTTCTGGGGGCGGGAGGAATGGTTACAGAATCTCTGTTTTAGCCGTGAAGCAATGAGGCTGGGCTCTGAACCCTGCTCGGCCTGCCTTCAAAGCACTAACTCTTGTCCTGTGCTGGCTTTCCAGCTGCCTCCCACAAGGCAGGCAGGACAAGGGGAAAATCAACAAAAACTAGAAAAGAGGCAGCGTCCTTTATCCATCTCCAAAGGTCCCCGAATGCAGAGCACAGTAATTTGAGCGAAAACAGCAATAACGAAATCCACAGTGCCTAAAATACTCATATTTGTTTTCTACAGAGTCTGTGACACTCTGAATCAATGAGCCTTCTGCTTCTCCAGCTGGGCCTTGAGGACCTGACTCTAACCAAGAGCCTCCTTCAAACTCAGATTATTGTGCATCTTTAGCAATGGGACAGTAAGTGCCTAAGGAGTGATGAGCCAGGCTTCCAAACAGCCTGTGTCTGCCATTTAAAACATCTCCTTCCCACAGAGAGGGGCGTTTCCCAGCTGTGACACTGGGAGCACCTGCGAAGGTGAAGGCAGCTTTGTTAGGAGCCAGAGCACTGGCTCTGAGCGCCTCATGCACATTAACCAGCATCGGCCGGTCCCTCTATGTCCTGGACTCAAGGATTCCTGCATGCCGAGGTAGAGAACACATTTCTCATCCACTGGCAATGCAGAGCTCTTGGTTGCAAGGTCCCCTTGCTATGTCCCCAACATAGAGGGGGGAGCGTCTTCTTGGTTCATCGTGCTCCCTTGTGTGGTCACCCCCTGCCTGGCACACAGGGCACCTGGCTCACTCTGAAATGGCTGGGAGGTCAGGCCGGGATTGGGATGAGCCAGGTAAGGATTTCATAAAATGTACACAAACTTGCTCTGAGGTTACGAGACAATGAGTAACTCGAGAGAGTCTGAACTAAATTGAATGAAAATTAATTGATCTTTTATAGTACTTTAAAAACACACATATATCACTTAACTATTGGGCCATGGGTTAGAAATTAAAAACTGCTGGTAAACCCCAAGAGGGAATATATTATTCTCACCTTCAGATAAATAATATTTTGTCATAGTTTCTCTTTAATTTCATAGAGAAATGTGCCAGGCCTCTATTATTATGTCTGCTCATTTCAGGGAGTCCTCTCCCGTTCCCTGGGGACCACCCCTGCCACACATGTGCCCCCTGCAGGCGTGCGGCCACCATGGGGACTGCAGGTTGGTATAATGAGCCTTGCCCTTGGCACAGCCCATTGGTCAAGCAGTGGGCACCCAATCCAAACAGCCAATCAGAATTCTCCCCCAGAATTTGGGAACTGCAACTAACAAAAGAAGTCAGCCTGTCCCTGGGCGTCTGAAAATGAAGACATGTGAATGCAGAAGCAGTTGGCAGCTCTCGTCCACCATGTGGACTGAGGGGTGGAAAATGCCAATCAGCGGAAAGGGAATCAGAGGGAAGGAAGGGAGAGCAAATCCTGACAGCCTCTGAGCTCCTTCTTCTAGCGGCTCCCAAGGCCCATCCATATTTCGCTTTTGGATTCCATTGAATCCAAGTAGCCTTATAATAAAATTCTTTTTTGGCTTAAACTAGCTTAAGTTGGATTTCTGTTCCTTGCAACCAAGAGTTTTAACTAATATAAGAATGTAGTCCTATTTCAGTCTCGCTCACATGCCAATCTTGAACTCCTCGACCATTTTACTTTCTGACTTCAGAATGAAAAATATAAAAGTGAAAATGTTTGAGTTGACTCTTATAGAAATTGGTCACAATCATTCATACCCATATTCCCCCTCCCCTCCCCTCCCCCCCAACACACACAACACTCTGGTAAGGTTTTCTTTCCTGCTGGAATTGTCTAACTACATGCTAGAGACACGGAATGGTGGTCAGGCCCCCAGTGGTGGAATATGGGATTTTTATGACAGTCCCTAAGAATTTGGTCTTCCCTGATTCTGGAGCCCATTTCTGAGTGTGGCACGTTCTCTTTTGATGATCTACCTACCTCAAATGATCCTCCATCTGTGGACCAGCCACAGATTCCCGTGGGCACTCCAGATTCCACGAACCACACCCGCAGTGAGGGGCTTCGGTGCACCCCCTCCTAGGGAAGCTGCCTGTCTTCCGGAACTAGCTTCTTCCTATGCAGGGCCCTGCCCTGTCCTAGAAGGCAGCGGGGAGCTGTCCAACCACAGCTCTGCAGAGAAGCTAAGCAAGCGGAAAACCGCTTTGCAGCACTAACAGGGATGAGTCCTGATCCCCGAGCCCTCGCCACTAAGTCTACTGCTAGTTAAAACACCAGATGGCGACGAAGGTGAGATTGTCTCCACCCACTTTCCCAAAAGTAGGTGCATAGTATTAAAAAAAAAAAACAAAAAAACAAAAAACAAAACCCATGAAACTAGATAAGCTCTTGCCCGATATGTCTATTTAGGATCCCTCAGGATTCTCCTATTAAAAAATAGAAATTAACCCAAAACCCACTGGGCTTGACCAAACACAAGGAAGCATATGTCCAGCACATGTCTGACATGTGCCCGTGTCAAGACAGTCGGATATTAAAAATCCGAAGGCCAGTGAAATGCTGCCCAGCCCTGCCCCGGCCCTCCCTCACTGGAGTGAATGTGCCTTTGATCCCAACGAGCCTCAGAAGCCTGAGCAGCAAATTAGCCACCATCTCTACTCTAATTGGAAAAATATTTTCATGTTATCAGCCCAAGTTCAATCAACATTTCAGTTACACAGGTCTAAATACCCAAGAATTTACAGCTGAAAAGAACCTCAGAGTCATCTGGCCCAAGAGGTTTATTTTAAAGACAAAGAAAAAGAAGTCATCAGAGAGGTGAAGTCACTTGCTCAAGACAGCACAGCCCCTGAGCAGAGGCCTGCCACCCCATTCCTAGTCCGGGCTTCGAAACCAGCCCTTTGCAGAAAGCAAAGGGCTTTCCGAGGCGCCCTGCTCCTGGGCAGCCTGGCACATGCGGAGGCTGGAGATGCCCAAGAAACGAAGGGCACCGCCTCTTCTGAAGTATCTAGGGAGAAAGTTTCAAGGTGCCGGGGGCCGGTGCGGCAGGATTTTCAAAGGCCTGCAGTGGGAGCCCTGCTCATAGGGACACGGTCCAGATGTCCTCATGTCCCCTCTGCAGACACGAGGCTCGCCCTGCTGCAGTCCGCCCCACGCCTCAGCAGAGCCGCACCTGGCTCCCTTGAGCCCCGGGCACCCGTTTAAAACACACCTAGAGACGCCCTCGGATTCCTGCCTGAGGTGAAGGCTGCCCACGGCAGGGGCATGAGATGGCTGCCAAGGTCTGCCCTTCTCTCCCCTCGGCCGCCTTCCTCCCCTGGCCATTTGCTGTGACACGGCAGAAGAAAAAAGTGACATCGCAGGGCAAACAGGAGTCAAACTGGCGAATAACCAACCGCACTCCACCCTCGGAAGAGGAGATATCACTGAGCAGCTTGAGCGAAATGGCGAGAAAACCTGGGAGTTTTCACAGCAGGTGGATTCAGTATGAATCCAGAGTGTCTTACTAATCATTAGAGAGAGCACCTTTGTTCTGTTTCAAAAAGTGCAGTTTCCGGGGCATTTTATTTTTCTTTGAAAAAAGAGACTAGAAAGATACTGTGTATTCCTTTGAGCTCAAGATGTGAAACAAACTGATTGTCATGCCTTCTCACCTTCCTGAGGTGGGGATGATGATGGAATTTAGCATCACCTGAAGCTAAGGAGCACCTGAGTAGAATTACAGACGGTCACGAAACTCCACCGACACCGCCAGAGATGAGGCTGATTCTCCTAGACTGACTGGGGCGTAAGGACATAATTCTCTTCTCCCTGCCCCTGATCGTCTATCAAAGAATCGATATACCCAGGACATGAAGGGTTTGGAGCTTCTACTAGGGAGACGGATGTGGAGATTTCTCGATCCCTATTATTTCACTCTGTGTGTGGTTTACATGTCAGCTGCTACCTGAACAGAGGTAGCGATTCCATATAGACTGGCTAAGAGAAGGAAACTGTTCTCACTCGGGTTCTATAAATTACTCATATTCTCACTTTAATATCAAGTACGATACGTATTAGAGTGCATGGTTTGGGCTAGAATCAATTTGGAAGGCTGTCAAATAAAAAAAACAAAATAGGAAAGTAAATCCAAAGTAAAATTCATGACATGATTTTACTCCCATTACATTCCACTTCACAAATGCATATGTTTTACAATATCTTTAATAATAATTATTAAACATAGTAAAATACTTCCAAACTTGGCTCATTGCATAATTGTACTTCGAGTGAAAAAAAATTATCTGAAGCCTTGTCAATATGCCACTTCCTCCTCCCCCAGCTTTTAACAGAAGCAGCCTCCAGTAGAATAATCCAAGCTGTGTTCAAGAAGTTGGCAAGTAGGTCCAATTAAATGTGGTTTTACTGTATTCTGGCGTTTGCATATCTAGTTTGCCAAGAAGTAATCTTTCACAAAAAAAAAAAAAAAAAAAAATCTGTACTGGCCCAGACACAGCCTGGATGGTGCAATGCATCACATAACTTTCCCCCATGACTAAGATAATCATTTTTTCTTAAATAGCTGTGGAAAACGTATCATCCATCCATCATATTCCTATATGAATCACAAAACACCATCCTTTACAGAGCCTCTTACATTTATACATGACGAGCTGAAATTCATCTTAATAGCTCTGTTTATTTTAATTATTAAACTCAGAAGGAGTTAGCTTTTAGCCACCTGAGCTGGATGTATTTATTCAGGTGTACTCCAGTCGGATTATCTGAACGAGGCTATAAATGATCCTATTGACTATTAAATGCCGACTTGTCAAAGCTGCAGTCACACACATTCCCAAACCTAGGGACCTGCAACTCAGAGTGAAACGCTTCTCCGAGCTTTGCAAATCAAGTCCTGGGCCGGTTTATTTTTAGTCTTTAATTTTTTTCATTAAAATTTTTTTTGCCCAATGTTTTACACACTCCTGATCCCTCATGGGGGAGCTGACTCTCGCAGCCCCTTCCAGCTAACCAACGCTCTATGTGAACCACCGGCTGTATTCAAAGTCCAGATGGAAAGCCGTCAACAAAGAGACTCCTTCCGCTCTGCCTGCTGCATGATTCATCCCTGGCGTGAGGACAGGCCCGGAGATGGCCCCACCACCTTGACTCCCATAGGTGAGCCAGGACAGGAGCCCAGGTGCCCCGTCCTCGGGTCAGCAGGGAGGGATCAGGTCAGAAAATGCCGCGAAACCCACAAGCTGGCCTTTGTTGTAAACCATCATGAGCTCATTAAAAACACATGCAGAAATGGTTAAACAAAATCCTCTAAACCTTTTACAAAATTGCCAGTCTATTAGAAGGTCTGAGCTCACAGCAAACTCTCCCTTCCAATGTGTGCAATGGAGCAGCTAATGTCCTTTGGACTCTTGTCTATGGCACCAAGCAGAGGGAGGTTTGTGGGGGAGGCTTGTTTGTTTTTGGTTCTTCTTGTTGTTTTTTAACTTTTTAAAAAAAAATCAAACTCTTAACTATATCAACCAAGAGGGCTATTTCTCCAAACGTGTATTGTTAAAGTCATTGCCTTAAAAAAAAAAATCTATGAAAATTATAAAATGAAAAGGAAGATTTGTGTCAAATCCAGGGGAGAAAGAAGAGAAAGGAAAAGAGATGACTGTGGCGTGAATGTTTTTGCGAAGTGGCTTTGCATCAAAGAGCAAAGTGGACGGACACACTGCATGGGGGCTTCGAAGCCTGCGACGTGGAAAAGTTGGACCCGGCCAATATTTACTCAGTTTCCTTATAAGGAACAGAGCAGCATCGCATCCCATCAAGTTGTGGACTCAGCAGGTGCATTTCCTCCACATGCATTCCTTTGCTGCAATACGCCATGACCACAGACTCGTATCAGAGATGTGAGCCTGAGGCTGAGATGCTCTGAGCTCTCACCTGGCACGTGCCACCTTCTCCTGGGGAGATCAGAGTGACTCATTTAAAGCCTTGGGTATACCATATGAACATGTGTGGTTCCCTGGTGGGGGGGGGTCATGTCTGTTCATTATCATTATAGATATTAATCACATGGTTTTATATATATATATGTATTATGATACGAGAGTAAACATAAACTGAAGCTCTGGGTCTTGGTTTCTTCAGCCTTAAGAGAAAACATCTGTATCCAACTTAGGTTTGGGGATTAATCAGATCTAGAGAGCTGAAAGAGCTTTGAGAGGTTTGTCCAAAGGAACACGAAATATGACGTAAGGTAAGATGTAGGAGGTTTGCATACCTGCACATGTACACGCGGACAAACCTACCTGAGAACGTGGAATCTCTTTCATTACTACAGAACTTTAACTTTCACATTTCCGGTAGAGATCGCTTGTCTCCAGGCCTGCCGAAAACTGAAATAGAGTTGAGACTATTAGTGCTCAATGAACTTCAGTCAGAAAAATCCATATTGAAAAAAAAATTCACATTGGAAGGAAGGCTTTAAGATAAGAAGAAACTTTATCTTGATGTAAAAAATTATTATTATTATTATTATTATTATTACTATTATTATAGTGATGGCATCTCAAATGCACATAGTCCCTTTTCATCTGAGAGCTTAATGCTCTTGCGTATCTGCTTTCACATTATTCTGAGGAAGGAGGCTAGCTGGGGCTGGGGGCGGATTACTATTCTGGTCTTGCAAAGAGAGAAGTGAAGGTATCGGGGTGGGGGGCCTCCCCTGATCATCAGTAGACCTCCAACTTTCTCTCGAGTCTCCTTTCCATCAGATGCTGCTGAGAGAAGGAGGTGAGAAACAGTCCAAGAAACCAACCAAGGCCGTTTTTCAGAGTAAGTGGGAAAATATTCGATTCTCCCATTTCAGCAGCAAACAAGTTTCGAGGTTCCTGTCTGGCTGCCACCCTCTGTCGGGCACCCATGTTTCTCCTCTCCCTCTTGCACGTCCAGCAACAGCTCTGTCAGCCCTGTAGCTACTAGCCTGTAAGTAGCAGTGCCTCGCTGTGGTTGAAGAAATAACATGTTTTGGAAACCCAAGCAACCCTTTCCTGGCTGGGAGCGGAGAGGGAGAGCGAGCAGAATCCTGCGGGGGCTCCAGCTCTCAGGGAGCTCGTAGAGAGGCCGGCACCTGGCCCCCTCTGACACCGGCAGCAGCGAGTGTTCTGCTGTAATCTTTTTTATTTATAGTTGGTAGCATCCAAGTCAGGAAAACAAATAGTATAAAAACCACGTTGGGTTCAATTTGCAAATATGTAGTAGACAATGATAAGTGCAATGATGGTAAATATACGTTTACTTAAGGCAGATTTTCTCACTTAGGCATAATCAGAATGTTGATTTCAGATTCAGATCTGATCAAGGATGTGCCCGGAGCCAGGAATTCAAACTTTATGTGCCCCTAAAGAGAGGAAGATCCCACGTCTGAAATGATAGCTAGCCAGCGATTTGGGGAATGAACGAAATGTTTGCAAAGTCCTTCCACCGCCTTCTCTTCCCCACACCTGCTCCCGCACCTTCAGAATGAACGGACTGGAGGTCCCTTTGCCCCTTCCAGCTCTAGTTTTTGTGATTCTAGATTAGTCTCTGTGGAAGAACAAGCGATACAGCAATCTACAAGGAGAGAATATCAGACACACAATACAAGTCTTCGTGTAACGGGGAATAATTGGGTCATTAGATTGTTATCAAATTCTGGCCACTAGATTTTTGCAATTCGAAGAACAAAATTAACTCATTATTTCAAGAGCCACCAGTCTAGAATGCAAATTTAAAAAATTTAGGATACAGATGTAAGCTTGGAATTGTTTTTGTTTATAATGCTTTAAAGTTATGTTATTTTAGGAGAGAGAAAAAATTATATATATTATTAAATAAGAATAATAATATGAGGATTGATTGTCTCATTCTTCAAGGGTGTTATTTGGCTGACTTTTAAACAGAAACACTTCAATCATTTAAAATCCTTCCATGCTGGTCAAACCTACAAACCGCCTGTATTTTGACTGAAGTATTATTTTTACTGCAAGATAAGCACCTTTACAGAACAAGTTGAATAACCGATGACAAGCCCTTCCTGCCTCCCTCATTTGCACATAGTGATTCTAGTACTGCTCTGAGGCATCCCTCAAGAAAAATAACATATAAATAGAATGTGAGAAATCACCACATTTTCTAGACTTCACACTTAGTATGAAAAACAAAATTTCATTGTGCCCCGACACAGCCTCTAATTTTTTTTTTTTCTCTTAACCTAAGAATTTTATCCGGAACTATATCGTTGATTATAATGAACCCCCAGAAATACCTCAGTTCCTTCTTCCAGACTCCCTCACGGCATGGAAGTGGCGTGCTGGTTGCAGACTGCTGAACTGGGCCAATCTCAAATGTAGTTTTCATTTCAAATTTGTTTCAATTTTTTCAAAATGGTAGAAATTCACACACAAAAACAATTTGGTTGGGAAACACGGTTGTATAACTGCGTCGAAATTACTCGATGCATAGAACGTGCTCTCCTATATATAATTAATAAAAGGACGTAGAGAAAAACAGGGCGGACCATCAGGTATGAATTTTAGTTCGAGTCTTAACAAAAATAAGAACCTAAAGGAATCTTCCAACTGCCAGCCTTCAGTTTCTTTCCGTTTATTCAGTTGCAAAATCTTGGGGCTTTTGAAGAAAATTTTTACATTGAGGGCTTGCTTTGAATATAAACCTGTACCGTTTTTTGGTCCCTCCTGTCACATCCTTAAGAGACTCTCTTTCTCGAAGGCAGTTATAGAAATAACTTTATAAATTAAAATATAAATTTTTGGAATATGGTTCTATGCTATAATTTCTTCTATTCGATGAGAATTTTAAGTGATACAGAGAAACAGTTATAAATGACAAGAAATACGGGTTTGGTTTTTTTACGCTAAATTCAAATAGATGGCACTAAGTTCTATGGCTATGGCTCACAAGCAATAAAGGCTTTTCTTAAATGTTTTCATTATCTATTATTGTACATAGTGCTTTTCTAAAGATTGTCCAAATAGACATCCTTAGGAAGCATTGTTGTCTGCCTAGTAAACATGCAATGGGCATTTTAATATTACCAAACAGCTCATTTATATGATAGAACTCCAAAGAAATGATCCACCAAAAAGGTATATGTATATTTTTAGTCTGCTTAAAAACAAATTTAAGAGAGTCATATGAAAAGCTGAAATGCTCTTTGATCAAAGATCATTTCAGAGCATCAGACATACAAAAATGTGAGAGTCTTTAATAATTCTCTCAAAAACGAAGGACACACTGCGTTAAGTATGACTTTTAACGGCGTGAATATGTCCTTATTTATAGTTTTAAGTAATATATATATTTTAAGTCATACACGGTTAGGATACATTCCGTTAAGCTGTGTCACATATCAAAAGTTAGCTGTGATTTGGCATAGCACAGATAAATGAGGTTGTGCTATTCTTTCAAGTTCGGTGTCATTATATATGCATTATGTATCAAAACACCAGATTTAATCGATCCTGTAAATGTTTGCCAATATTCACATACATTTTTCCATGTATCACTTCATATTAACTGCAAATACACCTTCCACAGATTTGAATATTTAGGCCAACATGACTTTTTAAAAAAATTCCTACAAAGTCATCTTAAGCATGTATATTGACATTTAATAAAAACAATTTAATTTAATGATTAACCACAGAGAGTATAACAAATTGTAAATAAGTCGTTTCCCTGAATGGACTCTCTATGGGTGTCACACGGCCTCTCAAAGCCACTCTTAATATCCTCACTGAAACTGTTACTGACTAATGTGCTACATTTTAAAGCCAAATTGGGTTTTCATTCTTCTCCTGCCAAACTAACTAGAGAGAATGCCTCCTATAGCAAAATGCAAGCTCAACTGTAAACCCATCCCTAAAGAAGGTTGGGAAAGGGGGAGAAGTGCCTGAAAATTCAAGGAAAAATTTAGTTTTGAAAGAATTGTTTTGTAAACTACCCTTCAGCCCAAGGAAAAGTACCATGCTTACATAAACCCCAGGGACTGTGATTGACAGTTTATTAGTCAATGTTAGAATTAAATCAGGGAAATTAACTGGATAAATCATCCTTCTCAGAAAAGCCTGATTTCTTTCAAACGCTTGAATATTTTTGGAAAAATCTTCGAACCTGAATTATCTGGATAATTAATTCAACAATTACGTGTATAAGCAGATACTTATAAGGTATTCGGGCTTAAAAGAAAAACTTTTCAATCTACTGTTTCACTTCTATGACCTCACCCTTTCCTGTTATAAAGTTTTAAATTTAAAGAGTTCGGCTTCTTTAACAAGAAATTACAAAAATTAATTAGTAAAGATTTTTAGGGGGTCAGTTTGCAAAAATACAAAAGTTAATTTTTAAAATGTCTCTGAAATTGAATTAATATTTCTCAAAACCTCCACTGACATCAATAAGATCTGACTACTTTAGCTATCCTTTTATGATATTAAGAAAACTTAAGGATGAGTGGGGAGGATTGGAAAAATAAACTGTTTCTCTTTATGTAACTAAATTGTCTTGAAGTCAAGGGATAAGTGGTTCTACATTTTAGACCACAGGATAGCATTCTGTAGGCAAAAAGTAGAAAAATTTTAACATAAGGGACAGAATCTTATCGGTGTAATAAACTTGGACTATAGCCAGAATGAAATGCCTAAGAGGTATTTGCTTTTACAAAATAAATCTAATGCTTTCTTTTTTAAAATGGCAGCATTTTAATGGCAAATGACTTCAGTGAAAAGGATTGAGCTCTTGTGTTCTGGATTTCAAAATTCACACTCGATTCACTGTACCTTATCAGCTAATTTCAAACATCGCAACAATCACAACAAAAATTTAGATCAGTATCTACAAATTAAATCTAAAATTAATTCTGAGTTTCCTAACCAGAGGTATGTATGTAAGTTTCCCTCATTATATTAGAAATCAAAGACTGTCTTAAGCTCTATAGAAATAAAAGGTAGTCATACGATACAGGAAATGTTGAGCTCTTAAGACTTTATCGGATTCAATGGGAGTTTGAAAGTCTAATTTTTACATTATTTTGATTCTATTGCTAAACCTTGGGAGAATCAAGATTTTGTAAGTCGTGTTACTTCTTGGGTAAAAAACAACTATTTTCTTTGATGATATCTCAAAAGATTTACTTAGAAAATGAATATTTCAGCCATTTTAATATGTGATATTACATAATTTTAATACTGTCCAACTCTTTCTAATCTTCCGATAACCCGTTTGTAGATAATCATGAGTCTACTTGATTTACCTATTAATCTGATGGCATAATTAACTAGAAAGGAAATCCAAAATCTAGCACACAATACCAGCTAGGCCCACAGTGATCTAGGGCATAATCAATTATCGAGAAGAAACAGATGTTCTCCAAAGTGAATGAAACCACATACTTAACATATGCTTATATATCAGCCAGATGTCAAAGGTGGGGTCAATTTGGTTTCCAACTTGATTACACAACAAATTACTTTCTTTTAAAAATGTAGCAAATACACAACTGATTCCTTCGCTTATCAAATGTGATTTGTGTCATCAATAGTCTGTTCTAGTTTTGCAAGGAACTTTTTATTCCAAATTACATGTCAAAACATTGTTTTTATAAGTATATCCAGTTACGTTTAAGATAATGCTCATTTTAAATTAGAAGCTAGTAAGTGGAACTAAATTATAACTCTCAACATCTTCAGAAAGCTTTCAAATAACTGTGACTAGTTGCTACAGGAACTGAAAACAAAACCCCTCCCCCCCTTTTATATGCTTGTCACTGCTCAGAAAATTATTTCGTGGAGCTCAAGTGTACCTTCCTCTTTTATGTGAAACAATGTTTGGTTGGTTATAAAACCAAGTGTGAGTTGCCTGTAATAGAAATCCTGTCTCAACAACAAAAAGGGAAATGTAGAATTCAAAATCGTAAGTTATGGATTGTGCTTTATTAATCTTTTTTGCATTCCCATCCAAAACCATCAGGGAGCTTACAAATGGTACCCTTTCAAGCTCTGGACTTTATTTCCTTTTTTCTATAGAAGAATATTAACTTTACCATAGGCCATTTAATATAAATGTATTTAATTTAATTTCGACGGTAGTAATATAAACCTGTATCTTTAAGGCTGGAAGTTATGGGCGATTACGGATTCCAGGATTTGCAAACTCTCAGGTCTGTGCCGACCCTGGTCACCGTGTGTGACAATTCCTCCACGGTACCGTCAGCACCTGTGTGTTCTGCCAACTCCGTAGGTGATGTTTCTCACCCTAACAAGCCCAACGAGACAATCACGAAATTGGGTCGATCACAGAAATTAGGAAATGGAGTTCTTCTAACAGTTGCAGTACTGAAGTTACAACTTGACAATTAAAACCTGGGAACTTTATGAGTTTGCCCAGCAACAAAAAGGATGCATGTAACTAATCTTGAACAATCAAATGCCTGCTAATTCAATTGCCTAGAATTCCAGTCATTAGCCAAGCAGGCTTCCAAATTCAGACATCCGGTCTCCCTCAATTTTCCACTTAAACCAGAACACAGAAGAGGAGATCTGACCAATCAACTTAGGATAAAATCACCCATGAAAATGACTTCTGGTGTATGGATTAGTAGCCGTGCGGCATACTTTGAAAAACCTAGGCTGCCACGTAAAAGTTTCATGGATTCACAAACTTCTAGAGAATTACCTTAACATTCCAGATTTAGGTTATAGAAAATGGGTGTCGCTTTTAAAATGTGCATTTAGTATCTTCTTAAATGACTAAAAGCAAAAATGTTTGCGCATTTCCGTGTGAGTGATTTAAGGCATTCTAATAATTTCGTTAAGTTCTGAACAGAAATGACATTAAAAATAAAGATGCTATGGATGACACACACTTAGGATCTATGAAGTACACAATCACAATTAAAACAACGCACAAGAAATTCTGAGTTCATATAATTTATTGCAGTTAGCACACAGTTTAAAAATTCACCAACACACCAATAGTACAAAACTAAACAGCATTATAAGTTATTCCCCCCTCAGGAAAATAAAACATACTATGATTGTCAAAGCTAGATGTCAGTCTAAGTTTCAGAACAAAGGAAGAATGTGAAACTAATAAAAGGAAAAAGCAATCACTCACAATGACCACAAAAAGAAAATCCAAAGAAAGTCCGTTTTCTCACAGACATTGATTGTCTTCTCTAAATTAATAAAAATTATTTTAACATAAACTGTATTTAAAAAAAACTAGAAACTCTTCAAGTAACTAAAGATAATGCTCCAAGGCCATTTTCACAGCTTTTTTTTGTTTGTTTGTTTGCTTTAAATGCCATTACAGCCAAATTAACACACATTTGACCAAATATTTCCAAACCAGTCCAGCAACACACAATGGAGTTTTCCATTCAGTATCTTAAGCACAAAAATAGGCTATGTTTACAGTAGTTAAGGCGATCAAAT
The DNA here is from genome assembly GCF_000151845.1 of Pteropus vampyrus. Taxonomy (NCBI): domain Eukaryota; kingdom Metazoa; phylum Chordata; class Mammalia; order Chiroptera; family Pteropodidae; genus Pteropus; species Pteropus vampyrus. The sequence goes on from NW_011888940.1 coordinate 1,393,725, forward strand.
TTTAAACAAAAGCAATTTAAAAAAAAAAAAAGGGAAAAACAGCAAACGTTTTCCATGCTACTCCCATAGACCTTATTTGTAAGTGCAAGACAGGAAAACAAACACTGTGCAAAATGCTCTTGCCCTGTGTGCTGGTCATTAAACCGCACACCGGGCTGCAGCCTCTGCTGCCGCGATCCACATAGTCTACTGACCCCCTTCCCCATGTCAATCAAGGCAGTCCAGTCCTTTCAGCCTGGGGCTTTTTCAGTCCATAGAATCTTTTCATGAGTTTGGGGGGGGGGGGGGTAAGAAAGAAGGGGAGAAAAAGGGGAGCAAAAAAAAAAAAAGAGAGAGAGAAAATGACCTATTGTCAATTTGTGCAGTAGTTATTCTAAAAATGCTCAACTGGGTAAATGTGTACACCTAAACTTTGAGCTGGCATGGGTTTTGTGCAATTAGAAGTTGGTTATAAATGCACACTGCACATGCAAATCTTTAAGCCGTTTGTAAACATTTATAGTTTCCTTGTTATGTAGCGAAGTTATCAATTTGCAGCTTAAGTTTTTATTCAGCTTAACAGTTTCAACTTAAAGACAGTGGGAAAGTCAATTTAAATTATATAAAATAAAAATAAAACAGTGCATTTATGTTCTTCATAACACCAGTTATTTTCCAAATGGTGCTATTTTTCTAAGGAAATTAAATAATTTTAAACTCACTCGTTAAAGTTATACAATGCAAACAAAGACAAAAATATATTGAAACTCATGCATTTCTGTAGCGTTAATATTTACTTTTCAAGACTCAACTAAGAGCATCAACACAACCTGTCAAGTTCTTTGACACCCCCCCCAACCCATGTAATCAATTACAGTATACAATAACAGTAATTCACATTTTTCAACACACAGTTCAACACTGCTGAAGCTGCAATATCCTTTTCATCCCAAGCAAACCTTCACAAAGACAGCGTCCCAGGGATGCCAGTGTACTTGCAGAATTTCTCTCATTGGGAACTGTCAGCAAACCAGAAGTTGCCACAGAAAGTTTTAAGTCAACTGCTTGTTTAAAAATAGATAATCCAGCATTTCAGAAATTTTCCATTTGGGTCTAAAAGCATTCAGGTTTCCAACAGCCAGAAAAGATTCATGCAATTTGAGACATGTAAAGAGGCTAATAAAACTGGAGGGAACTTCTACTTTTTTTTAAAAAAAAAAAAAAAAAAAAAAAAAAAAAAAAAAAAAAAGGGG
>NW_011888940.1:1395837-1396325 GCF_000151845.1 Pteropus vampyrus
AACCCTAACTGTTGAAATAATATCAAATTGTCTTAATGGTAGCGAAGCGGCGCGGGGCGGAGTCCTCGGGCGCAGCGGCGGTGGCGGCAGCGGCGCCCCTCTGGGTGACTTGGCCGTGAGAAAGTGAAAGGAGCCCGCAGGCGGCGGCGACAGCTGCGCTGGGAGGGGCCTGTTTCCAGGCTGGGAGGCCTCGCGCGCTCTGAGGGTGCGGAGCAAGCTTTTCGATGTGTGCCGTGATAGACATAAATGTACTTTGAAATATACTTAGTGAGGCTTGGCCGCTTTAAGTTACGCAGGTATTCTCGGGAGGCAGGGCTCTCGGGGACACAGATGACTCGAGTCCGGCATTAGGTGGCTCCCTCGACTCCCGCTGCTGCGGGTGACGACGCCCAGGTCTTCGCCTGCGCGAGCGCGGGGGAGTGGACTCAGGAACGTTCTTGCCTCGTCCTGCGGTGTCCCGTTTCCAGGTGCACATCGGGGCGCTGCGG
>NW_011888940.1:1396375-1398793 GCF_000151845.1 Pteropus vampyrus
AAATTATTTCCAAAGTTCTTGCGAGCTATCTTCTAAGGTCCAGTCTCTGACAGCGGGCAAGCTCAGTGCTTCGCTTTTGACAGACAAGGAGTTCACCAACTCACAGTGGAACTTGCGGATGTGTCTGTACAGGTCCCCCGACTGCGTGAACCTGCGCTCGCACCACTTGCACGCGTGCGGCTTCTCGCGGGTGTGCACCACGGCATGGCGGCTCAGGTTGTGCGAGTACTGGAAGCTCTTGCCGCACTGGGTGCAGGTGTAGGGCTTCTCGCCCGAGTGAGTCCTCTCATGGCGCTTGAGCGTGTACATGCAGGAGAAAGTCTTGCCGCACAGCGAGCAGGTGGGCACGTTGACGTCGGCGGCCGGCTTGCTGCGGATGCCGTCCTGCTCGCGGAAGTGCGTGCTCAGGTGGATCTGCAGGATGTGCGGGCTGGGGAAGACCTTGTTGCACAGGGGGCACATGAAGATCTGGCCGGCCGGGCTCAGGATGTTGGAGACGTAGGGCAGCAGGCTGCTCTCCATGCCCCCCTCCACCTGGACCCGCTCGTTCTCGGCGGTCAGCATCTCGTCGTCGCTGGCTTTGTCCTCCCGCTCCAGCTCCCTCAAGACCGAGTCCTCCCTCAGCGGAGCCAGATGGGCCGGCTCATACTGTACCCTGTTATTAGTGCTCACACTTTCTTTCACAGTGCTATGTTCCATGTCATAGTCATTAGTGCCAACATCACTCTCATCACAGGAAGCCTCTTTCTCCACCTTCACCTGCACCAGGTTGCTTCTCAGCACGTCCTGTGAAGAGAAATAAGAGCTGTTCAGATTTTCAACTCCTGAAAGGCTGGACTTGACAGACAGGTCCAGCACACAGTCAACATCTGCTGAATCCCTCACGGAGGTGACAGACCTCTGGGACAAAGACTCTGTTGAGCTGCAGGGGCTGGCTACTGTTTTTCCAGCTGCTGTGGCGTGTGGCTCTGCCTCGCCGCCCGCCTGGGGGATGCCTGCTGAGTCTGAGGGCAATCGCATCCACATGTTCCCAGGCTCGGCCGCCAAGTCCCTTTTGCTGGGCAGGATGTTCAATTTCTCATCTTCTCCTTCATCTTCATCACTGGGCAGATCGCCGGCCATGTGGCTGCTGCCATCGGAGAGACTCTCGACTTTGTCCGAACAACTTGAAGCATCTTCCTCCTTTTTGGTGCTGTCTGCCTCCGTGGTGGCTTTCTCTTTCAGCTTCTTTTTGCAGACTTTGACGATGTCATACATGTGGAGATAACTGGCAGCTGCTAGCACGTCTTCAATGGGCAAGTCTTTGAACTGGAGTTTCCCTTCATACATGAATTCAAGCAGGAGAGCGAAAGCTGGGGCTGTAACAATGTCGCTGTTCAGATGAACAATGTCTCTTTTGTCCAGCTGGTCCTTGTAAAAGAGGTGGAAGTACATGCTGCACGAAGCCAGTACAGCTCGGTGCGCTCGGAACTGGGCATCTCCCACCAGGACAGTGCAGTCACAAAGAAAACCCTGATGTCTCTGCTCGCTCAGACACTGCAGCAAATGTCTACTATGGTCTGGAAACTCCATACTGTCTTCATAACCTGGGAAAAGAGAGATTTCTCATGAGAGCCCCGCCAGGAACAACTTCACAACTTTTCAACGCCAGTCCCCATAGAAAAAATAATAATTCAGCTTGGCTGCCGAGGTACATGTCCCTGAATTTTAATCAGGCATGAGACCCAAGGACTACCAAATCACATGCACAAACCTAAATGCGGGAGGAAAAATGCACGCTTTCCAAACGGTCTCTGACGCCTCCCCACCTTCCTCGAACTTTTAGTCAAGTTTTAGAAGCCTTGATTTCAAGACAGTCTCTTACCAAGAATTCAGATCTCTTTCAGAAGAAATCTAATTAACTCTACTCATCAAATTATGTCCTACAAAACAGCTTTAATTTCAAAGGGAACAACTCATATAATGAACAAAGGAAAGTCCCAAACACATTCTGGAAGATTCAGAAAGCTTGTTCGACCACCCTTTTTATTACTTTTGATACTTGACTGCACTTAGAAAGCACAATTTAAACACACACTTCAGCTGCATCAAAAAAAAAAAAAACCATAATGAAATTGCATAATTAGTCCAGAAATTAGCAAACAACTTAGTTTTAAAGTCAGAGTGTTACAACAACAAAAGCCTTGTGTATAAAAACAGATGTTAATGCCTTAAGATTTGCAGGTATAGCACACATGTACGAGATCAGAAGGAACTACACCAACAGATGGAACAGATCATCTTCACTACGAACAAATCCAAATTTTTCTTTAATGAATTGAGAAAAAATGATTCTATTTCTTTGTAAAATCTGTACATCTAGAATATCAGGAGCCAGAAGGGCTTTATTTAACTCTGAAAATGCTCAACTTTGATCCT
>NW_011888940.1:1404643-1406054 GCF_000151845.1 Pteropus vampyrus
GTCTTCGCCTGCGCGAGCGCGGGGGAGTGGACTCAGGAACGTTCTTGCCTCGTCCTGCGGTGTCCCGTTTCCAGGTGCACATCGGGGCGCTGCGGACGCGACGGGCTCAGTGAGGCACAGTTTCTGGGCGTCATTCTCACGTCGTCTTGTTACAGGCAGAGCAGAGCTTCTGCATTTCTCTCAGAACCCTCTTGTCGCATATGAACTTGCACTGTTAAAAGTAAAGACATTACCAAGTGACCAAATTTCAGGGAGTTACAGTAAAATTGATACTTGTAGAAGCCTTAGCCTGATTCCTTAATTGCTACGTATCAAGCCACAACTTCAAACTACCGAGGGAAGATGTGAGACTGCTGTATTGCTTTTCCTACCTTCAAATAAACTTTGATTTCTGTCCTTTGCAATTAAATTGTGTTGATTATGGCCACAAAGAAATGTAGAAACTTAAACCCTCAATAAATTAGAAATATTGTTAAGGAGGCAAGAATTACAAGTAAAAAGTTGAATAACAAATGAAAAAATGCTTCAAGAATATAAAAAAACTGCAGCGTGGTGAAGTCAGTACTCTAGTAATTGTGTTTATTCTTTGCTAACTGAACCAGGAATGGCAAGCCCGTTGCTAACCAACTTGCCAGGAGACCTTTCAACTGGGCAAAATGTGCTTTCACTTTGTTCCAGGTTAAATGGGTAAACTAAGTTGAAAGTTTTGTGTGGGCAAATCAGAATTACTAATAAAATAAAAACAGCAGCACACAGAATTGTGGAACTGAAATACTATTGGAATATCCTTTGAGAAACAGTAGTAATGTGTTCTCCCCTCTCCTCAACCTTTTCATCTGCCCTTATGATCCATCTCTGAGGTCAAGGCCATCCATATAATAATCTAGGGTTTTTTATTCCATGAAATATGTTGTTTTAGGTGCTTTTGGTGAATTCTAGATCTTTTAGTCTGTTGGTAGGAGGCCCAATTTCAGTCTGACCTGTTTCAAGTTAGGGAAATTTATCAATGTTTTTGTTGGATGAAATATAGTATAAAAAATGTGAAAAGGAATACGTGCTTTTACTAATAAGCTCATGAAAAAAAGGAGGAAAGAAATATTTGCATTCTTAAAGCTGTTTCACACCTAAAACTTTAAGTAACAGATCTCTAGAGGAATAGACAAAGTGAATTGATAGTGTCGGGAAATTAAGTAACAAATTCATCAGAAAAATGGAACATTCAGATTGTCCACACACACACACAAAACCCTTAGAATTTCACTTCCATGACATCTCTAACAAAGATTTTAAAGAACATGCCTACAAGTAGAATAACAACCCCAGCGATGTGATGGAGAGACGCTAACACATTACAAGTTGTGGGTGTTGTTTCTCAGATCTAACAGTTATTACTAGAATCCATTTCAAGGGC
>NW_011888940.1:1406451-1408795 GCF_000151845.1 Pteropus vampyrus
CCTGACTCTGCCTTACCTCTGTCAACAGAAAATACTTTGTTTCAACATAACTTGATATATTTTGCTTTCCCACTAGCTTCTATTCTTTCAGATATGCATTGTCCTGATTTTCTGGAGGGAGAGCGGAGAGAAGCTGTACAATGGGTCAAAATTCAACTCCTTAAAAATAAAGAAAACCCAACTTCCCCTTTCCTGTGACCAGAGGCAAGGTTCTACACCATCCATCTCAGAAAGTCCATTTTGCGAATGGAGCCATATTAATTTAATATTTAGAAATTCCTTCCCTGTTTCTTCTCCACTTTGCCCAAGGTGGACTAAAACTTTCGCCCTCACCCCAAACGCATTCTGCGAGATGCCACTGCTAGAATAAACCAAGATTCACAATACAATCCCTCTAAGTGCCCCACAGCTAACATCAATCCTAATCCTTGAGAGGGCTAAAAATAAAGATTGGAGGGCAGCTCACAAGGTAGCTGTGATCAAATTAGGAGGCTGAGAGGACAGGGAGGGACGAAGAAGGAAGCTTATAAACATCTGATCCAGCTGACTGTGGCCATATGGCAGCTGCTGCCCAGATAAAGAGATTAAGAATAGAGGAGTGCGATTACAGCTGTCTGGCCAATTCAGGCAGCTCGAATCTACAAGTTCTAAATTAGTCGCTAACACAAAAACTCCTGCAAATAATTATTGTTATGCCGAAATAAAAGATCTCTTAAATAGATATTTGAAAGAGAAATGAGGAAACCAGTCAAACTATTCTCCTGAGGACAAAAGTTTTCTTTTTCCCCCTTCTAAAAAACCTTCGGTTTCAAAAGCACATACAGCTGTATGTTTCAGTAGTGCTGCTGAATGTTTTGAAGAATAAAGTTTCACAGTGGAATTAATGACACAACAATCTAGCTTCTCAACTAGAATAATCTTCTCATATAAGTTTAAATGCTGGATTCCAGAGTTTACTATTTCTCCCCCCCCGACCCCGACCCCCAAAGCAAAAGGAATCCAAGCAGCAGTGAAAAACAACAGGAAGCATTTTAATCCAGTGATCTCTCGAAAAGCAGAATTTCAAAGCTTTCTTTACCATTTCAAAACTTGAAATATTTCTGTGTATTCAAGTTACTTATTTGCTCAAGCAAAAGGGATAAAAAAAATTAAAACTAGACAAGCCCAAGACTTTCAACTCCAATCAGATGTTCATTTAATACTCAATTTCATAAGTTATTCCTAAACTAGGTTAGAAAAGTAATATGATTTTTTTTTAATTAAATAAACAAAACACCCAAACACAAATATGCTCCATCTAATGTCTTGCTACGCCTACCTTTAGGACACATAAACCTGATTAAGTCTTTTCCTCTGAGTCTTGCTGGCTCCAGGTCTGTTACATCGGTGGAAAAAAAGCAGACTAAGAGAGACAGATGCAAAGTGGAGATGATGTTAGAGAGGAACGAGATACCTTCTCCACCACAGATCCGCACACACTAACTCCCTGTCTGTGTGTTAGAATAAAAGGCTGAGGGATGGCAGGCTGTCAGCTGCTCTGACATCATGTTCAGATGGAAATGCTACCTCCAGCTGTGCTCCTTTTAATGCCATATGCTACTCCTCTACACTCCTGCCACCAGCTTTTTCTTAGGAGAACTTTTCTCTTCTGTTAGTATAAACAAAATACTTCAAAATCTCCCTTTTTTCCCAAACTTTCTAACAGAAGAAATTGAAAAACTCAGCATATGGAGTTCTACTGTATTTATGGAATAGCAACACTTCTGTCTTAAGTTGGTGGACTGGCTTCCATACTGACAGCACACTCAAGCCACGGTGCTGTTCAGGAAATCCAGACTCACTTTTATTCAACTCCAACGTTTGGTTTCAAAGGCAGTTTAGGGATATTTTTAAACCAACCCATTTGACATCTCCAGTCCCATTTCAACATTATTACGGCACTTCCATTTTTTTTTTCTCCCCCCGCTGAGATAATGGTACACATGTCTTAGGATGTTGGACGACTATTCAGAACTATTCAGCCTGGTTCACATTATTTCACTCTTACTTAACTACTTATCTACAACTACCTTCTCAGGAAAATTTCTCACACTGCCAGTTAATGCAAATTTCAATTCTCAGTATCAACAAACTGAAAGTGCACTTTCTGAAATCCTGGAAAGTACTTCGGTTCAACAAGACAAATTAGTAAAGCCATACAACCTGCTACAGCCACTTACCTAAAACGAATGCCCACCTGCGGACCTGATCTGACTTTCGGCTCAGAAAAAGCAGAACTTCGCCTTCCCCTTGATCTGTGTCCCATAACAATCTTTATTTGGGGGGCGGGGGTCACTCTGGAATG
>NW_011888940.1:1408845-1412721 GCF_000151845.1 Pteropus vampyrus
CGATGTATTTAATCATCTTTGGAAAGTCAGCATACAGATTGTAAATAAAGACTGATATCGGAGGTGTCATAATACATAATGATTACTATTTTTTGAGCACCCTTTGGAAGCATGGAAGGTAATAAGTCAAACTCTTAATACCTTTTCCAAGTAAGCACCTCAAAGCTGGGTCTTTTTTACCTCTGCGCAACGGGTTAAGCATATTACCATGGTACAAAGCCACTCGTCAGAGTTCGAGGGCCAATAACCTACTTGTTGTCTTTCCCTCAGTGAAAGAAAAAAAAAGTGCAAAAAGTCGTCTCTAAACTATCAGAAAAATATATTGTGCCTCCCTCTGGAGGAATCCTAGTTCTGTACGGTTCCAATTAATCCATACTTTTTTGAGAGTCCTGAAATGATAAATGATACAAGTTCAATCAAACCATTTCATTCTAACCATGGTTAGCTTTCTTACCAGAGAACAAGTTTTATGTTTTAATAACACATGATTTCAACCAATAACAATACTATAAAATGTTGACGCCCAAATAAAATTTAATTTGATGAGTAAGTCCATAAAATGAATGTGTGACTTTTAAATGTAAACCACAGGTCAAATCTCCAAAAAAAAAAAAACCAAACCAAAACAAAACAAAACTTATTACACTTTGTGCAATAGATCATGTTATCTACGAAATAAATTTTTGAATATAGACTTTTTATAAACTTCAGGTATAACTGGAATTTTTCTTTAAAAAAATTAAGGAGGCAATATTAACAATAAAAAAACAGATATTCCCAAGTGTCCAAGTGTAATACTTTATATATAGTAGCTATAATGTAGTAAAATATGAGTAGAGGTGAGCCTGGTTGAACCTAGAGAACAGGTTGAAATGGCCTAAAGGGAAGAAGAGACACAGAAACACGGCTGAGACAATAGTAAGAAAAGTAAATGAACAAATTGGAACACACACCACAATAATGAAATAAACAGGGAACATATTTCCTAAAGCATCGTTTTTAAAAATTATATAATTCTGCAAAGCGTTTTATATACCAATTCATTCCCTGGATTATAAATTCTGTAATACTTGAATCTTTTCATTAAATTCCTGAACTATGAAAAGCCACAAATAGGATATAATTTATCCTGATTCTTAGCCTTGAAGACAGAAATAATGTTATCATAAACTCTTGAAGAAAGGTCCTTAGCAGATTTATACTGGGCATTGGGAATATACCCTCTACGCTGAGAGCAGAATGAGCCTACACCAGTAATTTAAACCTGTTCGAGGGCTAAGGGTAGAGAGAAGCAAAAGATAGTCTTTCCAGAACTGTTTTTCCTGTGTTGCCAGTTTTCAGTTGCTTACTGTAAATCAATGCTTTTACATGACCATCATAAATCCGGAGTCGGCATAATGGCTGAAGGAGGCTGGTGGTTCAGGCTTGGTTGACAAGACTGGCCACTTCAGAGAATTTAGAAAGAAAGCAAAGAGACACCCAACCCACACCTCTTTCTCTTTCTCAGTCTCACTTGTCTTTTCTCATCTGTCTCTCTCTCTCCGCCCCCCATACCCTCTCCCATAAAATAATTATGCCTTATGGCATATGAAAGGAAAAAAAAATGCAATGATGCTTTTTACAAGTTAACTTTGTGCTATAATACATTCATTATTCACTTTGTGTATCATTCCAGGCGACTTTCAAACTCCAGGTTGGCTCTGTTCCTTGCTACACAGAATGCCTTCCTGCCATCCAATGATATGAGTTCAGTTAAAAATTATTTAAATTTAATCCTAAACAAATTTGTATAGATAAGTCTACCTCCCCTGAAAATCACACTGTACCTCCAAAATCCAGATGTTGGAACTGATCTGCTATTTGGAGGTTGCATTAATTCGGATAATTAAAAGATACATTCATTTCATCTGTGGGATTTTTAGATGTAATTCTTTAAAATAATCTCATGAAACATGACTTTTCCAGACAAATAGATTCTATCAAAGAAAGATTTAATATGAAACCTATGCTATTCATGCCTCATTTTTTTAAAATAAATAATGTAAATCTTCGAGTGTTGATTGTTCTAAAATTCTGTAAAATATATGGTAGAAGTAGATTGTTTTGTTCAAATGAATAAACCTAAAGATTTCAATGCTCCTATTCCTAATTATATTCATTTGCTTAAATTGGGGCTTGTAGAAATTTGAATGCAAATGAGCTTCGATAGAAAAGGTGAAGTAAAGAGAACAAGAGAAACTACCAGTGGGTATCGATGCTGTGCACCTACTATGTGTCAAGTGCAGTGCTTCTGACCAAAAGGTAAGAACATGTATCTGTCTGCATTCCCATACAGGGAGACGTTTGTCCTTCGTTTTATGCTTGTTCCACCCTTGAATTCAGCAACTTCTTAGACTTTAAATCAGCAGAAAGGATAAAACAATACATCTCTAATTTTTTTACTGAAGACTTACAATGCATTAGAGAAACAAGGAATACATTCTCATAGTGTTTATTGTAAAATTTCCACCAGGAGCTAGGTGCCAACGACACATGAAATAATCTAATTCTTTTTATCTGTAGGATTTATTGCAGGTGAATGTCATCGTGAACCCACTGGACAGAGATAACATTCCATTTTTCTTTCAGTGTCTCAAAACCCTAACTGTTGAAATAATATCAAATTGTCTTAATAAAAATTTTCCTTATAAAGAAATTCTATAAATTTAATGCAAAAGTCTTGATACATACCAGATTCAAACTATTCCTGGTAATAAGAGCAGACAGAAGGTTAAATCTCAATCCAGAAATTTCCTTCGCCCTTAGTGATAACAGGCAACTCAGGAAGTTACTTCCCTTACGAAGAACTAGCGTTTATGCTTAAGACTAAAATGATTATTTTTAAAGTAGCCATTTTACAATGCAAATGTGCATCTAAATTAAACTCAGTAAAAATAAGCATTTTAAATTGAGGCTGCAGTAATGACTTTACGGGAGACAATAGGAAAAGAGGTTCTTGAATACGAACTCATTTCAAATTCCTTCTAGGTACCTTAAGACTTTCTGTGTCCCTTAATGTATTGGTACCTGTTTCACGGAGAACCCATTGCTGTGAAGTTGTTTCACAAAACTGAGGCTGTTCAGCAAGGTAATAGAAAAACAAAACAAAACAAAAAACAAACACTGACCTGCAATGCCAAGCCATGCCTTAGCACTTAGGCATGGGACAGATGCAAGAACACGGGCTTGCTAAGACAGAATAGCAGCTAGAGTCTGCGAAACAAAGACACATGCACAATAGAACATTTTAGACAGACAACTGACAGACACGGAAGAGGAATACAAGGGACAATAGCTTTACAGGGAGAGGTAGGGCTATGAAGAATGGAGAGACGATGGTGACAGTACAGAAGAATAATTGAAGAGAGACGGAGAGAAAGAAAGGTCCTAATGGGAAGTGGTGTGTGGCAGAGGCCTGGGTGATGGAGATGCTGATGACGGAGGTGGTGGCAACAAGCAAGGTAAACAAAACAGAGGTGTCAGTATTTCTCCCTGGGCTCTGCTGATCCTATGCCACTCATTTTTGTCAAACTATGTCTTGTTCATTGTCTTTAAATAATGCTACATGAAAAAACTAGCCCCAAAATAAAGACGATTAGAATATACTTGGTATTAGATTATACTTGGCTATGATCAGGGCACAGACACACACACACCTGAGTCATCAGTTTGGCTGATTTTTCTGATAAGACCTGCTTGACATAAGTTAAATTTTCTTAATATAAAGTCAGAGCTTCATAGCACACACATTACATAGTTTTAGGTTGGCCTTATAGCGAAATTTTGGGAATGTATTGACATTTCATTGAGAAATATGAACTTTTTATTAACCTAACT
>NW_011888940.1:1412771-1415075 GCF_000151845.1 Pteropus vampyrus
ACCCCGACCCCCAAAGCAAAAGGAATCCAAGCAGCAGTGAAAAACAACAGGAAGCATTTTAATCCAGTGATCTCTCGAAAAGCAGAATTTCAAAGCTTTCTTTACCATTTCAAAACTTGAAATATTTCTGTGTATTCAAGTTACTTATTTGCTCAAGCAAAAGGGATAAAAAAAATTAAAACTAGACAAGCCCAAGACTTTCAACTCCAATCAGATGTTCATTTAATACTCAATTTCATAAGTTATTCCTAAACTAGGTTAGAAAAGTAATATGATTTTTTTTTAATTAAATAAACAAAACACCCAAACACAAATATGCTCCATCTAATGTCTTGCTACGCCTACCTTTAGGACACATAAACCTGATTAAGTCTTTTCCTCTGAGTCTTGCTGGCTCCAGGTCTGTTACATCGGTGGAAAAAAAGCAGACTAAGAGAGACAGATGCAAAGTGGAGATGATGTTAGAGAGGAACGAGATACCTTCTCCACCACAGATCCGCACACACTAACTCCCTGTCTGTGTGTTAGAATAAAAGGCTGAGGGATGGCAGGCTGTCAGCTGCTCTGACATCATGTTCAGATGGAAATGCTACCTCCAGCTGTGCTCCTTTTAATGCCATATGCTACTCCTCTACACTCCTGCCACCAGCTTTTTCTTAGGAGAACTTTTCTCTTCTGTTAGTATAAACAAAATACTTCAAAATCTCCCTTTTTTCCCAAACTTTCTAACAGAAGAAATTGAAAAACTCAGCATATGGAGTTCTACTGTATTTATGGAATAGCAACACTTCTGTCTTAAGTTGGTGGACTGGCTTCCATACTGACAGCACACTCAAGCCACGGTGCTGTTCAGGAAATCCAGACTCACTTTTATTCAACTCCAACGTTTGGTTTCAAAGGCAGTTTAGGGATATTTTTAAACCAACCCATTTGACATCTCCAGTCCCATTTCAACATTATTACGGCACTTCCATTTTTTTTTTCTCCCCCCGCTGAGATAATGGTACACATGTCTTAGGATGTTGGACGACTATTCAGAACTATTCAGCCTGGTTCACATTATTTCACTCTTACTTAACTACTTATCTACAACTACCTTCTCAGGAAAATTTCTCACACTGCCAGTTAATGCAAATTTCAATTCTCAGTATCAACAACCTGAAAGTGCACTTTCTGAAATCCTGGAAAGTACTTCGGTTCAACAAGACAAATTAGTAAAGCCATACAACCTGCTACAGCCACTTACCTAAAACGAATGCCCACCTGCGGACCTGATCTGACTTTCGGCTCAGAAAAAGCAGAACTTCGCCTTCCCCTTGATCTGTGTCCCATAACAATCTTTATTTGGGGGGCGGGGGTCACTCTGGAATGGGCATGATCACAACCAAACCTTTCAGGGAGAAAGGGGGGTGCCGGGTCTAGTAAGTCTGGGAACTTTTTGGCTAGACTTTGTGGGTCTTTTCTAATGGCTGATGAAATCGGAACCTAATCGGGGCTAGGCTGACCGGTGCCCTGCAAGGTGCAGCGACATCTGTGAATGTCAAATACATCTCCACAGACTCCTGGGAGGGTGAGGAGGAGAAAAGGAACTGGGCCTCAGGCCCAAGTGTCGCAGCCCGGGTGATAACCATTCCGTTCTCGTTAGAAAACCATGGCAAAGAGTTAAAGAGTAACAAAAACCAACGTCTCTGTCATGTCCTTCTCGCTTTCCCAAAGTCACAAACCGAACTTTCTCTAACTTCGCGATGAATGACATAATTACGAATGCCTATTTCAGGAAGCAGTCTTCGGAGATAAATTCCTTCTCCGCCGGCCACACAACCTATTCTCTCCAAACGCCCAAGCCCCATTCCAACATATCAGACATTAATCACCCCATTTACCCAGTGGGGTGGGGGGTGAGTGACAGTTTAATGAGTCCCAAGCACCGCAATGGGCCAGCGGCTCCCACTCCACAAATCAAGCCCTTCACGTCCTGCTACCGCGGGTCCAGAGAGGTTGGTGAGGTCGGGTTTTGTTTTTCAAAGAGGTGGGGGCAGGAGGGGCACCGTGGGGAGGAGAGAAGAAATGCAAATCTTTCCGTACTTGGCTGTGCATAAAACACTCGGGGAAAGAGGAAGGGTAAACCACAGGGAAGGAGGTGGAGGGCGTAGAGCCGGTGCGGCAGGAAAACACCTTAAACAACAGACGAGAAAACAGAGCCGGGTCATGGCAACAACAAAAGAAAAGTCGTAAGAAGCCGCCGGGGGAGGCGGGGGGCTGCGACCGCTTCCCCACCGCCCCGCGCGCGAGCCCCCGGGGCCT
>NW_011888940.1:1428405-1465877 GCF_000151845.1 Pteropus vampyrus
GGAGGGAGGAAGGGAGAGATGAAATAACTTGGACATTTGCATTTTTCCAGAGTTTGGAGGAAATAGCAGCACTCTCCACGTTCAACTGCTCCTTTCAAACTCAGGAAAAAGAAGTACAGCTTGTTCTGTAGAGTACCAGAAAAGTATCCATTTATTTTCTTGGAGGTACTCCGAACCAGCATAGAAATACCCAGATGGACGTGGTAGAGACTTCCAATAGAATCAAAGCACTTCTCTAACCTTTGAGGCATTTTAGAAATGAGCTATTCCTCAAAACATCTTTTGTAGGCATAAGAAGTGGTGTAATTTTCTTAACTTGGAAGAGAATGTTGGTATGGAATGGTTAACTGTCTTATCTAAGGCCCCCGATTAAGACCGATTAAGACCGTTGAATTGCAGAAGTAGGCAGTCATCAATTCATCGTCATTGTTCTTCAAATACTTAGGCCACTCTGAAACTAAAAGAAAATTTGCCATCGTTTTTAAACAAATTAGAATCTACTGTTCTTTGAAAAAAAAAATACAATCTATCAGGTCTTTGTTTTTAAGAGAAAAGTCCATGATCTTCAATTGAACCATACAGACAAGCTGAAAATATAATGAAAGGAATTATTCCTGACTTTTCGAGTGTAGCTTCAACTAAAACCATATGCCATTGGTGGATATAAATCCAGGTGCCTCCAAGCAAGAGATGTTTTCTCTTTCCGGAGAGACTGTTAGGAGAGTAGGGTCCTACTAGCAGTAAATCTGGTGCCGAGACATCTATAAAACTACACATATATGTGTGCATCCTGTGACTATGAGAGATAAAAGATTATACTTTCATTTGCATGGTTTGCTGGGTTTTATTTGGCAGACACAATCACACAGGCTATGCAGAGCCCATAAAACAAAGTGAGAACAGCAGCTCATTTGGTGGCAGAATGTAATGGTTATGGCTAAAGCGCTTACATAATTCATTCAAACCCTTATGCCTATATTTATTGTTGTTTAAATGAAAATCAAACTCTCTCAGCCATAAGGAGGAATCTGGTCAGAAATCTGATTGAGATCTTTCTTCGTACACAGCTTCTGAGGTTATCAATCCACGACACTTGAAAACAGCTACGAAAATATCCAAGAGTAAATACACCTCCCCTAAACATGTTAGTACTCCGTTTCTCCAATCCTGCTTCTCTAAAAAACTCTAAAACTCCCTCAGAATGAGAGTGAGTGAAGAGAGAGGACCTGTTCATTATTCTGACTGGGAATTCCTAGTTGGACTCAGAGGAATCGCGAACCATTGTTAAGAGTTAGTGGATGGCACTGAGATGATGTTTAGTGCAAGATAACACTTGGGGGTGGGGGATGGGAGGGGGCCACACAAAAGAAGGGTTCGGGCCTGTGATACTGGCCCAAACCATTCACACGAGTACAATGTCTTTTAATATTACTCAAAGTATTTCTGTCATATCATATTTCTAAAAGAAGATTTTTAAATTCATCATCTGTAATCACTTTATTCTTGTGATGTTGCAAGACAGAAAACTTTGGCTCTCAGTTGTGAATGCTCAAGACTGTGGGTTTTGCAATTTTAGTGAGATTTTTTTAAATAACCAGACCTGAAATATAGTTTATTAAAGAGAAATTTGTACCATATTACCAAATATACATCTGGATAAGGTTTAAAGATATCCGTGATTATTACATCAACTTAATGACAATGGAAGTATATGGCTTAAAAAAGGTATGTAAAATATTATTATATTTATATTTTTATTTTCTAAGATCTCATGAAAGTAACATGATATTGATTTATATACATAAATTTTATCATGGTAATTAAAATTGCATGCCATTCAATGAGATAGAAATGTTTACTATTTCTGGGCTATTATAATATTTATAAAGTAGTCTTAAAATCAAAGAATAAATGATCTCTTAATTATTTTTGAAATGACCGCATACCTTCTCTATACAAGTTAAATAGGTATGAAAATAAATAAAAAGTATGGCCTAAATTTTACACACCATGAGCAAGTTGCTATTTTTGAAACTGGGTTATCCCTCTTGTTTTTAGAAATTCTTCATTATTTTTAGTAAATCAATATGGAGACTAAAGTGATTAGCTCTAAATTTTCAAATTTGAAATTTTTTACCATTTAAGTTGTTATTATATACACACATGAACCAGTTTGGAGGGGAAAGACAAGTACAAAAAAAAGTTATTTTAAACCACTACTAACTGCAAGTAAATAATTCATTTCTTAAGTAACGAGATAATTGACAGACTTCATCTTGCTGTGGTAGTAAGCCCAAGCAGTGTGTGTGTGTGTGTGTGTGTGTGTGTGTGTGTGTGTGTGAGAAAGCATAGCTCTGATTGCATATTCCTCAAGTTTCACAGGAATCAACAAGCAAGAATCCCCCCAAAATAAGATATTATACACTTCATTTGAAACAAAAATGCGATTGTCATAAATGTACTATAACCTTGTGTATTTGCTCTTGCCGAGAAGATGTTTCCTTGCTAAACCATATTCATCTTTCAATCAGCTGATTTTGATGGCCTTCAAGTGGCTGCAGGGAAATCTGATAAGTTGGCAGTGGGGGGGGGGTGGTTGGGGAGGGAAGATAAGCTAATACTGATTAAGAGAATTTGAGAAAGAAAGAGAGAAAAAATCGAAAGGAGGAAAAAATAAGAAAGGAGAATGAAGAGAGCCAAATAAAATAAGGCAAAATTTTAGAAATAAAACAATTACACACATTTTCAGTTAATTCGTTTTTCCCAAAATATCATTTTAATTGGAAATAATATGCTCTAACATTTCAATTTAAAAAGAAATTATTTAACTAAAAAATTAGGAACCTGATGATGTCTTGTAAACATAAATATTCAAATTCTAAAGTCTTGATAGCTAAAGGGCCCGTGCGACTGTTTTGGACTGCCACTCCAAAGAGACATGTGGACTTCTGAGACAAGAGAGAAGCAAGGAAGAAAGCAAAACAAAACGAAACATATTTTCTTTCAAAGACATTCTAGAATGAAGAAGCCTCACTTTCTGAACTGCCTGTTACCAAGGCAGGATGTTATTTGGGGCAGAGTGAATATTCAGATTCTATTATCCTAAATGAGTGAATGAAGTGATTTCTGATTTTCCTCACCTCCATGCTATGTGTCGTCAAACCTCGCCTCTATCACAAATATTTTTCTTTAAATTTTTTTACTTTTGAGCCCTTAAAGCATATTATTATTATTATTATTTTTAGTTTTGCAATCTCCAATAGTCCTTATTTTCACTCAAAATTACAATACGGGGGACTATGGCCAATGCTATGCAGATGGCCAAATAGATAATAAAGACTCAGTTCATGAATAATATCCACTCAGAAAGAGGACAAAAGCAACAGGAAAAAAGAGCCCAAATTGGACAAAATGTGCGTGCTATATTTAAAAAAACACACACGCGATCATTGTCAGAGATCATTAAGGGTGCCCTGTAGTTTTAATGATATGCCAGTGGCACCAATTTGATGTGACTGTTTGCTCTTATAGTCAATAAAAAAAGTCATAACTGCCATCAAATTTAAATTTAATTTATTTTCTACACAGCCCTTTCTGTTTTCCTTGTTTTTTTTTTCTTTTATAACATTAACACTTTTTTTTTTTTGTTAAAAAATGTGTGAAAGATTAATTTGTAGAATGAGGGGAGCTGTGGGTGCACAGCACAGGACAGATGGCGTGGGTGGGACATGACAGTTTTCGTCTGTGGCATCATTTTGTTGTTGCTATTGCAAGTGAGCAAAATAAAGCTACTGCTACCGCGATTATTTCTTGGGGGGCCCCTCAGAGAAGGTGCATTGCTTTTCCTCATGTCGGGCCCGCTGCTTGCGGACACCCCCACCCCCCCGCCTCCCATACACACACATACCCCATAACCACCAGCCCGGTCAGGAACACCATTTGTCCTCCGGAGAGCACCTGAATTTTAAAATTGCATTTATATAGAATTCCACCTGACTTTTGGATCCAACAAAATGAAATCTACTCTTTTTGGTAAGCTGACTATTATGAAATGAATTAATGGTCTATCTTCTCTGAGATCCTGTATTGTAAACCCAAATGCACGAAACTATAGATGCAAAAGAGAATAATTTTTTTAAAGGAGAAGACTTTTTCTTTTTTTTGCACCAGTCAAAAATTCTACTCATGTTCAAGAGGAGGGAGAAACAGTGCAGGTTTATACATAAAGGTTTGATTTTTGCCTGGAACAGCCTTAGTTTACGCAGAAGTGTTGTAGGAGTTTGCTATTGTAAAGGCTCTTATTGAAGAAGGGAGCAATTACCAGAGAAAATCAGTCATATGGCACACACAGACATTCCGAGAAAAAGTAAAACTTTGAGGAGGAAAAGGGGAATTCAGGACAGCACGTGGGAAGGGAGATGCGAATTTTTTTATGCACAAAGACATCCATCAACAATGTCTTTATCAGCTCCCTCTTCCTTGTTAACCAACTTGCAGTGCCCAGGATATGGGAACGTGATTGCAAATAAATGTTTTGGGGAGGGGGGTAAGTAAGTGAGTGCCGTTGAAGATGGTTGGTGGTTAATTCACGGCAAGGCAAGATTTGCCTGAAGAAAAATCTCAAAACCTTGGCCTCAAACTAGTGCTTCTGTCCTAGGAGGGCGAGACAGCCCACAAAGGGATGTCAGAGGCCACAGAACCGAACAGGTCATCATTTTCCTGCAGTCGTGAGGCTGCTTCGGCCTCGAGATCGGTGTCTTCTGATGGATGGGGTACTTGTTATCCGAGTCGTTGAATATTATTATATTATTTTCCTAATTAGACTGGAGGCTTTTCCTGATAAGGGTGGTGCCACATTGGACAGCGATGGGACCATGGGTGCGGTGAGAGGCCCTGTGGTGGCAGCACGCCAGGGCGAGTGTGAGCACGGATTTGGGAGGCAGACCATTTGTCCCAGTGTGTAACTGTCACTGAGGTACCCGAACGTGTCTGAGCCCCAGTTTCCATCTCTGTAATCACGGGGCGCCATAACAGCACGTACCTTTCCTACATGCTGGCGTGAAAGGGCCAGTCCCTTGCGAAGCAGTTAGACAGTGCCTGGCAGAGCCCTCATTTCCTAGGAGTCACTTTTTGGACCCTCCCAATACCTGGCATCCAAGGGCACTCAAAGGCCCCAATCTCTGACGTGAAACATTTTGTCTTCTGTTTCCTTGGGGGTAGTGCGGGCAGATTCAGTGCTGGGATGTACCTAGGTGGGTAGAGAATGAGGGAGAAAGAAATACACACTTTTAAAACCAACTATTCTGTATTACATAGCAGGGACGGTGTTATTTATGTCACAGAAAGTAGGGGGTGTGGGGCAGGGATGAATTTTCCTCTACCTTCAAGATTCTTACGGCTGGTCTAATAATCAAATAGACATGGGGCAGACTAGCAAGAGAGAATAACCAAATTTAGTGCGTACACACGTGTGGGAACGCCACACACGTGAGAGAGTCAGAGACCCCGCTTACAAGGCCTGTTCAAAGGGAGAAAGGGGGACCGAGGTATGAAGAGCCCGGAGCTGGGGAGGAGGTAAGGTGCCTTGGGGACTAGAGAGGGTCATCCAAGGTGATAAGAAGAACAGAAGTTTGGTAAATAGAAGTTTGCCCTGCCCTATAGATGGCTCAAAAGATAATCTCTTATCACAGGCAAGGCCCTTAATTCAAGTTCTTCTGGGTAGTTAAAGGGAAGGAATGAAGTTTTGCTTGAGCCTGAAGCTAAAATGACCTTTAGTTCCAAGTAATCTACACACTACCAAGGCACATCTTGGGATGGCTCTTCCTGAAGCCCCTCAGGTGAAATCCGGTGTCTGAATTAAATGACTGTCAAATAGAGTACACAGAAAAGAAATAGGGTAAAGGTGTCTACCACATATCTAATGTAAAGAGAGTTATCTGTTTCACGTGTGTTTGTTCTACCAGAGTTTCTCCACGATTCCACACAGGAGTAGGCGTTGGAGAAACGGCGTACAGCATGTTCTTGCTGTTCACTCACACTCAAGCGCAGACACAAACAGACTCAGAATAGAGGTCTCTGCATAAATCGGGACGGCGACCACAATGCTAGCCCCGCTTAAAGTGAAGCAATTGCAGCGCCTGTCATTTATACCCCTATGTGTATATGATCATTTATTTCCATGCATCCTGATCCACAAAATGTATGAAGTCTCCCTGTTCTTCCTTTGTTTTCCGATGCAGTCACATTCATGCCCAAAACACTAAAGAACAGTTAATTTACTCCAGAGGAATTCTGATGGGCTGAGACTCGGATGGAAATGGTAAGCTATGTGCATTACATATTTTTGAATATAAACCAAAATTTATATATGTGTAGACAAATGTCTAAAACTGCATGTTGTATAAATCCATTTTTTCCTTCACAGCAAGAAGTTTGTACTTATTAAATGCAGTAAAGGCTTCTGGAACTGTACCCCTGTAGCTGTTCACCTTTTCTTTAGTAATAGAACACCTCATTTTTTCTAAATACATGGCTGCCCAAAATAAAAACTATATTTCCCAGCTTCCTTTGAAGCTAGGTATAGGATAGTTTTAGACAATGAAATATAAGGAGTGTTTTGTGGCATTTTATAGAAAGTCCTCTGAAAAATAGTTCATATGCCTTTTGACCCCATTCTTCTTTGTCACTTTCTACTATCTGGAATATGAACGCAATGGCTGGAGCATGGCCTGAGAGTGGAACATGGGAATAAGAGCTGTGCTTTAGGGAGCCTGGAGGGGTGAGCTGGAAGAAGCTTCTGAATTTAATGACCCCCCCCAAAGTAACCGTACCAGCCCAGGACTGCCTATTTCTCGACTTGGCTTCTATAAGAGAGAAATCATGTCTACTGCCTATTTCTCAACTTGGCTTCTATAAGAGAGAAATCATGTCTACCGTGTTTAAGGTCTGGTTATTTAGAGTTTCTTCACATGCATCTGAACCGAATTCTAACCGGTGATGTATATATGCCTTCCTCCTAAAGGACAGGAGAAAGGAAGAATCCAGGCATACCTCAGAGATACTGTGCGCTCAGTCCCAGACCACCGAAGTAAAACAAATATCGAAACAAAGCGAGGCATGTGAATTTTTTGGTTTCCCAGTGCATACAAAGGTTATGTTTACACTATACTGTAGTCTATTAAACGCAACAGCATTATGTCTAAAAAACACAATGTATATATTTTAATTATAACATGCTATTGCTAAAAAAAAAAAATGCTAACCATCATCTGAGCCTTCGGCGAGCTGTAATCTTTTTGCTGGTATAGGGTCTCGCTTCCATGTTAATGGCCGCTGACTGATCAGGGTGGTGGTTGCTGAAGGTTGGGGTGGCTGCGGCAGTTTATAAAAATAGGACAACAGTGAAGTTTGCCACAACAATCGAAATAGTTCCTTTCACGAACTATTTCTCGGCAGGACGTGTTGCTGTTTGATAGAGTTTTACCCACACTAGACTTCTTTCAAAACTGGAGTCACTCCTCTCAAACCCTGCTGGTTCTTTATCAACTAAGTTTATGTAATATTCTAAAACCCTTGTTGTCATCTTCATGGCTTCTTCGCCAGCAGTAGATTCCATCTCAAGAAACCACTTTCTTTGCTCATCCATAAGAAGCAACTCCTCACCTGTTAAAATTTTGTGACGAAATCTCATAGCTCAGTCACGTCTTCAGGCTCCACTTCTAATTCTAATTCTCTGGCTATTTTCCCCACATCTGCAGTTACTTCCTCCACCGAAGTCTTGAACCTCTCGACGTCCTCCATGAGGGTTGGAATCAACCTAATGTTGATACTGTGACCTTTTCCAATGAATCACAGATGTTCTTAATGGCATCTCCACTGGTGAATCTTTTATAGAAGGTTTTCAATTTTCTTTGCCCAGATCTAGTATGGATGGCAGCTATAGTCTTACAAAATGTATTTCTTAAATAATATGCCTTGAAAGCCAAAATTAATCCTTGATCCACGAGCTACAGAATATATTCTATTAATAGGAATGAAAACAACCATAATCTCACCGCACATCACTATTAGTGCTCTTGGATAAGCAGGCGCATTGTCAATGAGCAGTAATATTTTGAAAGGAATCTCTTTTACTGAGCGATAGGTTTCAACATAGGCTTACATGTGTGGTAAGCCACGTTATAAACATATGCGCCCTCATTCAGGCTTTGTTTTCCATTTCTAGAACACAAGCATAGTAGATTTAGCATAATTCTTAAGGGCCTTAGGATTTTCAGAATGGCAAATGAGCATTGGCTTCAACTTAAAGTCACTCCTGGCATTAGTCCCTAACAAGAGAGTTACCCTGTCCTTTGAAGCCAGGCATTGACCTCTCTCTAGCTATGCAAGTCCTAGATGGCATCCTCTTCCAATATACATAAGGCTACATTGAAAGTCTGTTGTTTAGCGTAGCCACCTTCTTTAATTATCTTAGCTAGATCTTCCGGATCACCTGCTGCCACTTCTACGTCAGCACTCGCTGTTTCTCCTTGTACTTTTATATTACGCAGATGGCTTTTTTCCTCAAACTTCCTCAACTAACCTCTGCTAGCTTCAGACTTTTCTTCTGTAGCTTCCTCACCTCTCTCGGCCTTCATAAAATTGAAGAGCGTTAGGGCCATGCTCTGGGCTTTGGTTTAAGGGAATGTTGTGGATGGAAGATCAAACCTTCTCCATATGAGCAAAGTCTGTTTTGCTTTCTTCCCATTCATGTGTTCACTGGAGTAGCACTTTTAATTTCCTTCAAGGACTTGTTCTTTGACTTGACAACTTGGTTAACTGTTAAGCCTAAAGGCCTAGCTTTCGGCCAATCTCGGCTTTCGACACACCCTCCTCACTAAGCTTAGTCCCTTCTAGCTTTTGATTTAAAGCAAAAGACATGCAACCTTTACTTTCACTTGAAAACTAAGAGGCCACTGCAGGGTTATTAATTGGCCTAATTTCAATATTGTTGTGTCTCAGGGAACAGGGAGGCCGAGGAGGGATAGAGAGATGGGAAAACAGCCAGTCAGTGGAGCAGTCAAATCACACACAACATTTATGGATTAAATTTACAGTCTTATATGGGTGTGGTGTGTGGCACCCCAAAACAGTTATAATAAAAACATCAAAGATGACCTATCACACATCACCATAATAAATAAAACAATGAAAATGTTTGAAATATTGCAAGAATTACCAAAATGTGACACGGAGACATGAAGTGAACAAATACTGTTGGAAAAAATGGCACCAATAGACTTGCTTGTTGCAGAGTTGCCATAAACCTTCACTCTGTAAAAAACGCGGTTGTCTATGAAGCACAATAAAGCGAAATGCAATAAGACAAGGTATGCCTGTATATTGCCACCAAGGTGTGCACCTTTAAATGGAATATAATATGATGTAAATATAGCAACATAACAAGAGCTATATTGAAATATTAGATTCTAATGCACTCACAAAACGCTTATTTAATACATGTAAAAATATTAGGAAAAATAGTGCTAGATGTCGAAACAATCAACCCCCAGCCTAAGTGACTTAATAAACAAAAGTTTGTTTATGATGTAATAGGCCAATCCAGACTGGTTGGGATGGAGAAAGAATGTGGGAGTCTCTGCTCCACGCAGTTATTCAGAGATCAAGGCTTTTTCTGCCTTATCCATCCGAGACTTGGGTCACTTTCCATATATGGCTTCCCAAGTCTCAACGGAATAGAGAGAGAGTATGAAGGATCAGACATGGGAGATTTTTAAGGATCTAGGCCTTAGAGAACCATTTGATACTTCCGCCCACATTCCTCTAGCCAGAACTCAATCATATGGCCCCAAACTAATTGCGAGGGAGCCTGGGAAATATAGATTAGCTGTGTTCCCGGGCAGGAGAAAAGGAACCAGAGCACTAGCTCTCTTACTTAATAAATAAACAGGAAACATAGCTTTCAATATCCCATTTCTAACTTCTTTCCTAAGGGCCAAATTAAATTAGGACTACATGCTCAAAGATACAAATCATTGTGTGCAAAAACATTCTCCTAGGTCATTTTCATATTGAAACATCTAAGACTCACACATTAATGATCATGGAAGATGAGCTCTCCAAATAGTGTGGCTTCAGTCACAAGCTCTGGACGACTACTGTTTTGTTGTTGTTGTTTGTTTGTTTGTTTGTTTTTAGTGTAGTGTGCATATATACTGAGATATTAAATGCCTTTATTCTATATAGGGCTGTAGCAAAGCATTATAGATTGGTTATAGATAGAAAAGGATCGAGTTCAATTATTTCATTTTATTTTATTTTAAAAAATACTTTGTGAAGAGGATATACAGTACAGCATATGGAATGTAGTCAATAATGTCGTAATAGCTATGTATGGTGTCGGTTGGGTACTAGATTTACAGAAATGATCACTTTGTAAGTTATATAAATGTTATATAAATGTCTAATCATTGTGTTGTACACCTGAAACTAATATAATATTGTGCGTCAACGGTTACAGAAATTTAAAAAAATGCTATGTGTAAACTTTCCCTCTGATATTCTAAGGTCAATATACTTTATGTTTTTATCAATGCTTTTTAATGAAACACCAAAATAATTTTATAGCTAGATTATTTTAAAGGTAAAACAGAATATTCTTCCAATATGAAGAATTTTTTAAAGTTTTTTTCCAGCTTTATTGATGTATACTTGACAAATAAAAATTGGATATATTTAATGTATACAACATGATATTTTTGTTTTCGTTTTTTCTTTTTACTCGACTCTCTTCACCCATTTCTCCTACCCTCCCCCCCTCCAATTCCCCTCCCCCGCCCCCCGGCAATCACCAATCTGTTCCCTGTATCTATGAGCTTGTTTCTTATTTGCTTGTTTGTTTATCTGTTTGTCATTTATTTGGGGGTGTTTATTTGTTTGTTTTCAGATCCCACATATAGGAGAGTTCATACAACGTTTGTCTTTCTTTGTCTGACTTATTTCACTTAGCCTGATGCCCTCAAGTTTCATCCATTTGGCAAGATTTCATTCTTCTTTGGCTAAATACTGTTTTTTTTTTTAAATTCCTATTACTGTATTGTTCTTTCTCCTTGTTCATGTGCTTTTCCCATGATGAGGAATCATTCTTTAACATCTATGGAAGACATTGAGAAAGTTTCCATAAGGCTTTATATCACTGAGCAAAACAGTTAAAAATACGCTCAGTGGTATTCTGGGAATATATCGCTGGAGATAACAATGGGTCATTAAAGCAGATAGAGCTTTTACATTTCCTCTTACACTACTGCTATATATTTTATAGGCTTTGTGATTATGTGCTACCTGATACTTGTATAAAAATAAGATCATTTAGGGTATTTTTAGTAGAGTTAGACCTTCTAAAAATAGACCAAGAGAAAGAAGGGTTGGGGGATAGATATAGATAAATGGGTGGGTGGGTAGAAGGATAGATAGATAAAACTTTTTTTCCCCAAAAATCAATCATGATGGTTTTATTGACTTAACACTTCTCTCAAATTCTGGGCATTTATTAAAGACAGCCCATGTGAGGAAACATGATTAAGATAAAGAATAATAAATTCAAGAAGAATAAAGTCCAAGTGTCCATTTCAATTGAATTATTAGTTTGTTGACTACATCATAGTATCAGTTATTGTCTATCAGATTTTATCTTGAGAATCCTTTATTTTTATAAAAAGTTTACAACTTCCATTTTCAGAACTGTCCAGAAGACATCGTTGCTGTTAACTATTATTTCCTTTCATGTTTTGATTTGGAAGTTCGACTCTCTTCCAGAGGTTTGAGGCATATGATAGGCAGAAGGTAAATTTCAGAGCATTTGTCTATTTCCCAAGTGAAATACAAAGCAAGTTTCAGTGTTCTGGATTGTTCACTGGAAGTATAAGAGTAAATTTAAAATTTTTGTATTAACGAAAAAAATCTGAAGTATTTATGTTCACGTACAGTAAAAGAGGAAAGTATAGCAAAAAAAATGCTCTTGTAAATCCAGAAATAATTTGAAATTAAAATGCAAAGACTTTTGACTGATTTCTACTTGTTTCAAGGAAGCTCCAGTTTGGGATTATTGGGTTTAGGATTACCAGGGCCACACGTTAGGATTATTTATTACATGCGTAACAAGTCTGGCACATAGTGGGCACTCAAATAGTTTTGAATGAATGTGTATGAATGACCGGGAGCCCAGAGGACTGGAAGAAGAGAGGATGAATAGGGAGACAAGAGCTGGGTGGTCTTCAACTTCGGGAGAAGGAAAGAACTCCCAAGAGCTGCCCTGTCCCGCAACCACAGCAGGAAGACACCTGGACAAACGGGGCTCCACCATCTCTAGAGATGTAGCAAATAAGATTCCCTCTGAACACGGTGATTACTCCACTCTTATCTCCACGAAGAAATCACCAAACACCTTCCAGTGTTTTCTGGTTTACAGAACATGAGATTTTCCAGCTGTCTGAGGATGAGGAGAATCATCAGGAATTCTTCAGCCTTCCGGTGCTTTTTGGTGTGGCCCCAAACTGGGCTAATCTCTCTGTTCCCTCAAGTCTTTCTCCAGGTATTCTGGCTTAGAGGTCTGGCCACAGGCTTAGATCATTAATACGCAATCTTTAGTGCTCATTAGAATGAGGGCTTTTCCCAAAAATACTGTTGCCAGGGTCTCACCTCAGACTCACTGAATCCAAATCTCCGAGAGAAGGGTCTGGACAGGGTGTCCAGGAGGTGTGTCTTAAAAGTCTCCCTGTTGAATCTGTTACTTGTCAAAGATCGAGAAATCCTGGCCAGCCTCGTCTCTGCAGTTGAGTGAAACTTAGCATTAATTGGGGCTTTGAATGCAGTTGTCACGGCTTTGGTCACTCATCAGTAACTGAATGATCATGGCTAAAATGTTAACCTCACTGCAGCCTCTGTCCCCACCTCTAAGAAGCAGGGTATAGTCTGGGCATTTTTTATGATGTGCCATTGTATTAAATACGTATAACTTATCTGTGTAACGCCCAAACATTTGGACTGAGTTCTTGTGAACATATGTGCACTAGAAAAAAGAAAGATTGTATGAGTGCAGGTGGACTATTCATAATTAGAAATCTATAACGGTCTGAAAACTCATTTAATGCCATTAAAGGAAGTAGTGCATTTCTTAGTAAATAAGAGACTAGAGTACAATGAAATATGATGAAGATTTTTATTTAGAAAATCCTGAAAGTAAATTATATCCAGTTAAGAACAATCTGGTCTATAACCAAAGACACTTTCAAATAAGAGGCTAAAGTCAAAATATTAGATTGTAGTTATGAGACTATAAAATAACTAAAAAATGGGATAATTCCTATTGTCATTCTTTAGTTTCCTTTTATTATTACCATTGCTTCAATAAATTGCAAACAGAAAGGAAAAAAGGACTACCTGGGATTAATGTCGAATAGGATTTTTTATTTAGCCTGCTGTCTTTTAAAACTACCGAATTCCATCTGTTTCAAGTCTTTTGATAGAGATCAGTTAAACCTGAATGAACAGAGTCTTCTCATTTAGTTTGCCTTATCCGAATCGCAAGAATGGAATGTGCTTTTTTCCCCTTTGATAGTTTATAAATAGTCCAAATAAAACTGCCCATTACCTTTTCATACATACTAAGTTCGTTATTGAAAAACTACGCCCCCTCAAATCTCCAGGCCTTTCTGCATCTAAATGAGACTCTTTGCACATAAATGTATATGGCAGGAAAAATCAGCAAACACTAATGTTCAAACCCCAAGGGGGCAGCCTGCACACAGATGAAAATATGACCATGCACGTCGGTAGATTTTATTGTATGAGACCAGGCCCAGGGGAGAAAAACCGAAGCCTGCGTCAGACTGCGCTCAGAGGAGAAAGCCCAGGACCCGGGTGGATTCAAACTCATACGTGAACTCAAACAACTCACAATCCTGACATTGTCTTAAACCACAGCAGAAGATGAACGGTGCATAAACCACAGCACGTTTTTGTTAAATTCACATTTACTTAGTAATACATTTCACCAACTTTGCAGTCAGATGTGAGGCAATGAGCAAAACAAGTTATTTTTAGGAGTCTAGCCAAGGGCCATTTGCTCCTTCTTGAGTGGGTTCTAAGAAAGCCAAAGCCAAAATATCAAGACAGGCCATTATCTGGGCAGTGGCTGCAGGGCCAAACCGCCCCACAAAGGAATGCTGTTGACTGCACAGGAAACTAGATGAGAGACAATGTGTGGTTAATACAAGCCCATTACTATTATGAGAAAAACAACCACAAGCATCGGTGCTGATGGTGGTCAGAGCATTTTATACTCAAAGAATGGCTTACGGATTGGTTTGGCTAAAGACTTGACCAAAGAGCCTGACGTGCAAAATTTATCTAAAGACATTTGGTTCTCTGGAAAGAGATTGAGGTAAGGGGCAAACAGTAACAGCAATTACATTGAAACTGGAACGCAATTCACTTGATTCCTATTGTTTCTTAACTGCTACCAGAGTGGCAAGACCATAGCTTCCAGTTCTCATTATGGCAAGTCAGATGCTGTTTCAGCTTGTAGAGTGCCTTTCTGGCGTGACATGACTGGGGTCTGCTGGGAAAGAGAAATACCTCCTGAAACCAAGGGTACGGAATGCCTCATTCATTCATCTGTATGTTCAAAAGGCTTTCTTTCCACAAGGTGTGAGGGACACTAAGACATACACAACACTGTCCTTGCCTTCTAGGCCCTTCACTCATACTGTCATTGATTCAGCATCAGCATCAGCATCGTCGTCATCATCATCATCAAGATCATCATCAAATAAATACCTCCCTCCAGTTCCTTGAGTTTCCACTAAGAAGAAGGGCTGAAACTGCTATCTACACCTGTCATGGCTGTTCATTTTTGGATAACGATCCTCATTTTGATGACTCCAGCAGAAAAGATTGCTGGCCACACTTTCCCTAGGTGGAGTCACGCAATCAGCTCTGTCCCATGGGCTGCAAACCTGTGACTCTTACAGGAGGAAAACTCAGAAGAAGAAATGCTCAGTCCTCTAGCTGTCTCTCCTCCTGCCAGGACACTTGAGGAGGCCTCATGACGAGATGGCAGAGCTGCAAGATCAGCTGTGGTTGTCAAGTTACATCATGGGGGACAGACACCTGGAAGAGTCACCCAGCCTGTAGTGGACTTTCTGAGTGAGAAACAGACCCTTCTGGTGTTAAGTCATTGGTTCAAGAGGGCTGTTTCTCACTGCAGTATCACATAACTTATCTTGCCTAATACCATGAATAAACGTTTGTTTTGCTTAAGACTTTTAATGGAGGCGAGAAACCTGTGTAGAAATGGAAGGAACTTTACAGATTAATGATAGACTCACCTTGTGCAGATATAGGAAAAATCAACTCCTCCTGTGTCATTTCCTCTCAAGCAACCACAGCACACCGACTCTTCCCAGGATGCTGAGCTGTGACAGCTGCCACCTCCCTCTGCCTGGCTTCTTGGATCACCCAGGTACCTCCGGGTATTCCAGCCTCAGTGTGTCCATATCTCTTTCCTTCTTAGTTTAATGGAGGTAATATTGCGGTTTGCCAAGAGAAACCTTGTTACCAAGAAACGAAGATAAAGTACAAATATATAGAAACAGATGGATTTGCCGGGGGAGCATCGGGGAGACTCAGCCACTCGAGGTCTGACACGGGGGCGGCGCTGCCTCCCAGACCGTGTTTGCG
This sequence comes from Pteropus vampyrus, assembly GCF_000151845.1. Classification (NCBI taxonomy): domain Eukaryota; kingdom Metazoa; phylum Chordata; class Mammalia; order Chiroptera; family Pteropodidae; genus Pteropus; species Pteropus vampyrus. The sequence goes on from NW_011888940.1 coordinate 1,444,144, forward strand.
TCCGGGTCCGATCACGAAGTTCTCCAGTCTCACCCACCTCGCTTACTTGGAACGAACCAGAAGGCAGCCAAATAGTTCGAGTGACGGGCAAGCAGCTCCCCTGCTCGTCATGGGGATCTGCATCCTGTCGCGGCCCATCAACCTGGTGGGTCGGACCAGGCTTTTCACCTGTAAACTCACAACCCTTATAAAACGACGTGACCCAGATGATGCCATGAGGGCTGTTACCTCTTGAAATCGAGATGATTAAAAACTGGGTCCCCAGATCCACACCCCGCGGAAGACAAAACCGCTCCGCATCGGTGGAGAAGGCCTGTCTCGCTCACGGTAACCTCTTCCCAGATGTGCTGTCTCTGCCCTGGACCCACACATGACACTTAATTTCTACCCACAGAGGGCGAATTAAGTATGTGGTAAACTTCTGTGAGATGTGGAGGGGGCGAGGGAATGTTTACATCGCTGCATCTCAAGTTCAGTGGGATACTAGACTCCGCTGTGCATGAAAAATAAAACCAACCACCCTGTTATAGGGATTATGTAGCTGATCCTCCTCTTAATAATGACTCTAACCCAGTGCTGTCCAGAAGAAAGAGAATCCTCATATACAATTCAATATTTTCTAGTGGCTGCATTTAAAATTAATTTATTAATGTTAACATATTTTATTTAATTCAATATTATTATTGGGTATATCAGAATTTCAACAGGTAATCAATAATTAAAAGTATTAATGAGATCTTTTACATTCTCTTTTCATAAAGTCTTCCAACACAGCATGTATTTTACACTTAGGGCACGTCTCCATCCCGACTCGCCACATTTCAAGTGCTCAGTGGCCACACGTGGCTGTGGTGGCGTTATCGGGCCAAGCACGACTAGCCTGGTCTTTCCTCCCTTCGTCCTGATCCCTAACTCACCACCGCCACCCATAATCTCAGGGAATTCTGAATTCCTCTTGATTTTTCGAAGCCCTTCCCCAGTTTCTGTTTCTATATCCTGGGATATTTCTCCTTAGTCAACCTCGATTTGAAAAAAAGCCACTTCTCTTAAGAGAAAGTGGGTGTTTGATAGCAATTTCTGTTCCTCTCTTGTATGAGAAACTACTATTATCATCATGATCTGACAGATAGGGAAACTTAAGTCCAAAAGTTAAAGATTTCTCACAGACACACAGTAAGACTGTGGCAAGCGCAGGGGAGTTCATGACACATGAAGGGCGGCTTATCAGTTCCGAGAATTAAGAGCTCAGGGCCCAGAGCCAGGACTGGCCGACTTGTTCTCCTGATTCCTCCTCCAGGTCCATCATGAGCCTCTGGCTCCCGGGCTCCGTGGGGCCTTTGCTCTCCCCTCCGTCTACCCTCCCTCTGCAGGTGGGCTCTTCACTCTGCCCTTCGGCCTATATCCCCAGCTGCCTGCTAGAGCTCGCCTGCCCCTCCCAGCCCTGCCCTCCTCACCTGCACACACAGCAGCTCCTCTGAGGCCGCTGTCTCTGTCAGCCCAAAACCCTGGTGCCCAGTAAGTCACAATATTGATAACTCCCAATTTACTAGATTTACAAAGCTTTAACATCATCGGAAGGTTTTGCTTGTCAGTCATTAACTTGCCCGATCAGGCATTTGAAGTTGTTTAGAAAGAAAATTATGTGCATTAAGTTTATCACTACAGTTTCAATGTTTAAGGGAAAATGAGAATTCATGGAAATAGCACTAACGGTTCAAGGGGAATGTAGTTCTTTCAAAAACTAATCAAAGGTACTTCCTCTTATTTTATATAAAATGCACTGGATTTGTAAATAGAATAATTAGATTTGTAACATAAACATAAAGGTTTTAGAAAACTGGGCCTTGAAATGTGTAATTTTTCTAAACTGAATATTAGTGTAAACCCGGTCTATTGTGTTCCTTGAAGCACAGGCAGCTTCTCAGCCCTTTAAGTGTCCACGATGGACCTCGTGGGGCGTCTACACAGCTGAGTTCATCAAATAGGACCATAGTCAGGAGGTTTCCGATGTGAATGACAGCTCGGTGATGCCACCGGACGGCAAGGGTAGGGGGGGCAGTGGGGCAGGGGTGAGGCGGAAGAAGGTTGGCTGCCCAACCCCCCTCAACCTTGAGGGGGTTGGAGTCCGGGGAAGAGAAAGAGGCTTTTTATCAGCACTGCCCTTGCTACACATGCTCAGGATCGTCCTTGTCCTCAGAGTTCTTCTGTGGGTACCTTCTCGTCTGCTCTCAAGGGCACTCATTAGCTCCAGCTGTACAGCTGTGACAACTGAAGCTGTGTGAGGCTCAGTGGCATGCTGTCTTAGTCCATTTGGGCTGCTGTAACAAAACCATTATAGCCTGGGTGGCTTCAACAACAAACAGTTATTTCTCACCTTTCTGGAGGCTGAGGAGTCCAGCATCATGGCACCGGCTGATTGGTGTCGGGTCGGAGCTCACATCCTGGTCCATAGATGGCCATCTTCTTGCTGTGTCCTCATGCGGTAGAAGGGACGAAGGTGCTCTCTGGGCTCCCTTTTATAAGGACACTCATTCCATTCATGCAGATTATATACTCATATACTCATACTTCATATACTTGTGACCTAAACACCGCTCATTGGCTGCACCTCCAAATACTATCACATTGCAGGGTAGGTTTCAATATGTGAATCTGGGGGACACAAACATTCGGTCTATAATACACACTCAAGTCCCAGGACCATAGGCAGCAGAACCTGAGCCAAGATCTGTGCCTCTAGGTTCCTGTTTCTAATGTCACTGGCACATTCCACTGTCTGTAGAATCAAATAGATTTTAATGGAGAAGCAGAGGGGTCTTATCTAGCAAATTGAACAAATTCATAAGCATATATTATGTGAATAATCTTGAGATAAAGCCTAAAAATTACCTGTCATGGCTTCAGTGCTTCTATTCAGTGACTGTGACTTATTGTCTCTTTTGGTGGATTCCATTTTAATGACACAGCACTATCCCCAGCAGGAGACTGTCTAGTGAGTACAGGTAGGGCCAGCAGGATTTAAATCACATTAGACATCACAAACACTCCAAGATGGGATAATTCACTAATTGAAGTTTTATTAGATGGCTGTCTTAACCATTACTGATTTTTATCAAAGCAGGGCTTCTTCATAGTAATTCAAGACCATAGCCTTCGTAGATAAAACTCTGCTTTTGAGAAAGTAGGGGACACGGCACGAGAAAAGATATTTCACAGATGCTTAATGAGATAAGAAGCGGAAAAGAAAATAAATCGGAAAGCGTTTAACCCATTCATATTTATGTTTGTCTCAAACCAATTGTAATTAGGAGACAAAACAGAAGATTAATAAATCAGACCCATTATCAGTTGTCATGTTAGTCATCAAGCCATATGCCCACCGTGCTTCTTTGATAATAACTGAACACAAGAATTGGGACGAGAATGAAGAATTGTCATGGTACTGGGAAAAACAGTTTTCCTCCCCCACAGAGCTAACTTTGTCACTCATCTGAGCAATAAAGATAATAATGTTATGTAGGGTTGTTGGAGTAAGCAAATAAAATATAGAACACTGTTCAATTTGAATTTCAGATTAAAAAATGAATAAGTTTTTAGGGTAAGTCTATACCAAATATTGCATGGGACTTACTACAATATTTAAAACCTATTTATATTAAATATTATTATTTAAAAATGTTTTATTTTTTATATTAAATTCAGACTTAACTTGGCGCACTGTATTGCATCTGGCAATCCTAGTTGTACAGTCGTTGTGCTTATGTATGCCTGATATTTGTTTTGAATTAGCCTTGATAGACAAAAATAACACACATGTAGCATAGATACAGTCTTCTTTAGCTAGCACTTCGCAGTTAGTTAGATAAAGGTTTTTTTCCTAACCTTATAGAATTTTCATCCTAGAAGAATGGAGTATGGTGGGACATGCCCAGAGTCACCTAATTAATATGCAGTGGAGCTAGGACTCAGACCCAGGTCTGCAGAGTACAAAGCCTGCTCTTCACCATGACCTTGCATCACCTCCCAGGCATCAAGTCGGTAATGCAGGAAATTTGCTTAAAAAAAAAAAAAAAAAAGAAAATTCTGGTAAAATAGACATAACTTAAAATTTTCCACCTTCACTACTTTTAGGTGTGCAGGTTAGGGGTGTTGAGTACGTTCACATTGCTGTGCATCTGGTCTTCAAAACTCTTTTCATCTTGCAAAACTAAAAATCTGCACCCATTAAACAGCTCCCCATTACCCGCCCTCAACCCTTGGCCGCCACCATCTACTTCGTATCTATGAATATGACTATTCTAGGTCCCTCATATAAGGTAAAATGATGCCCGTGAGCAACACTCTCCAATACAACTTTCTGGTGATGACAATGTTTCATATCTGCACTGTCCAAGACCCTGGCCACTGGTGGATATTTAATTTAAAATAATTAAAACTAAATAAAGTTTGATTTTAAATGAAATTTAAAATAATTAAAATCAAATAAAATTAAATTTTCAGTTCTTCAAGTCAGTTTCATATTTCAAGTGGTCAGTATACAACTAGTATTAGATAACACAAATATAGAATATTTCCATCATTACAGAAAGTTCTATAAGACAGTGCTGCTCTAGAGTCTCCAGTAAAGCAACCGCTACAGTTATGTATTGGAGGAAGATAAAAGGGGGAAAATGATATTTCCATTAAAAATTAGTTATTAAAAGAGCACATTCAGTATATTAGGTAATTCAATTAATACCTATATCCATAACTATTACAGAGATGTTAGAAGAAAAAGAAATTTACAATTTATGATCTTCATATACATTTCAACAAAAGTAGAAATTGTGATCAAGAAGTAAAAAAAAATGAGAAGTATATTCTAGAGAATGTGATTTTGAAAATCTAGTATTAGTTTTAAGGAAAAAGAAAAGTCAAAAAACGTGATGTTATAATACTTCCTTGTGACATTCTGCAGACTCTCTCTGCCTCCTGCTGCAGTGACTAAGACCTGGGTTCAAATCCAAGCTCTACACTTAGAAGTGTGACCTTGGGCAAATTACTTAATCTCTCTTCTATAAAATGAGAAAAATCATTTAAATCGCTTAGGCATGCATCTAACGTGTACTACGCATTCAACACATCTTAGCTATTTTTATTACAAGAGGGTGAGATAATGTCACACATAAGAGCAGTTTGTGCTTAAAACCCTTAAATGACTTCTCATTGCGTGCAGGATAAAACCCAGGATCCTCAGTGTGGCCCACGGGGGACATATTCGAATGCATCCACTGCTCAAGTTTTCTCTCTCGGGGATCCCCTCGAGTTCTCAGCTTTATTAACACCATGTAGCTTACAGTTTTTCCAAACACCATGTCATTTTACATTTCCACACTTTGCTCATGCCTTTCCCTCTGTCTGGAAGCCCTCTCCAGTTTTCTTGGCCCAGTTAACAGGTACTGATCCTTTAGGGCTCAGAGAGGTTGGGTTAGACACCCCTCCTATGGATGTCTATTGTTCTCTTACCTACTGTTTAATATTGAAATTATCCGTTAGGTATCTCCACCGATAAGTCAAAAACACTTACTAGGTGCTAGATACCGTGCTAGGCTTTAGCGCATAAGGAGGAATGACTAGTATGGTCCCTGCTCCTCAAAGCATAGCACATGCTAAGTACATAGTAGGTACTTAAAATATCAAACCAGTCAGAATTTAACATGTAGAGAAAGGACAGCCTAGTCCAGGACCGAACTTTCTCCTAAGACGTATTTTGGTGACTGTTTTAAAGAAGGAATTAGAGCTGATGAGTAGTGTAGATTCCAGGTAAAATTATGTAGTATCTCTTAATCACATGTCCATACTTTACGCTTTCTCTAATACTTTGGGAGGCCACCAGTCCTCAGATACCTGGCATTGTCTTAGCTACTCATGGGCTTCTGGCTCTCCCTTCAGCACAATATTTCCTCCTTTCTGTTGCAAAACAATGGATGAAGGTGGTTTTATTAAATTAATTCATTTCAGATTAAAGAAAAGTTCACCTAACACTTTATAGCCTAAAATTTAGCCTATGTTTCTTTATTCTATAGTGTCAGCCTTTCTGATAAAGAAGTCTCGATGGGAAATTCTCCTCTCCCGTACAGAACAAGGAGCTCTCGCTGTCTGGGATTCGCAGGTAGGACATCTGCAGATAGAAAATGAGCTCTTTGCCTGGTGTGGAAGTGATATCTAGACTATAGCAAATTTCTAGAAGTACTTGAGAGTCCTGATGATTTCAAGTTAATCTGGTTAATAAAAGAAAAACCGGTTAAAGAGATAAGCTCCTTAAAGAAGATTCATTTAAGAGGAAATTTTAACGCTGGCAATAGAAATTCCCAGCCATATGGAAAGACAAGGCTCTATGGAGAGACATTCTGGGGGCCAGTGAACCTTTCGGCATCCTCAAGTATAGCTAATTTGTACTTCCGGATGAGCATTAGTGGGTCAGTTTACATGAATAATATATTACATCAGGTAAGTAATAGTATTTAATATTACATTGGATAATATATTCTGACTAATATGATTCTGGAGTTCAGTCTATGGATAGTTAAGGTAATGACTTAATCATAATGATACCCAACCTCTAGGTTTTTCCAATATACTGCCAAAGATAACCAGGAACAAGTGTGTACCATGTTGGATTAAGATACCTGACTGTTCCCCCACTACATCGTGGATTCCATGAAGACGCAGCTTCGGGCCCATTCGTCTCTGAATCCATAATGCCTAACACGATGCTTCGCCCAGAGCAAAAATCTGGAACATCTTGTTGCATGAGAGGAGGAAGAGGCCGGGAAGGAAGGAGAGGGATAAAACGGAACTAAGAATTATCTCAGGCCCCATAGAGCCATACATGGTCACTACCCAGGGACCTATATGGATTAAGAAGTACAAATTGCCAGCTACAAAAATAGCCGTGGGTGTGTAAAGCACATTAATGACCATAAGGAACATAGTCAATAATATTATAATAACTGTATGGTGTCAGGTGGGTACTAGACTTACCAGGGCGATCACCTCATAAGGTATATAAATGTCGAATCACTATGTTGTATACCTGAAACTAATATAATATTGTATGTTAACTGTAATTGAAAAGTAATTTTTTTAAAGAGCAAGTTGGAACAGTAAGTGGTATCATCTGTGCAAACCAACTATAAATGGAATTACCTTTGCCCAAAAGATACAACAGTTGAATTAAATCACTTTTACCAAGAGCTCTGTTGTTTCATTTAATTATCTCTCCAGAAATCGCATAGGCTATTATGCATTTTATCAGCTACAGGACCAATTAACGCTGTTATAATTTTAAAAGTTGTCATAATAATCCTTTTCCAATTGTTCATAATTTTCTAAAATTTTAGCATTTTGGCTAGTCTTGTCCATTTGTTATCAGTCCAAAGGTAACGTTAGAAAAGTTTGAGAAATAACTCTCACATTATTTTAACCTGGTAAAAATTAAATTCTCATCATTTCCCCCTTACGATAAAACACAAAATAGAAACGAAGCATAGAATCAAATCTCTTTCCAGGGTGAATCAGTAAGAATTTGGGGTTCCAGTTAGGAAATATTAATTCCTCTTTCTGAATCTTCAAAAGTGACATTTTGTTGTTGATTTTGCTTTGCCTTTTTACACCAGCGTTTTACCTTTAAACAACCCAAAGCCTCAGTGCTAGATTATGTTTTCCCTCAAGGAGGATATAATTTCATGTTCAAGCAGCACGGCGTTTTCAGGCTTGCCAATTAGGTCCGTGGAAAGAATCGTCACCCTTCTGGTAAACATCCTTCTGATGTAGCAGAAATGGCAGAAGGAAGCGGGCCGCCCGCGTGAAGGTTAGGAAAGCCATCCAGGAAAGTGTGGAAACCTGGACTCTAAATTCTGAGCGCACCATTTATACTCACTGTGCTTTGCGTTAATAATTAGTATTCCTGCCTGGAGAGGAGATATTTCCAAACTTGGACTTCTGCATTGATTAAATTGGGAGTTCAGTTTTGCCTCTTAATCTTTGTTGGCGCTGGCACCGAGCTCGCTCTTTTATGGCTGGCTCCCTCCAACAATAAAAGTAACCATTTAAAAAGTCAAACAACAGGAGTGGTTTTTAGGAAACCAGCAGCCAAACTGATTGAGCATGTTGGCCTCCCGCCCAGGGATGAAGCTGATGCTGGGTGGTTGCAGTAGCATTACCCGGGGTGAGAGAAGCTGGTTGCACTCAGGATTCCTAGCTGAGCAGTCGGTCGGGCGACTCGAGGAAAGTCTAGATTGGGAGCAACGGTGGCGGGGACTGGGCTAGAGCAGGCCGTGAATTAAGCTTATGCATTCAAAGTTGCCATAGAAACCCCGTTTGAACGTCCTCACTTCTGCAGAATTGATTTGATGTTTAAATGCTAACATGCCTTCCTACATGTAACGATATATGAAATAGGAAATAGACAAATATAGAAGAAAGAAAACATATCCTAATGTCTGAGATGCTTAAGAACGGGATCCTTCTCCAATACTAAGTCACCCTTATAAACCGATGCCAGAAGGAGAGGTGGCGTGGGTAGCCAAGACTGGGAGCCGTTGTGCCTTTACGTCAAATGCGCACTCTGAAAGGCACTGCTGTGATGATTCAGCGAGCTCCGGCTGGTACTTGAAGCCAAATGAAATGCAAAGTTGCCTTTCAATAGCAAACCTCAGAGGAAGGGCCAGTGAGCAATCGTGAGAAGTTTCAGCTACTGTATTTTCACATATTCAGTTTTACCACTAAATGTCCGTGAGAAAACATTTAGAGGCTCTTTGAAGCTGGTTGCATTAACAATTAATCTATAGTATGTTTTAAATAAATATTTCTATTAACCGTAACAAAAACCGGCATTTGTATCGCTTGCACCTAAATTATCATCATCACTGCAAAGCAGATGCGTAATGCAAGACGAGGCGAACAATCGGCACTGTAATTTGCCCAGTAACATTGTTTTAGATCTAATTAGTGCTTATGTGGATCCTTTACAAAAATGTGAAAACCGCACCAGGATGTAATTGTTTAATGAATTTAGTGCAAAGCGCATCGGCATAAATTCTATTTTAGCTGAAAAAACTAAGTTCAACTGCTATTTGCTCCAGAGCCAAAACATTGTGAATTGTGCCCACTGCGCTCTAGCCCTGCTCTGCTGGCGTGGATTTTTCAAATAAATACTACAAAGTTAAAGCCTCCAGCTGCAGACCAACCCATCTGTAGATGTTTGTTATATTTGGCAGTATTGTAGAATGATTGTGCCTTCCTGCTGGGAAAAAAAAAAAAATGAGGGAGAAAAACAAGGTTCTGTCAGCAAAAAAAAAAAAAAAAAAGTAAAAGTTTGAAATATGCATTGCCCGACAAAAGCAAAGTTTTGAATCTGAGTCGTCTACCTCGCAGCGAATTTTAAACACCTGTTCCCATCGAGCCTACCACGTAAACCTGAGTACGTCCTTTTCCTCTGTTCACAGAAAATGGAATTGGACGCAAGTGTGATGAAAACGGAGCCTTTCTTTTAACTTTTTAGGTGACACTTCCCAGTGTTCGACAAGTTGTGGCAGCGAGGGGGAGGGGGAAGTGGTGGGATTGCGGGGGGCGGGGGTGGTGGTGGTTGATTTTCCGTTTTTGACTTCTGTTTTTTGTAATGCAGCACAAATGAACTGCTGAACCAAAGCTGTTTGTTCTCTTTAATGACTTCTGTACACACGGGGGGTGGCATAGGGCGAGGCTTGAGGACAGGCAGTGTGGAGTGTTTGGGCCTGAGTCAGAAAAATTTTGTCAAATGATACACTGCAAATATCATTCTCCATAATTCACCTGAATGTTTGAGTTTAGGCTGAAAAAAAAAAAAAAAAAAAACCTTGAAAAGATTGCAGTCAATCTTCTGATGAAACCGGAAATGTTTGTTCTGTTTTTATTGTTTGTCTATTGTAGATCCAGTCTCAGGCTGTCTGAGGTTAAGGTTCCCTGGAAAACTGACTCTGAGGAGGCAGGTGTGGGGCTGGTTTTTTTTTTTGGGGGGGGGGGTGGAAGGGGGAAGCCACACCTGTGAGAAAATGAGGGAGGAACAGGACCAGGCAGAAGCTGACTTTTGGTGCAGTTACAGAGCCCGCAGCCAACCACATGGGGCACTCTGAAGCCGGAATGCGCCTTCTGAGCCAGACTGAAGTGGGGCAAAAGCACTGGACCTTTTCACCCTCACATCAGGGGGGCGTCAGGTGTGGGCTGCCCCTGGGCGGGGCATGGGCCTGGGTGAGGCGACTCCTTTTGGCTGAGGACTGCATGAGCTGACTGGAGGCTGGGATAACGAGCGCCTGGGTCCTGAGGGGGGACCTCGGCAGCGAATCGCCACGTGCAGTCCAGTCCCATCCTTACACACTTGGGTCCACTTTGTATAATAACTTCACCCCATCTGGGAACCGTGTCTCCAGGATTCTCACGGGTCTCTTTTCCTGCAGAAACTCCAAGAGGAGGATTAGTGTGGTGGACGAGAACCCCTGTGACTGTCGCTGGTCTTGGGGCTATAACTGCTGCTCATCTCTGCCCTCCCCACTCCCATTCTATATTCCCTTGGCTAATACACTAGGCTAGTACAGACGGCTTGCCTGTACTAGCCACATCCCTTAGCCCCTGGTCACTCTGTATTTCTTAGGCTGTGTATGCCACGTTTGTCTGTTTATCATCAAAATTTGCTAGGGGCCTACCAATAGACACCAAAATAGATCACCCAGGTGGCAGCAGTCCTCCCCTGACCCATGGTATGACAGCAACCCTACCTCCGCTGATGATCAATCAATTACTCCTGCTAGGACTCTTTTCCTTGCCTGGCAGGATCCTGGAAAAACCAGCTGACAGATATAGTTCAAGTTCAATGAGACTCTTACTCTGCCCCCTAGTGGAAGCATTTCCTTTCTTGGAACCAAAACCTCTAACCTTGCAGAATCCAGGGTGGGGGGAATGGGGAGCGCCGCTTCCTCGAGTGAGTCACTGGGAGTGATAGTAAATGGGGCTGTTCCTCTTTCCACTCTGGTTCCCAGACCTGTATATTCTACCTACTGGGGACACAGTGCCACATAACGGTCATTGACTTAGAGTCCTAGAGGATGGTGTCCCAGACTTACAAAGAATCATCTTCAAGTTGATGACTAAACTGCTCCTTTACAAGCCTGTTACATCTTTCTCTCTCCCAGGCCAGCAATTTCTAGGTGGTTCAATATGGGACAAGGCTGGTTAAGCCCATAGTCACATGCTTCCTGCTGCATCTCCTTTGCTGTAATGGATTGCTTGGTTCAATGCAAGATTATGTGGATTCCATGTCAGTGGAATGAATACTCTGCGGGCCTTCAGACAGTGGCTGTTTGGTCTCTGAGGGATGGTGTTCCAGCTGGGGCTCAGCATTTGTGTCTGTGGCTTGCATGTTGGACCGTCAGTGGTGGCAATGACAGACTAACCCAACCTTGATGAGTGGGAGCCCATGCTGGTGAGCCCATCCACCGCCTCCATCGCTGCGGTAGTAACTACTATGTCTATACAGAAATCGTACCAGCCCTTGGGTAGCCGGTGATAGAGGCTGGCTGACAACAACTGGTGAATGGTCTTGTGTTTTGGTTGTTTAGTAACTCTTCTGTAGTAGATTCTCTCCGGTGGGCATAAAAAAGTGATACAAAAGACTTCACTCTCCATGCCTACACCCACGGTTCTACCCGCAGGCCTCTTCCCAGAGCCCTTGCCCCTGATGTTTCCAGTCTTGCTCCTTCGAGGCTTAACTTGTGCCATAAGTCTCTGCACGGGCCACTTCTTTTTCCTCAGAGTAGATGACCAAGTGCACAGTCCAAAGCTCTCCTTACGGAGGGTTTCCCCTTACCTCTGTCTTTCAGGCTACTCCAGGAGGGGCTTTGATGCACTGTCTATTATGGGCTTGCACCCTCAAGCTAATCTGACTCTTCCATAAACTAAGATTGGCCTTAGCTGAGAGGCAGTTGCTGGTATGACAGTGATGGGTGACGTAAGTACCTGGACCACTTGCTCAGGAAGCTTCCTTGTGCCCACTTGCCCTGCTCATGTCCATCTTCCCAGATATACCACTTCCATCTTACGATGGATTGCTCCTAGGCCTGCGTAACCTTATGACTTGGTAGGTCGGAGAGAACCCAGGTTATCCTGGGCAGTTCTGGCCACATGGTCACTCAGCGCCCCATGGTTAGGCACTCCATCTCAACCGGGGCCCATTAGCATGCCAGGAGCTATTTTTTCAAATGATAATTCTCCGCTGCAGATGGCATGGCCTTGCTCCAGAACCCTGGGGGTCTACATTGCGAATCTCCTATTGGGCTTGCCATAAACTCCACATGGCATCTTTTCCCACCACAGATACCTCTCTAATAACAGAGGGTCTGCTAGTCACGTGGTCCGAGCAGTGGGGCTGCTTGCATCACAACCTAGATCCGATGCAGAGATCTTTCCTGCCGTGGGACGCACTCAGAGCTAACAGCCTTCCATGTCACATGTTACCTGTGTCAAGGTAGCATTTCTAGGTGAGAAAATGCTCCCTCCAGAACCCAGATAGGCTTACCGGGTGCTGTGCTTCCTTCTTAGTAAAGGGAGGCATGCAGTGCAATGACTTTTTTACTAAATGTCCACAGATACAATGGGCTCCTAAATCCTCGTAGGGTTTATCTCCCACCCTCTCCCACCCTCTGGAATACATGCGTCATCAAGATCTCTAATTACTTGCCACCTCTTGGTAACGTGACATATTAACTTGATGTCATCAAAGTAGTGGACCAATGTGATATTCTTCAAATGTCCAGGCAGTCCAAATTCCCTTGGGACTAAATTGCTGCAGAAAAGTTAATAGGTCTGGGGAAAGACTGTAAATGTGTATCGTTGTGCCCTTCGTGCATCTATAACCTGCTTCTGCTGTTTCTTCTGATAGGAATGGACAAGAATATATTTGCCAGATCAAGGCCACATACCATGTACCCGGACTGGTGACTTACATGAGGGCTGTGATTAGAACCACTACATCCAGATACTTTAGGTCTTTATGGGTGGCAATAATGTCTATTATTCTTCCTAGGCTATAATATTGTGTTTTTGTCTAGTATTTTAGCTGGGGAGGGAGAGCCTGTTTCTGAGGCTTCCTGTTGGCTTTCTCTACTACAATCGTTATCACTCCACAACGTCACAAACTAAAAATTCAGTGCGAGGTCCTGCCAATGACTAACTATGTCCATTCTACATTCAGAGACTGAGGAAATGATCACTTGGTGAGTTCACTGATCCAGTGGATGAGCTCATGAACCCAGTGGACCCCTATTAATTAGTCAAGATCTGGGTCTCCATTTATGAGCTGGCCCTTCCACATACCCTATCACAACAGAAGGGGCATGATGATGCTTCAGATCCTCAGGTATCAATTCGAATTCAGATCCCATGGCCAATAATCATGAAAATGTCTAGTTATTCTTTTTTTCTCACCATATTTCACCTGAGTAAAGGGCTGAAGAGTAAAGATTGGGCAAATCACTATTGTATACAATTGCCATTACTAATCCTGACTGGGTTGGAGAGATGCCCTAAAGTATCTCCTATCTTTCCAACATACTCTTTTTTACTTCTATTATGGCATAGTTTTCCCATTTCCCCTAGGTAGTCAGCATCAGCCACCCCAGCCAGCACTGCAACTCCCTTCTTAGCGTATTGATTCCAAGGCCTGAGGAATCCAAAGTGGCTGGGTAGTAGCCTTAACTTCCAGTTCAATGGGATCATTGTTATGTCTTCTGGTGGAAGCATTCTTCCCTCTGAAACTAAGACCTCTAGGCCAGCAGAGCATAAAGTCGTGGGGATGGAAGCAAAAATTTTGCATGGAGGTTACTAGGGGTCATAGTGAATGATGCCACTCTCATTTCCATCCCTTGATCTCTGGACCCATGAATGCTGGCTATCAGAGAAACAACACCATATATGGGATACTGATTCAAAGCACATACAGTCTTCTGAAGAACCTTGCCCCAGACCTGAAAGGTATTGCAACCTAACTGATGCTGTAACTGAGTCTTTAAAAGGCCATTCTATTGTTCCACCGAGCTAGCTGCTTTGTGATGGTGGGGAACATGGTAAGACCAGTGGATTCCATGAGCCCCACTTTCTTTGCTGTGAAGTGAGTTCTTTGATCAGAAGTGATGATGTGTAGAATACCACAGTGGTGGATAAGGCATTCTTTAAGTCTGGAGATGGTATTTTTGGCAGAAACATTGTATGCAGGGAATGTATCCAAAGTAAATGTCTGTTTCCATAAGGATGAAACAGTGCTCCTTCCATGATGGAAGCAGACAATGTAATCGACCTGTCACTGGGTTATCTGGCTGATCACCCCAGGGAATGCTGCCGTATTGAGGGCTCAGCGTTGGTCTCTGCCGCAGGCAGATTTGGCACCCAGTGGTGACCATAGCCAGGTTCACCTTAGTAAGCGGAAGTCCATTGTGCTGAGCCCGTGGACGTTCCCTGCCACCATGGCCACTTTGTTCATAGCTCATTGGGCGATGATGGGGGAGGCTGGGGAAAGAAGCTGAATGGGCCATATCATCTACTTGATTATTAAAATCCTCCTCTGCTGAGATCACCCTTTGGTGAACATTCACATAGGACACAAATATCTTCACGTATTTTGCCCATTACTTCTGGCCACATACAGCATTCCTTCTGGTCAAATAACTCACTTGTGGGAAGGCCACTTCCTCTGGGATTGGGGAGACCAGCAAGGAGGCTCATCAGAATTTAGGGGCTCGATGTTACCAGCTTCATCAAGGTCTTCCCACACATCTCCATCTCAACTTATATTCTTTTCCAATCAGTGCTTTCACTTTAATAGTAGACACACTGCAAGGTTGAAAGTTCGTCCTGCATGATAATTCAACCAATTGCAGGACGAAGTCCTGTGTTTGATTTTCGGCAATTTCAGCCGCTGCTGCAACAGGAAATGAGGCGCTCCATCAGGGCACGCATAGAAGCTCTCAGGTCATTTATACGGCACTCAAGTTTGGAATTTGAATCCCTGAGCTTATTCTTTTCTTTCGCTACTTTGTTCAGCAACATTAAGAGCAGCCGACCGGTGTCATTATAGCCTTAGTTCTCCAAAAATGTTCAGAGGTATCATAGACAGAGTCGCTTAGCTCCTTGCTTCCTATGAGTGGCTGATTAAGAGTATACGATGCAGATATTTTGCATATCTCTGTAAACAGTTCTCTGCTCTCTTTACTGCTGGAAATAGTCATTGGCCCATATAAATATAATCAGATTATGGAGTCAATTCCAGAAATAGAACTGATTCACAAAACTCATCGGTAAAATTCTGTCCCTCTAGAACCACTGCTGGTACCAAAGTCTATTAGTCAGGGTTCTCCAGAGAAACAGAATCAATAAGATATACGTATACAGATATATTTAGGAGGAGATTTACTATAGGAATTGTTTCACACACAGTTATGGAGGCTGAAAAGCCCCACCGTCCGCCATCTGCAAACTGGAGAACCAGCAATGCTGGTGGTGTGATTTAGTCCACAGCTGGAAATCAGGAGGACCAAGGACCAAGGACAGAAGGAGACGGATGGCCCAACTCAAGCAAAGAGAGCAAATTTGTCCTGTCTCTGCCTATTCTTCCTTCGTTTCTGTCCTTCAACAGATTGGATGCTGCCACCCTCAGTGATGAGGGTGATCTTCTGTACTCAGTCTACTGATTCGCATGCTTGTCTCTGCCACAAACACCCTCACAGACACACCCAGAAATAATGTTTTACCAGCTGTCTGAGCATCCCTTAGCCCAGTCAAGTTGACATAGAATTAACCACCACACACACTTTCCCAACTTTTGCTTGTATGTTTGCCTCTTCCTGGAGCTTCTTCAGCATCAAGTTCCCTTTCTCACTTTCCAGGCTGGACATTTCCCCAACCAAGTTATGTTCTGACTTGATCCTAGGTATTAATCTGATAGGGAATCGAGCTAGGGGTAAATCCTAAGATGAAGATGGGGCAAAGTTGCTTTGCAAGGTAGAGACCTCTGCATCATCCTCATGGAAGTGGGGGTCCTATCTTTTAACAGGGAGTAGTGGGCCACTTCTGCAGGCCCCTAGGAGTCAGGTGAAAATGGGTTTTCAGGGAACGCGAGTGATCGACCCAGATGTCTACATCCCAAGTCTCAGGTTTCCACGGCCTCCCAACCAGCACCATGATTTCGGCATACCAAACTTGGTGGGATTGAGAATTCCATCTTCTCTAGAGCTTCATTAACCTTATAATTAAGTGCTGGGTCTGATCCACTCTTCATATGCTGCCAAGGAGGTCCTCTAACTTCCCCACTTTGCCTTAAATTGGTGATTATTCACTAACAGCCTTTCATTGTCTTTCTCCAGTGCACTGGTGGCACTCAGCAAGAGCTGACATCATGTACTTTTAATTACTACTCTCCCCCACACCATAAACTTCTCAAACTACCCTAGGACACCCCGATTCACCACTGATAAAAATTGTTAACAACTGCCTCATTACACGATGCCAGGAGATTTTGGATGATCTAATTCCCAAATTCCATTTTAGAGCAGGTACAGTTAGACACCTGCATACCGGCACTAACTGTCTAAGGTCAGGTAGTGAGTTCTGAGAAAGAATTTATGTGCACGAAGTGTATTAAGAAGTAGCCAACGAACAATACCCGCGAGGGCCTGAGAGGGAAGCAGGGTTCCCTCAGTCTTGCCTCTTTGGCAGTCAGGCACCTGCTGATTCCTAGCATTTCCCACCTCCGTGAGTAATTCTGCAGTCTTCATCCTGCATCCTTTGTAGAGGTTACCCAGGCTTCTGTGGTTTTTAAACCAATTCTAGTTGAGGTGGGGGTCAGGTCATTTTGACTCAAAGCATTCTGCTGTCAAATCACATTAGTACAGTTGCCACCATAGTTTCATAGTCAGAGATTCACACACACACACACACACACACACACACACACACACACACACACACCCTCCCAGAACCAGTCCCTTCAGCTATCATAAGATTCGTGCTCACACCAATGTTTTCCTAGGCATTTGGATAAGCAAAAAATAAAAATTGTCACAGAAATCATCATTAGACAATTGTTAGTTTATTTGTTTTATTCTGAGAGAAAGGGGAGCAGTAGGAGGCAGTGAGGGCTGAGAAAAAGAGCGGTCCCATCCCACTCATTTCCCGGAGTCCACATTCTCTCACCGAGTCCAGCTTATACTCTTTGCTAGAAAGTGCTATGATTGTCCAAGTCTTTCTTTGTTTTTTTCTGCCTCGTGAACAAAGTTTCCTGTGATCAGAATTCTCTTTCTCAGGAACGTAATCTGGCTTCAAAATCTGGTAGATGCATTCACTACGGAACTCACCACTCTCTGACAAGTACACTTGTGAGATCTAGATCTTCAACTCACTCCTGCTCTCACTCATTTCTCGCCTTTTTTTGCTTTTAGGAAAGACGGTAACTGTGGTTTCTGTCAATGTTTGTTCTCCCTTGAATATGTAAAATGTTCACCTATTTTATTATTAAGGATTTTCTCCCACCTCACATCTAAAAAAAGACCATGGGACCCAAAAGACTGGTCGTAATCCTTAACAAACAATTATTCTATAACCTATTAGAAACCATGTTACTACAGGCAGAAAATCTAGCATCTTAACGTAATAACATTTGGAGAAACCGAAATTGACAGGATGCGGTAACGTTAACAGAACCGAAGCTTTGGGAGGATGCCTAGAGGTTCTGACGGAGGATCTGTTCCATGCACATGTCATCTACATCTTTCTAATGAAAAGCAAGGGGGAAATATTTTTGCTTTATCAGAGCTTATCAGGAAAGCACCGCAAATCATTGCTCCAAACTGGCCCATTGCAGGAAGGAAGCCAAACAGCTTTCCCCAGTTACAGGGAGTGGGAAAGCCGTCCAGCAGCCACTGAAAAGAAAAAAAATACTCTGCCCGTTGTTTAATATAGAGTCCTTAAGACTTGCACAACTCCAAAGAGGATAGAGTCTCACAGGCATCAGAGCGGTGTGCTCCACCTGGGGAAGCAGACATAGCGCCACACAAGTAGCAAGGTCGTTAGCTTTGGTGTCACTTGTAAAGTAGCATGGCCACTTGCTCAATCACTTCTTACAAGCTGGAAGAGCTCAGTTGCTTCAGACGCCCCCACCGTGAGACTCAGGGGAAGTTCTGGTTCCTGTGGGTTTTGGGGGTCATCTTGTTCCCTTCTCAGTGATTGGCTCTGTAGCAGACATGTCACCCATTTCCGGCCAGTGGTCTCCAGGGGAAATCTCCCAGTGCCTTCTGTCTGGAGAAAAGACCTGACAAGGAAACGTGATGAAAAACAGTTCCTTTCCTTCTGTCAGATGTTATCATGTCTGCCTGTGTCACGGACACCGTAGCAGTCATTTTACAAGCATGAGACAGCTTAGTGTGGTCAGGCCGTGTCAGGCAAGCAGAGCAGGAAGACGGGAGGAATCTGAACCGCCGAGATGGCCGACTCGCTGAATGAAGCAGCTCTGGCCTATCCTACCTGTCTTCTCTTTTAGATGAGATAATCCTTTAAAAAAAAAAAACAACTTTATTTTCTAGAGCAAGTTTAGATATACAGAAGAATTGAGAAGATAGTACGGAGAATTCCCATATATCCCCTCACCCAATTTCCTCATTATAATTAATGAACCAATATTGATATACTATTATTAACCGAAGTCCATAGTTTATTCAGATTTCCTCAATTTTTACCTAAGGTCCTTTTTCTGTTCCAAGATCCCACCTAGGACACCATGTTAAATTTAGTTTTTAGGTCTCCTTAGGCTCCTCTTGGCTGTGACAGTTTCTCAGGCTTCCCCTGTTTTTGACGACCTGGACATTTTGAGAAGTAGTGGAAAAGTATTTTGTAGGATGTCCGTCTATGGGGATTTTTCTGACGTTTTTCTCATGTTCGTACTGGGGTTATGGGTCTTGAGGGAGGAAGACCTCGGAGGTAAATTGTTGTTTCCATCACATCATGTCAGGGCCGCGTACTATCAGCATGACTTATCGTTGTTGACGTTAACCTTGACCACCTGTCTGCGATAGTGTTTATCAAGTTTTTCCACTGTAAACTTATTTCCCCCCTCTCCACATTGTCCTCTTTGGAGGGACATCACTACAGGCAGCCCAAACTTAAGGAGCGAGGAGTTACACTCTCGTCCTTAAGGGTGGAGTAGTTACATAACATATTTAGAATTCTTCTACACAGGAGATTTGTCCCTTCTCCTTCATTTATTTATTTATTCAATCATTTATTTATATCAGTATGGACACGTGGATATTTATTTTATACTTTGAGTTATAATCCAATTCTACTTTATTTATTTTGTTGCTCAGATTGTTCCAATTTTGGCCTTTGGGGGAGTCGATATGTTTTTTAAAGCTAGAGTTACTTTGGGTTTTCTGATTTTTTGTAACCAAAAAATCCTAATTGATATAGCTTCTCAAAAGAAGATCTCGCTAGATCACGAGTCAGCAATGTGTTCACTATGAAGTGCTTTTAAAAATTTTAGCAAGGTATGTACAAACAGGCACTTTGCCTGAAAACTTCACATTTACCCTTCTTCCTGTATGGTTTGGCCTGATCTAATTAGAATAAACAAGCAAATCATTCTACTCAGGAAATGAATACTGGTCCTTGACCTCCTACTCACTGAATGAGTAGCATCATAAACACAGTAGTCATATTAATCAGACTCAAAATTGGGGCCGTAGTCAATTACACTCTAAATATTTAATCAGATGTATGAATACTGTTGGCAATGAATTACTTTAGTTAAAAAGAGTGAAATCACAGAAAAAGAGACACAGTTTAGTGAAAACACACGTCAGCTAATAGCACACTTTAATATTTGACACCAGAATTTCTTTGGAGACCCTCCTGAGTCTGATCCTCATCTCCAGGAAATTCTCTGAGCCTTTGAGGGAGTTTTCTAATCTATTAATGATGGGGATGACACTATCTCATTCCTGGAGCCACAGGGTGAATTCGCAAAGATAAAAATGAAAACTGCAAAAACGCTTCTAAAAACTTAAGTAGTATGTAAATCCAATTATTGTGATCAAGTTAACTCTCAGTTATCCAAATCTGTGGACTAATTTAGGTACCACTGTGATTAAGCGCACACCACTTCTTTAGTCCTTTTGCAGCATCAGAAATCTCAGGCACACCAGATTTTTTGTAGGTAAATTTGAGTAAATGGGCATCAGGAGCAGGCGAGAAGAAGGAATCCAGCCAGAAAATGGTGGGAGTGTGTGTGTTTGTGGACATGTCCCAAGGTGTAGCCTGTGTGTGCATCTGCATGCGCCTGTGTGTGAATGTGTGTGTGTGTGTGTGTGTGTGTGCGTGCGCGTGCGTGTCACAGGGGCGAGACTATATCAAGCCTTGTCTGGTGTTGATAGTGGCGGAAGAGGAGTCAGAATAACAGAAGCTGAGGGGACAGGGACATGTGATAAGAACGGAGAATTGGACGGATGGAGACTCAAATTCAGCTGCTCTTTTCTTTCCAGCCTCAATGGGCAGAGCCACCTCTGTCCTAACCAACTACATCCCAAGTCTGGAGGCTCGTGGCAAAGTGCAGGGCCAAGGGGGACTCACTCTGTCCCAGGACGAGCGCTGGTCCCAAGGCTTGAGAAGACCATGAGGGAGGAGATGGGCTCTCCCTCCCTAGATATTTACCATCTTACTGCACAGCTCTGTGCCCAGCACTGAGGGTGCAAGGGAGGGGCAAAAATCAGAACGGTGTAAGCAGATTTCAATGGAAGCAAATTTGGTTAAAGCATGGTAAAGTGTGGATACAGAAATTTCTAGTGACCTATGAGACACTTACAGGCTTTGGGGAGGAATGATCCCGCAACTGGATTCCTAAAATTGGAATCTTTCACACTACAATCTAGATTTCTGGCTTCTCTCGAAAGTGCGAGATCTAGATCTGGCAAATCTCACTCTGAATTAGTTCCCTCATGGGGACCCTTAGCTGGAGCTGAATGGTGGCAGCCTTCTCCTTCGTCAGGGGGTCCTGGGTTTCCCCAAGTCCCCAGACGCCCTTCTATTTTTCCCAGCTTACTCACCCATTTAAAATACTTGTGTGACTTCGGTTAGCATGTTGAGTTTCCAAGCCCTGTTCTGTGGAGGAGCGGAAAAGAAACCATGATGACAGGTAAGCGGAAGAGGTCTAGCGAGAGGTGGCTGAGGGGACTGAGCTTACAGGAGGATGAGCAGAAAGGGTAAAAGAGGGAAAATAGAGTCCTTAAAAGATAAAACCTTTTACACGAGTAATACAAATTAGATATTGAGAAATACTCCTGACTAAA
Organism: Pteropus vampyrus; assembly: GCF_000151845.1. Lineage (NCBI taxonomy): Eukaryota > Metazoa > Chordata > Mammalia > Chiroptera > Pteropodidae > Pteropus > Pteropus vampyrus. The sequence continues at coordinate 1,465,542 of NW_011888940.1, forward strand.
GATTTATGAGAAAAAAATTTGGGGAACTCCAACAGCTGTTTTCCTCTGGTGCTTAAACACGGCTAACATGGAGATGAGCTGGATGTGCTTTAGAATGAAGGATTTTGTAAAACACATTGACAAAGTGTAATTAGGGCTCGGGAGTCTAAGAAACTCTGAAACAATTCTCTCTAGTTTGGGATATTATTATTATTTTAAAAAATCTTTTTAAATTAGCTCGAAACCAGTTTCCTCTGCTCAGTTCAGCAGTGGATTCAAAGCAACTGGGTATATTTTAATTTCTAGGGGAAAAAAAGAGTCTACTTGGTGTGTATCTCTCCATCTTTATAAAAAAAA
>NW_011888940.1:1465927-1478598 GCF_000151845.1 Pteropus vampyrus
TGGCAATGAATTACTTTAGTTAAAAAGAGTGAAATCACAGAAAAAGAGACACAGTTTAGTGAAAACACACGTCAGCTAATAGCACACTTTAATATTTGACACCAGAATTTCTTTGGAGACCCTCCTGAGTCTGATCCTCATCTCCAGGAAATTCTCTGAGCCTTTGAGGGAGTTTTCTAATCTATTAATGATGGGGATGACACTATCTCATTACTGGAGCCACAGGGTGAATTCGCAAAGATAAAAATGAAAACTGCAAAAACGCTTCTAAAAACTTAAGTAGTATGTAAATCCAATTATTGTGATCAAGTTAACTCTCAGTTATCCAAATCTGTGGACTAATTTAGGTACCACTGTGATTAAGCGCACACCACTTCTTTAGTCCTTTTGCAGCATCAGAAATCTCAGGCACACCAGATTTTTTGTAGGTAAATTTGAGTAAATGGGCATCAGGAGCAGGCGAGAAGAAGGAATCCAGCCAGAAAATGGTGGGAGTGTGTGTGTTTGTGGACATGTCCCAAGGTGTAGCCTGTGTGTGCATCTGCATGCGCCTGTGTGTGAATGTGTGTGTGTGTGTGTGTGTGTGTGCGTGCGCGTGCGTGTCACAGGGGCGAGACTATATCAAGCCTTGTCTGGTGTTGATAGTGGCGGAAGAGGAGTCAGAATAACAGAAGCTGAGGGGACAGGGACATGTGATAAGAACGGAGAATTGGACGGATGGAGACTCAAATTCAGCTGCTCTTTTCTTTCCAGCCTCAATGGGCAGAGCCACCTCTGTCCTAACCAACTACATCCCAAGTCTGGAGGCTCGTGGCAAAGTGCAGGGCCAAGGGGGACTCACTCTGTCCCAGGACGAGCGCTGGTCCCAAGGCTTGAGAAGACCATGAGGGAGGAGATGGGCTCTCCCTCCCTAGATATTTACCATCTTACTGCACAGCTCTGTGCCCAGCACTGAGGGTGCAAGGGAGGGGCAAAAATCAGAACGGTGTAAGCAGATTTCAATGGAAGCAAATTTGGTTAAAGCATGGTAAAGTGTGGATACAGAAATTTCTAGTGACCTATGAGACACTTACAGGCTTTGGGGAGGAATGATCCCGCAACTGGATTCCTAAAATTGGAATCTTTCACACTACAATCTAGATTTCTGGCTTCTCTCGAAAGTGCGAGATCTAGATCTGGCAAATCTCACTCTGAATTAGTTCCCTCATGGGGACCCTTAGCTGGAGCTGAATGGTGGCAGCCTTCTCCTTCGTCAGGGGGTCCTGGGTTTCCCCAAGTCCCCAGACGCCCTTCTATTTTTCCCAGCTTACTTGCCCATTTAAAATACTTGTGTGACTTCGGTTAGCATGTTGAGTTTACAAGCCCTGTTCTGTGGAGGAGCGGAAAAGAAACCATGATGACAGGTAAGCGGAAGAGGTCTAGAGAGAGGTGGCTGAGGGGACTGAGCTTACAGGAGGATGAGCAGAAAGGGTAAAAGAGGGAAAATAGAGTCCTTAAAAGATAAAACCTTTTACACGAGTAATACAAATTAGATATTGAGAAATACTCCTGACTAAAGATTTATGAGAAAAAAATTTGGGGAACTCCAACAGCTGTTTTCCTCTGGTGCTTAAACACGGCTAACATGGAGATGAGCTGGATGTGCTTTAGAATGAAGGATTTTGTAAAACACATTGACAAAGTGTAATTAGGGCTCGGGAGTCTAAGAAACTCTGAAACAATTCTCTCTAGTTTGGGATATTATTATTATTTTAAAAAATCTTTTTAAATTAGCTCGAAACCAGTTTCCTCTGCTCAGTTCAGCAGTGGATTCAAAGCAACTGGGTATATTTTAATTTCTAGGGGAAAAAAAGAGTCTACTTGGTGTGTATCTCTCCATCTTTATAAAAAAAAAGTAATTAAATTCAAGTCTGGTTAATAGAATTGTGAAAGAAAGAATGTAAAAGGGAGAAACGAGTTAATACAGAGGTATCTAAGTAAAATAGCTCACTTTCATTTAAAATATTCCACATATGCACCCCCCAAGCTCTTAATATTTAGGAATAAAATTATCGCAAATGAACTGGAGCCACATGTGGCCAGAGAGGCTGACAGTGAAATCAGCAAGAAACTGCTTATTCAGCCTCTTCAAACAAAAATGAATTGTTTTGATGAATGAGAATTCTTTAATGAATTACCATATAACATGCCAGTAATTTTTTCAATGTCAAGCAGAGAAAGTTTTCGTTTGTCTTTTGTTCAGCTGTAGCTACTTAAAAATAATGGAAGGTCATGGATGGCCGCTAAAACAACACTTCCCATTATGGCAAGATGTGCCCACACTGGACCCAAAGAGAAGGGGGCGGGGCCGGACTCAAACCTCCAAGTCTCCGCTTTGTTCTTGTTTCTCTACGTGGAGATATTTGGTGGCATTTAATGAACCCAGTGGATGACATTTGGCTACCAGCAGACTCACGTCCAGATTTCACACATTCTACACTGTTAGCGCAAGTGTTGGGTGGCCACGTTTGGAACTCTAGGCGTGTAAATTGGGGACAGCGTGTGCATGAAAATCTCAAGGGACAATGAGTGAGTGGACGGAGGCTGCCGGAGCCACAGTTGGAAAGGAGAAAAGAGGGACCTGAGGGCCCTAGCAAGGGAGCAAAGGAAGCGACGTGCACCGTCAAAGCGGGAGGTCTGGAGCCAGGAGGGTGATACGATACGCAGCTCCGACACCCGGCCAGGAGCCTCCCCAGCGCTCCGGTGAGACCCAGCTCAGGGTACTGGTACACACAGCACTGGACGGACTCACCAGGACATCCTCTCAGGCCTGAACTCAGAGGCTGCAACCTGGTCCCCTTGTTAGTGCTCGGGAGGACATTTGGGGTCTTTCCTGCCCTGTATCGACCCCTCTCCTCACTCTGTCCACCTGAGTTTTTTGACACTGGCCCAATCCCTGGCTCCTAAGATGGGCGTGAGACCCAGGCCAGGCCAATTAGAACAAATGGAACTCAATTCCAAGACTTGTTGAACTGTCGAGGAAGGAAAATTATTTCTACGTGGCATCCTGAGAAGGCAAGACTTGGTCAAGCCGTAGCTACTGACAGCCATTTGCCACCATGAGCAGAATGCTTCCCCAGAACCAAACCGACCGGCAGGAAAGGTGGCGGGAGCGCTTAGAAGGTCAGCGTGCGATGGGTCATTTTCTGACAACTTGACAGGGCCACAGCGTGCGCAGGTATTTGTGGGTAAGTGTGTGCAGGTGTTTCTGGATGAGATTAACATTTGAATCAGTAGACTGAGTAAAGCAGATTACCCTCCTTAGAGTAGGGGTGGGGGGGCTCATCCAATCTGTTCACAGTCCGAATAGAACACAAAGGATGAGCAAGGGAGAATTGCTCTCTCTTTCTCTGTCTGATTGTCCTTGAGCTGGGACATGGGTCTTCTCCTGCCTTTGGACTCGGCCTCAAACAGAAACTTACACCTTGACTCTCCTGGGTCTCCAGCTCATTAACATCAGATCTGGGGACTTTTCAGCTTCTATAATAGCATGATTCCATTCCTTATAATAAATAGTTAGATGATTGATAGATAATAGATAGATAGATAGATAGATAGATAGATAGATAGATACATACATACATACATACATACATACATACATACATACAGAGATGATACATGCATACATACATACATAGATGATACAGACATACATACAGACAGACAGACAGACATCCCACTGGCTCTGTTTCTCTGGAGAAATCTAATACACAGGGGAATCCGTTACCTTATAAATTAATTGCAACGATGGCGAATGTTTTCCACCCATTTTCTGTACGTGAAGGAGACGGTGCTGCTCCCGCTCTCTAGTTTGTCGGCACTTCCAGGCGTTGGTGTTGGCGGACGGCAGGAGCAAGTCATGTTCATGGTCGTCAGCGAATCTTGCTCTGGAGCCGCAAATGCAGCTGGAATGAAAACAGAAACAGGACCCAGCTCCCAAGGGACAGAACAAAGAGCTGGCAAGAAGCAGGTGAAAGGGCAGCCAGGCTGGGGCTGGGGCAGGCTTGGTCCCAGGATGAACTGGAGTGAAAGCCAGGACCCAAGCAGGAGACAGCGAAACACAGGCTGGGGCTCTAATGAAATGCTCTTAAGGGAGCTCGGTTATGACAACATCAGGCTCAGTATGGATGAGTCGATTCCAATATATTACCGAGCTGAGATGCCAGGGTTCCAGATTTGGACCCAGAACAGCTTTTGGGAGCAAGTCCCAGCAGGACCAGGTGATCCCAGGTGGGGACAGATGACGCTAAAGCAAAAAGAGACATGCATTAGATTACTAACTTTTAGTTGTATCTCCTCGCCCCATCTTCCACCAAAATATACAAATACTAATGCACACACCTTTTTGGGAGAAAAACTAATCCCTAAAAGCAATCCATCACATGTGTCCTCATACAGGGACATCAAGTGACACCATAGATAAAGTCCAGAATTTTGAATAGAAACCAGCATGTTTAGACCAAGGTTTTTATAAAGTTTGAACATATAGCATTAAGTTGTGACATATTGAAGACATTCCTTAAGGGTTGCAATATATGATACAAGAACTTTCTTTCTGGTTGTCCAATTTTACTCGGAAATAGTCCTTAGAAAAATAAACAACGTTTGGACAAATTCCCTAGATGATTCCGATGCAAGACAAAGTTTGTGTGTAACAATGTGCCCAAGGACACAACATGTTGATGACCTGCCTCTAAAATATCAAATGTCCACAATGAACCCTGGCTGGCCCTGGTTTTCATTCATTCTCCAATGAATTTCTAACCACTGCCTTAGAGCAAAGATTTGGGATTGTTGGTTAGAGTGAGAACCATACGACATTAAAGCAAAGTTTTAACGTCGAGGAAGCTCCTGCCGTGGGTAGCCGGGGAATGACGGCTCACACCCCTGCCTCAGTCTCCCACGTGGTTCCCATAAAGTTTTATGACGTTATTCGGAAAATCCTGAGGCACTCGATCCCGTATGTGGATGGACAGCTCTCTTCTATCTGAATCTCAAAGCGAGGGAAAGCGCTTCCCTCTTTAAGTTACACTGTTTACCGTTCTCTAAATGTTATTTTCCAGTTGAATAGTTTTTTTTTTTTTTTTTTTTTGTGACCAACTCCCGCACTGGACAGAGGGAACGAATTTCATTTTCTCTAAAATTACACAGGAAGGGTATGTTTTCCGGGAAGATGTGCTTGTAACTTTGGTGACTTGCCTCAGCAGCTTGCCTGCCTGGTCGGGGGTTTTCACGGTCCTTTCCAGTGAAAAGGTGAGAGGAAGAGAAGTGGCCAAAGCCCACGAAGTTCCAGTCTCGACGCTCCTCACTGGCTCCAGGCAGCCTGCCGTCCCCTCCTCCCGACCCAGGCGTCTGCCTCAGCTGAGCTCCCAGCTTCTGTCTGCGGAACCTCCTGATAGTCAGCCACACCTCCCTTAGCTTTTTGGGGGGTTGATTGTACAGTTTATGAACCAGCTAGATGTTTTGCTTCTACATTTTCTTTTCTCAGGAGCCATTTCTTTTTTATCTCTTAAAAAAACTAGTAGAGTGTTGTGTACACAGGGGGCTCAATAAATATCGTTGTCTGGCTGAATAATGTCTTCTGCCTGCCTTTTGGACATTTTTCTGTTCATAAGCTCTGGAGGAATTAAGAAAAGCTAAAGGAAAGAACATTCAAAAGAACCAGTGCTTTTTAGCCGATTCTGATAAACACATGGGGGAAGGGCTGACAAAAGCCAGACAGGTGGACAGTAGCAGCTTAGTAATCACACTGAAGAATTTCCAAGACAAACCATCCAGGTTCTTCTCTTCCCACCATCGTCGGGGTGGGACTTGGTGACCTCATGTCCCCTCCGAGTTATTTTACCTGATGGCCCTCCCACAGTGGTTATCGCTAGTTAAGAAAAAAAAATTCTCTAAAGCAGGGTCCTGAGCAATGAGTCAGTACGCTGTGGCGGTCACTAAGGTGGCCCATTTGGGGCACGTGAAGGTAACCAAAGTGGTCTGTTAGGGGCAACGGAGACCTTGGCTTGTCGATCAGCATCACAGGCCACCTTCTCTCAGTGTCTCCTCTCTCAGTAAACAGCACCATCACCCGTGACCAAGCCAGAGATCCAGCAGTGATTCCTGGCACCTCGTCTGCCTCAACCCTCCCCATATGAAATCTAGCACTGTGGCCCGCCAATGCAATTTTACCACTTAACTATCTTTCACATCTGTCCGTTTTCTGTCACTTTTGCACCTCCCTTAGCTTTTTGGGGTTGTGCAAAACTATCCCGTCCAAACGATCACCTTTCATCTGTGAGAATCTCCATCTGCCTTGCCTGCGGCCATGCTCGACGCCCTCCAACCTCCCCTCTACACTGTGGCAGGGTGGTCTTTCAACATGCGATCTACTCGTGTTACATCTCTTCTTAGAATCGCTCGCTGGCTTTCATTTGCTTTTAGGACAAAGATAAAACTGGCCTTAGATAGTGTGGTCTCCGCTTATGTCTCCAATTTCAACATTCATCCAGTGCCTGGTACATAGGAGATCCTCAATATTTGTTGAGTAATGAATATCCACATTTAGCTGCCGATTAGATGAATGAATGAATGAATGAATGAATTGGTAAATGACTATGCCACCTTCCCCTTAGGACTCTGCAAAATAATCTCTTCATCCACCAATGGAATCTTGAAGGAGTCTTCATTCCATGACAACAGACACAAGGCTCTAATTAAAAGTCAAATTCTACTGAGCTTCACTCATCCCATATCTAATTCCTGGCTTCCTTTTCACAACCCATCCTGACGACGATTCTACTTAGTAACTCAGTTGTCTTCTGAATATATTTTAATTCTCTACACTGCCTCCTCTGCCCCTCCAGTGTTGACTCTCCCTTGCAGCCCTCCTCTTCATCTTCCCATAGGGACAGCTCCCATCTGGTCTGCCCCGGGATCACAGGAAAGACCCACACATAGCCAAGACCCTGAATTTTTCATAGTTAAGGCCATCAGCCCCAGAGACACTGTTCAGTATCTCTTGGAAGGATCGCAGAATCTGTATTTTAAATAGCTCTCCAGATAATTTATTCTGCTGCATTTGGAGCCCAGCACCTACCCCAGTATTTGCTTAGGAGTCTGTGTCTTATTCTCTCCTCTCAGTTATGTGTCTACTGGCCAGGATGCCAACTTTTTCTATACCAGAGTCTAGAGGAATAATCTAAGGAGACAGCCATCCCTCCAATACAGTATTTCTTGAACCATTAAAGTATTATTGAAAAGGGTTTACATAATTTAAATTTTAGTACAGACTATAATTTTAGTAGAACAAGAAGACAATAAAACTCTTTCTTCAGACTATATGTTCATTCTCATGAAATACATGATCAATTTATAGTTTAAAACTTTGGTTATCACTGACATAGAAGGATGCCTTATAAAGATCTTAGCATAGAGTCTAGCACAGTATAAGTATTTTTTAGGTGAAGAAATGATTCAAATGTACTCTCCCCCACCAAAAACCACTCTCTCCAATGGTGTTATTAATGGATTATCTTGGAAATCAGGGATGGCAGTTGTACAGACAGATGTCCTCACAAGCATGCTCTCATTTTCTGTATTTGGAAATTGAGAGCCGAACACCAAGCAACTGAATCCTATCTGACTGAAAGCAAAGTTACTGGTTGGGCTCAGTGTCTGGGCTTCTATTAATATAAAGTATTGATCAGACCATTGAGTGAGTTTTGAAATAGTCTCTTTTAGTATATTAAAACTATTAAAGTACACTTAAAATCCAATGGTTTGCACATTCTAGTATAAATGTCTTACCAATCAAACGCTAGAATAGCTTTGATTGACGTCAAATTAATATTTCTTTCATATTTGGAAAGACAAATGATATATGTTAAAACTGAAAAATAGCAAAGTAGCCTGAGATGCTGACTGTCTCACCTGAATCTCATCCTCGATGGAGACACCACAGAAGAGATGCAGAAGCCGAAGCTGGAGCACTGCAAATCTGAGCTCGACAGTCAACATGGGGGGAGCGTGGTCTGGAGTCCGAGAAGATAGAGCCACTGGATTCCTTCCTTCCTATTGTTCCCTTTCCCTCCTTTGCATTTCTCTGGAGAGATCATTTGGTGCAGCAACATTAGCTCAGAACCTAGGAAAAGTAGATCTGGAAAGATAACATGCAGGCAACATCTGCGTGCACCAGAATCGGAAACATGGTAGAGAGGCAAGGCAGACTGGTAGGAGTCTGAATAACTTCTCTTTGTCACCCACCTATGACCACAGAAGTAATAGGAAATGTCCTGGGGGCACGGATGTCTAAAGTAGAGAAAACGGGGAATGACTGAGCAAGAGTGTAATGCAAAGGTCCATTCACCTCAAGGAGCAGCCCTACCCCCCAAACCTAAACTAGCCTGGAAAGCACAAGCAAGATTTTCTCTTTCCCTCGCCCAAGGCAAACACTGGTAGTTAATGCAGTTAAACGTCCCAACAGAAAAAAAGGTAAGCTCACAGAGAAAAACAACAAAACAACTGCTCCAGAGGAAGCAAAAATGATGGGACAGAACAATAATTTTAAGTGAGCATAATTAATAAGCCCCAGCATAAAGGAGGATATTGGACACCTGCAAGAGAAATGGTGACTATGAAGATAAAGCTATTAGAAACACTGTATACAGAAAAATTATAAGTTTCCAAGTGAAAGATTTAATGGGTAGATTAAATATCAGAATGGATACAACTGAAGAAAGAGTTAATAAGCTGGAAGATTGGGTTAAGGAACTCTCAAAGAAAGCATCAAGAAAGAAAAGGCAGAGAGAAGTTAAGAGGTATGGAAAACAGAAGTAAAACTATCACCTTCTACATAATAGGCGTCTTCTAAAGGACTGAAAAAAGTAAATAAGGAGAAAAATATTTGCAGGAATAATTTCCCAGAATTAGAGAAAGAATATTTAGATTGAAAGGTTTCATCCAGTGCTAAACAAGGTCAATAAGAGTGGAGGAAAAACACAAACATACACACAATCAGATACATCGTAGTGAAATTTAGGAACATCAAAGCTAAAGAGAACATTCTAGAATGTTCTTACAGAGGGAAAAAGCAGATCACCTTAAAAGGAACAAGAACCAGACTAATATCAAGATTCTTAATAGCAGTGAAGAAATATCTTTGAACTATTAAAGGAACTTTGAACCTAAACATTTCTATTCAGCCAATCTTTCATTTAAATGTGAGGACAAGATGAAGATATTGTGAAGCATAATAGGTCTAAGAAAAATATATGTCACAGATTTATGTCTCTTTGTGAGACTTCCTCAGGGATACACTTTATGGAGGGAAATTAATCCAAAAAGAAACAATAAGGCATTAGGAAATAAAAAGAAATTAAGTGCTGATATATGATTTAACAGGGATGAACCTTGAAAACATTATGTTGAGTGAAAGAAGCTAGTCTAAAAAGCTAAATATTATTATCATTCCATATGAAAAGTCTGGAATAGGAAAATCCACAGAGACAGAAATTGGATTAATGATGCCGGCGGGGGGTGGGGGAGCAGAAGAGGTGAGGACTGACTGCTAATGGATACAAGGTTTCTTTTGGTAGATGATGAAAACACTCTAGAATTAAATGGTGGTCATTGTTGCATAACTTTGTGAATATACTAAAATCCAATAAATTGTACATTTAAAAAAAAAAACATGAGCAAGCTTCCTGCCCCCCCCATCCACCACCAAAAAATATCTATAACATTTCAGACTTAAAAAACTCCAGACAATAGCACATGCAAGGAGGAGAGGGAAGAGGAAGAAGAAACTGGAAACCATACTAAGAGATTTTTCTTACTCAGGCGGAAGACATAAACTGCATAAGCTTTAAGCATTGATAGGGAGAAATAAACATAAATAGAAATCTAAATAAAGTTGGGAGTAACTACTAGAGAAATACTAATATCTAGATGAGTTCAAAAATTTACATATTATTTTTTGACAAATTACTTTCTTCTTTATTCCTTTTTCACATTGAACAAATATATTTTGTATATGTATGTCCTATATGTAAATAAAAATATATTATATACAAATAAAAATTGATTTTATATTTGTCGTATATAAGCTAAATATTTTATATTTATTTATATATTAATATATTAAATACACTATATAGTTACATAAAACGTATTTATAAATATACTTTATATTTAAAGTATGTTACATTATGCATTTTTAAAATTACATTTGTAGATATATTTCCTATGCATTTCCTATCGAGGTAGTAAATGGAGCATCACAAACTTTTTTAAAGAGCTTTACGTTTGATGGAGTTGGAGGTCAACTGCTCCAAACCATAGCCAGGTGTCACCTCACTACCTAATTTTTTTCCTATGAATTTCTGTGTTTATTTTTTGCTTGTTTTTTCCCGCCCCTGGAACGTAGGCTCCATGGGAGCAAGGTCACTGCCTGCCGGGAATCTGCCCTGTATGTACCTCATGCCTAGAATGGCTGGGCACAAGCGAGACGCTCATGAGTCACGTTTGTCCCTCCATGCAGCGTCCTGAGCTGGCTTCGCGCAAAGAGCCAGAAGGGTCAGCTCCAAGCCCCCACGAAATAAGGAAGAAGGGGCTGAAAGTGCTTGAATTCAAATAATGGTTAGGGTCCTCCCACTCACTGTTCAAAGAAGGAGCTGTCCATCCCTGAAAACTGACCCGTGTAGAGGAGGTCGCTTTGGACCCAGCAGCTGCTTCTGGAGCTGTGGGCTTCTCCAGCTTTACCCTTGGGATGTGATTCCCAAGGCAACCTCTTCCCAGTATGCACTGTCCCTCTCCAAAAGACTTCAAGAGTCCCCAACCCCCACTCCATCCTGTCCATAAAAAAATCCGTCAAAACTCTACTGATAAAGCGAGAGCCTTGGAGACAAATAGATCAGCAGTGGAGGGGAATGGACTCAGGTAAAGCACAGCCTCTGGTACTTCCAGCACCCCGGGCCGTCGAGAAGCCCGCCCTGGTTCCCCAGGACGCCCGCCTGGGTTTGCTATAGGCGTGAATGAGGAGACATTTAAGTGCCTACCGGCCTCTGATGCGCTGTGGACAATGGGTACAAAACGGACGCATGGAAGAACAAAAGCGCCCAGCGCAGCGCCGGACTGCGACTCATCGCAGTCATTCAAGTCAGCTCCTGGGGAAGAGACAAACGGAAGACCCAGGTTCAAAGGAGGGATGGGGCGAGGGTGGGCAAGAACAGCAAGGAGCTTCTGAGGGTTCTCTACAGCGTCTTTGAAAATAAATTTGTGTAAAATAAATTTATTTGGGAAAATGTCTTCGTTTGATGAAGTGCTTCCTTGCTTGATAAAATACTGGCCATCGATCAGCTTTATAAAATAAATCTTTATCAAAATTACATTCCACATAACACACATTTATTCACACCCCGCTTCCCTGGGCAAATATACTGTTTTGATTGAATCACATCTGTATTAATATTTTAAACATTTTAGTATAAAAATGGTGAATGAAGCCTTATCACTTCGCTGGGGAAAATGGAAAGAAATTAGCTGAATTACAGTAGGAAGGGCTTAGTGTAGGCATGGGGAAAAGCACGTTAATACTAAGGGCAGCCAGGAACACAAAGTAATTCCCAGTTAAATCCGTTAAACCTTCACACGAATCATTAAAGACACCAAGCAGTCAAATTTAGTGGGCTATTTTGGAATCAAGAGAGTCAATTAGTGAAGATCCTTGATATTCCCAATTTCTCTATTTTACAATTGCACTTCCAATCTGTTTATTGCACATTTTTAGATCAGAATGGAATCAGAATGGTCATTTAATTGAATCCTAACATTTTCACAAGTGAAATCTGAGACGCCAGGAATCTGAGCCGATTTGCCAAAGATCGCACGACCGGTTAAGTGTGCACTCAGAACCGGAAGCAATTTTCTCAAACGCCATTTCGATGCTCTTTCTAGCACATTATATTATTGCTGCCCTTTTATTCTCTTTCATAGTCGTTGTCCTAAGTCTTAATTCGTTCAGCTACAGTCTCTGTATTAAACCCAAATTGAACCCAAACGCTTTTCCTTTCCAATCTTTCTTGCTTCGTGTCAGAGGTCCATCATCGTCAGGACCTTATTCATTTCGCTTTGTCGAAGCCGCATCTCACTATTTGAGGGCTATATCTCCTCCAATATTAAATTTGACAGAAAATATATTCAGCATGTTTCATGACACTATTCATGATATTTGATTATAGTAATGAGGTTTCATAGGTGTAAATTATGACTTTCACCATTGAAACCATAATTTTTAGAAAAGGAAAGAGTAGTGTGGGAAAATATTCTCACCACTGGTGAAAAATCACGTTTTCACAGGGTTTGCAAACAGGGAAATATTTGTGGTTTTGTCTCATATGTTTTGCTTTTTTTGGCAAAAGCAAAAGGCAGTTTTCTTTGCAATAAAAACGGCCTTTCGTTTTCGCCAATGCTTCACATCCATTTTTGCCAAGCAAAAAGCTGTTTTCCCAGGAGGAAACAGCTCAAGCTGAAATAAAAGTGAAGCACAATTTGTAAAATTTCCCTCTTTGAAAACAAAAATCACACCATTCAATGCAAATGCCACCTAAGGGGCCTTGCACAGAGAAAGATAATGGACGAGCCATGGT
>NW_011888940.1:1478648-1516208 GCF_000151845.1 Pteropus vampyrus
TGAGGGTTCTCTACAGCGTCTTTGAAAATAAATTTGTGTAAAATAAATTTATTTGGGAAAATGTCTTCGTTTGATGAAGTGCTTCCTTGCTTGATAAAATACTGGCCATCGATCAGCTTTATAAAATAAATCTTTATCAAAATTACATTCCACATAACACACATTTATTCACACCCCGCTTCCCTGGGCAAATATACTGTTTTGATTGAATCACATCTGTATTAATATTTTAAACATTTTAGTATAAAAATGGTGAATGAAGCCTTATCACTTCGCTGGGGAAAATGGAAAGAAATTAGCTGAATTACAGTAGGAAGGGCTTAGTGTAGGCATGGGGAAAAGCACGTTAATACTAAGGGCAGCCAGGAACACAAAGTAATTCCCAGTTAAATCCGTTAAACCTTCACACGAATCATTAAAGACACCAAGCAGTCAAATTTAGTGGGCTATTTTGGAATCAAGAGAGTCAATTAGTGAAGATCCTTGATATTCCCAATTTCTCTATTTTACAATTGCACTTCCAATCTGTTTATTGCACATTTTTAGATCAGAATGGAATCAGAATGGTCATTTAATTGAATCCTAACATTTTCACAAGTGAAATCTGAGACGCCAGGAATCTGAGCCGATTTGCCAAAGATCGCACGACCGGTTAAGTGTGCACTCAGAACCGGAAGCAATTTTCTCAAACGCCATTTCGATGCTCTTTCTAGCACATTATATTATTGCTGCCCTTTTATTCTCTTTCATAGTCGTTGTCCTAAGTCTTAATTCGTTCAGCTACAGTCTCTGTATTAAACCCAAATTGAACCCAAACGCTTTTCCTTTCCAATCTTTCTTGCTTCGTGTCAGAGGTCCATCATCGTCAGGACCTTATTCATTTCGCTTTGTCGAAGCCGCATCTCACTATTTGAGGGCTATATCTCCTCCAATATTAAATTTGACAGAAAATATATTCAGCATGTTTCATGACACTATTCATGATATTTGATTATAGTAATGAGGTTTCATAGGTGTAAATTATGACTTTCACCATTGAAACCATAATTTTTAGAAAAGGAAAGAGTAGTGTGGGAAAATATTCTCACCACTGGTGAAAAATCACGTTTTCACAGGGTTTGCAAACAGGGAAATATTTGTGGTTTTGTCTCATATGTTTTGCTTTTTTTGGCAAAAGCAAAAGGCAGTTTTCTTTGCAATAAAAACGGCCTTTCGTTTTCGCCAATGCTTCACATCCATTTTTGCCAAGCAAAAAGCTGTTTTCCCAGGAGGAAACAGCTCAAGCTGAAATAAAAGTGAAGCACAATTTGTAAAATTTCCCTCTTTGAAAACAAAAATCACACCATTCAATGCAAATGCCACCTAAGGGGCCTTGCACAGAGAAAGATAATGGACGAGCCATGGTCAAAACATACATATAAATAAGCTTTCTAGTAGACCCAAAAATAAGTCCCAAGTCATAAGTTAATTCTGGGAAATTTTTAAATCTTGCCCAGAATTAACACAAAGAGTTCAGTCTTCACCTCTATGATTCAAATGTGCCTCAGGAATAACTCTTAAAACACCGCTTGCTGGATCCCTCTATGCCATTTACTCTGGATGGCTTCTGTATTCATAACTTCTTACATCTTATTATTATAACATGATCCACTTTGATACTTATCAAAATTGTGCATTAGGAAGAACAGGCATAATCTCCATCTTAGATAACCACCATACATTTTAATGGAAAGGAAGGTGCACTGCTCTAGCAACTGGCTTAGATAAGGACACCGAAGCTCACTAGTGTTGCTTTGCCAAGGTGATCAAGCACCAGAACTTGGACTAGAACCCAGATGTTCTGACTCCTTCTTCCTTGTGCTTTACCTTGACACTCTATAGTAAACTCTGATCGGAAGTTCCCAACGTGGTCGTGGAATTTGTTTTTACTTCTGTTCTATTTTATTTTGCTTTACATTTTCATAAGTATGATGATAGCTGGGTATCCTTTGAAATGCCATGTCATATTCTTCAGCCAGTCATTCTGCTGATAGAAAGACAACCCCCACAGAAAATTTTAGTTTTGAAAAAAATCAGAAGTTTTCGATAACCATGTCAATTGCAAATGGATGACATAGCAACTGCCACCTTTACAAAAGTGGGTCATTTATAACATAGAAAAATAGAAAGACTGAAACCATTTTTAAGTAATAGCAATATTTAATAAGCTATTCCTTGAGACTTAGCCTCTGGGGAGTTTTTTTATTGAATGTATTCAAACAAAAGCTTTAACCAGATTGCAAAATGGTTAAGTTCTTAATTTGTTTAAATAAGATTTTTTACTCTAAAGTTCCATATGTATCAGAATAATTTTTTTATAATTTAAGAAGATTTTTTTTTGGTTGGACACACCTCAATTTGATGCTTCTCTTACACTTTTAAATAAATATTGGAAAGACAGCCACATGGAAAGTCACATCTCATCTTATCCCATTTTATCTCAAAATTCTCAATTAATGTCATGTAATCAAGTTATTCTTTATCCACAGTTATGCTCACATTTGTGAAAGCAGATTTCACAGAAGCAGAAATGGAGCATACCCTCTGGTAGCAAACAGTAATTTGCAGTAACTAACTGTAGAGTGTGGTACCTCGGACAGCGCCTTGGCTTGCGTGATTCAACATATATTCCATGCTCCGAGTGGGATATTTGATGAAATAAGCCTTCAGAAAGCAAACAACTCAGAAAAGAGAGACGGGCAGGGATGGGAGCAGCGTGACAGATAACAGAACAGTGAGACTCCATTAGTGCATTAGTGCACTTCAGAAACCCCAAGGGCACCACTCGGAAGCCTTGGGCTTCCTGTCTCCTTGTACATCATGAGAGGCTGGGGACTCCCCAGAGTCTACATCAGTCCAATGGCGGCAGGACATCTGGACCACGTCTGCCCGTGCTGTGTCACCTACACTGATAAGGGGAAAGGGGTCTGGGCTAGCTCAAGCTGTCTGGCCCTAATGTGTGTTCACCGCTTGGCCCCCAGCATGCACTGTGGAAGAAGGGCCATCAGTGTGACAAGGGCAAAACGGTTTCTGTCACCCTTCTCTCTCCAAAGCGAGTATTAAGAAGCTGACATTTATCAAAATGAACAAACACCTGCTGCGAGTGAAGTGTGCCCTGAATAAGGGGACATCTAAGAGCATCTAGAGAGTTTGTGACGGGAACCAGAGGCTCTTGAGATGGTGCCTCCAAACACAAGCTTTCGCTCACACTGTGCATGACATTTCATTGTGCGTGACCAGCTAAACCCCTGCAAGATCTTGTGTCCACGATGTCACTTTGGGAGACAGAGGGAACCGTGTAGGTTTTCTTCTTGAGGTACCTCCCCGAGTGTCAGCCTTTTGTTTCTTGTTTCTCATATACAGCAGTTCATTTATATTCCACTGGGCTTCTGCACATAAAATTCATCTCTGTGTGGGTGGAAGTAGCCCCAACTTACTTCCGTGCTGTTCACAGAGTTATTTTCATTATCGGTACATGATGTGCTATCTTTGTAACTCACTGTACTTGGAGGAACAAGTGTTGGACTCTGGAGGGGTAAAATCCAGTTTAATTGCCTTAACTCTCTTGCTGCCGTCAAGGTAACTTCGCTCTCCATCAGTCCTCATCAAATGCCCGTTATCACCAAACCTGGGTCTATACCTTCAGTAACGAAACTGGTATGGATTTTGGTGACTTCGAATCTGAATTGTGCTCAAAGCCCTCTATCTCTGTCACCCAATGCAAATGAGTAAACTAATTTCGTGTGTTCCATATCCCCTGCTGAGAAACTCACTCTGATGCCACACAAGATCTTGAACATAATTTTTCAACCGTATACAGATAAGAATTTGGTCTGGTTTCAAGAGACAGCACTAACACTTACTGAGTGCCTTCCATGTGCTAGATATTTTCACAGTCTTATTTCATGAATTACACTCACAATAGTTCTGAGAAGTGAATATTACTAACCTCATTTTGTGGATGAGAAAACCGAGGCATAAAGTTTAGGTTAAATAAACTGCCAAAGGTCTTGCAGCTGATAAGCGGCAGAGCCAGAATTTAAATCCCAGCCTGTCTCTTTCCACGGTCCATGTCCTTTCTTTCCTGTTGTACTGCCTCTCCTCGTGAGTGCCAGACCTGTGGGACAAGAGCTGCCAGTGCAGCACAAGAAAAACCCAAGTGGACCCTGTTCCGGAAGTCATAAATGCTTCTTTCTCGTTCCGCCCCATGCTTAATGCCATGGTGCTTGCAGAAAGAAGCAGACCTCCTTCCCATCACCCCCCTTGGGAGGCAGCTGAGTACAGCTGGATGGATCCCTATGCATTCTTTCTATCGTGTTTCTCAGGCATCGAAAGGCACTATTAGCCTTAAATTATTCTCTGATACCTGACTCTGGTTTTCCTGTTTCCATAGGTAAGAGAGGTCTACAGGACACATCCCTTCTCAAAACGAAGATCTCCGTGTTAAAAGCATGAGTTCTCAGTTCCTACTGGCCCTGCAGTCAGCCCATCCAGGTCGAGTATGGCTCTGCCACTTACTAGCTGATCGATCTTAGGCAAATTGCTTCCTTTCCTGGGTCTTGGTCTCCTCATCCATAAAAATGGAAATAATAACAGGATGTATTTTCACAAGGGTGTGGTAGGACTTAATGTGCACAGAGCTCTCACGTGATACCTGACCCTTAGAAAGGGCTTTTAGCTGCTATACAATCATATTTCCCTCTGCACTTGTGCCCATGACCCTGGGAGAGATTTGCTTGCCTCCCCAAGAGGCATGGCTCACCGGACTCCTAAGAAGCTGGGAAATGCAGATTTTGTTTTCTGTTTGATCCGCCCTTGAAGCAAGCCTGGGTTCTTTCCTTCGTGTCCATGGATTTATCCCTCATTTCAGGCTTCCGCTATTTGGAGAAGGCAGGGGGACAATGCCTGGTGCTGGCAGTGCTGCTTTGCATCCATCCTTCCCACTGGCCTTTCCTCAGCATCTGTCATGACAGTATCCCATTCCATTGCGGCCCATTCATAGGCTGTGGGTGTATCTTATGTCTGTCCCATGGTTATTTTAGTAGATGCAAAAGAGTTATTGAAATGAAGGCTCTTGACTTCAAAGACTTTCCAGCCTGTGTCCTTTTATTAGTCCTCCAATTTCCTCTGTATCTATCTATTGATCTGCCTGCATCTACATAAAAGATCCAACCTATTGATTTGTTGCCTTTCTGCTGGTGATACGCAGGCATCGTGAGTTCAGATGTTTGCTGAAGATGGCAACTTTTATTATGTCCCTATAACGTGATATAGCTGGAGTCAAGAAACATTCCTGAATGTCTTCTAAGACAATTATGTTTAAAGTCTCTTTCCTCCTCCATTTCTACAAGTAGACATGCTTGAAAAAAGGTATAATGAGGCGATTTATAAAATCTTGTCTAATATTTAAGAAATATCGGCCTACCTTTATGGGCTAGGTATTGTTCTTAGCGCCAGGAAATGCAAAGAACAAAGAAGCCAAGTCCTTTGCTTTTGTGGAATACACATTCTAAGAGAGGAAACAGCCTATAAATAGGCAGCCAGAGAGGCAGGATTATTTGTGGAGGAAAAGGAAGGAGAGGCGAAGGAGGAAGAAGGAGGGCGACAGGAAAACAGGGTGACACAACAGAGGGTGACTTCTAGAAAAGGTGGCAGCACCAAGGCCATCTGAGATTGAGTGCATGGGAAAGTCCTTTCTGAAGCAGTGACATTTATGCTGAGATCTAAGGCAGGAGAGAGCCGGCCAGCTAGTGAGCTGGGGAAAAGCATTCCGGGCAGAAGGAACAGCAAGGTCAAAGTCCCAGAGACAGAAAAAAGCATGATATTCAAGCCAGAGAAAGCATGGCAGTGTGGCCGCAGCCAGGAGGGGCGTGGCACGGCACGTGGAAAGGAGTCTGCCCTGGACGGTGAAAGCATGTCCAGCGCGTTAGTGCTCTGTGCTCACGCTCGGCTCCGCACAGAGGTCTTGCCTTCCTTCGATCTGATCACACTCTTGCTCCAACTTTATCAACCATTTGCTACACAAAATTTTTATTTTTAAAGCTTCAGCGGCTCTCATCTGGTCTGATACGAAGACAAAGACTGGTCAGCGAACAGCAATAAGTTCCTTGGAGTAACACTTTTGATTGCTTTAAAGTGAATTACCGGTATCAGAAAGGGCAAAGTTTACCTGTTACAGATGCTTTCAAAATCCCAGACATAATTCATCGATTAAGTCTAAATATAAATATAAATATAAATATGGTTCCTGGATCTGAATATAAAAATGAGATAAGGCTAAGGCAGCTAATTTTTCTGATATATGCCAAAAATCAGAGCCCAGTGTTCAGAAGCAAAACTTAGAGTAAAAAAAAGCAGCATAAATATCTTAGAAAAACTAGATATTAAACAATACTTTGGATAATTGCTCTGTATAATCTGTTAGTTTACACATTAAGTGTTATTGCCCCATTAAGAGAATATCTATTTCTTCTAGAATGTGGTCCAAACTGTTATTTTAAATAGCTAATCAATTAAATAGTACTTAGAAAATTAATGCCGTTTATTTTGGAAAGTCTTTTATTTTATTGTTTGCTCTAATTTATCTAAAGTCTCTGCTCTGTTCTTTGTACATTCAAAATCAAAAGAAGGAGAAAACCTTTCACAGCAACACCACGGTGAATAGAAGAAGAGAAGCCTCTTGATTTACGAATAAGAATTTTCTCCTCAGTCAATTTAATTAAATATCTAAATGTTAATAAAGCATTTATCAATGGACTATTTAATTACTTTGAAAGCAACACACTCCCTCATGTTCATTTTCCAGATGAGAAAGTTGAGAATCACAACGATTTAGGGAATAATCTCCAAGGCAATGCACTTTACAATCTCTAGCCAGGAAGAAATCATCTCACTTTCTTCTCCCTCTTTCAAAACTAATGCTAATCCTCTTCCTTCCATGTATTTGAAGCCAGGAAGTCAAAATCTCCCCGAATTTACAGAATAAAATCACTGTTCTAAAAGTTCCATTTAGAATGGGCTCCAAATTGCAAAATAAAAAATACAACATACATCTCTTCTCCGTATTTATATCCTCTGTATTTACATCAGAAGTGAATTTTAATTTAGGAAGCACAGCAACTTGTATTTTAAGAACAAATTAGCCTCATTAGCTAGTACAAAATGCTGTTCCTCCAGCTATGATTTTGAGATTTTTAAAAATCTCTTTCTTTTGCTATCAGAAGCTAATCTTCAGATTAAATGACGGCCTCTCGCCACACTTAGAGATAGTATGACAGATCGATTGTTGCTTTTGGTCACTGCCTTTGCAGATATCAGGAGCCTCCAAAAAGATGGAAAAGATAAGCCATCTGCCACAAGCACTTACACTAATACCAAATTTTAAAATGACCTCTCTGAGTGAAACAAGCATCCAGGAGATTTCCGAGGTTCTGACAGATGAGTAGATCGCTTGATTCTTCAGTATTGAAAGGTCAAGGTCAGGGTAAATCTAATGGCTTTAGAATGAAAAGTATGATAACAATGTAAACTCATATTTTCCAGCCATGGCCTCCTTTTACTCCTCTAAAAAGATTTTATAATAATCTCATAGTTTTTATTTACAACTAATTTTCCTTCTTGTAAATTTTAGTCCTCCATTTTAAACTACAATACACTCTTTTATGCTAATTACACTTTAATCATTCTGGATTCATAGGTAAAAAGATCAGGGAAACACCCTTAAATTTAAGTGTTCCATCCTTGTTATTCTTTTAAGTCGAATCACATAGTCCACTTTTTTCATAAATCGGCCCATCACTTATTAATCACTTTCGTTGTTTTATGCTGATTTCCCTCTAGTTCTTCTATATCTGTCTGCTCCCAAGTTACATAGACCTGAACACAATATTTCAGGTGTGCTTCTGCCAAGTGCTCTAAATTACTCCACGTCTCCCTGACGATGCGACGTCTCTACACATACAGCCCCAAATCACATTAGCTTCCACAGCATATTGCGAACACGTCTAATTTGTCGTCCACTCTCTCTGGATCTCTCTGGCATTACCCTTTTCTGGATATTCCCCTCTCGCTGCTTACTTCTGGAGCTTTTTTATTCCCCCCCCCAAAACATTAGAGTTATACCTATCTGCCTTAATTCTCATTTTGTTTGATCCCTTCCGTATTTTTAACCTCAGAAACACTGCGCAGCATTTCTCTTTATTCACTGGTGTGCTTCCAAAGCTTCTTGATTTAATTTCATCTGTAAATCTAATTAACACGCTGTTTACTACATTTTTTCCAGGTTACAAATGGACATGCTCAGGAAAAAAAAAAAAGCACTACCAGGGATTCCCAAGGCCCCTCCTCAGCACCTCTCCTACTGGGACAGCCGCCGAAAGTGCAATTAACTTTCTCCAGCTCAGGGGATGGCTGCTTCAGCCACTTTACACCATTTTGATGGACAGCTGGGTCTCTCCCCTAATCAGCCAATTTGGAGATACAACAATTACAAAAGACAGCAATTACTAAATGCAGTCTGTCCTCATGAAGATGGAGGTCGAGAGGAGAAAGAGGAAAGAAGAAATGGCCCACGTTTAGAATCAAATGATAAAAAAGATCTCAGCCCCATTGAAGGCGAGGGCCTAACCAGGGGGACTCTGAAGATACCGAGGTTTGAGGAGGTGACAGTACAAACCTGGATTTCCAGCAAGCCTCCTGCCCATCCCCCAGCCTTCCAGTAATCAAAGACTAAAGATTGCTTTGTGTTGTTCTTAAAAATTCCAAGAATTTTTTAAAATCATGCTCTGAGATTACTCTTAAAGTATTCCCTTATGTCTTTTTGATTTTTTGGTTATAATTTAAATATATTTCACTTTGTTTTTTAAAATGAACATGATGACTGGCAGATCTTTCTCATAATGATTACGATCCATAGAGCTTTGAAGAGATGTCCTTTCAATGTTTATTTGTTTGTTTGTTTGTTTGTTTTTCTGGCTCAGTTCTTGATCTCAATTGCAAGTTCTTGATCTTTCCCTAAGTTCACTTCAGCAATTGTCTCAAAATCACCATATACTTTCTCCATATCCAGTGAAAAGACCCCCAAAATGAAATACTAATCAATTAGAAACTATTTCTCAATTGTAATGCTCATAGTCTTACCATAGGTTTAGAACAAGTTCATATGGAAAACAATGTTTTTCTATTTAATATTTTTAATTAAGATGATTTCTAATTAAATGTTTTTTTTTTTTTTTTAATGTGGGGAGCAGGAGAACAAGAAAGGCAATTTTTAAAAGTCGGGTCAATGAAAGAAGTCATGTCAAAAACTAGTGGAGCTTAATAAAGAACTTGCCCCCAACATAGAGTGGACATTTATCAGGAAGGAGAGAGAAACTAATTAAAAGGATGGTTGCCAGGGAAAACCTTTCATATTTGAGGGAGAGAAAAATCTCATTAGAAGATCTTATGAATATTTTACAAAAGTCTTGTACCTTATTTCTCTCCAAATTTTTTTTCTATTCTCATAAAAGAAAGAAAAAGAAGAAGAAACCACATAAAAATCCAGCTTTTCAGTAAGCATTAAAAGGAGAAAAAAAAGGGTTTTAAAAGGGAGGTGCCCAAGAGAGATGAGAATTATGATGGCAATCAAATGTCCTCTATCAGGTAAATAGAAAATAGATTCTGGAAAAGCTTTTGACACCAAGGCTCACAGGAGCCCTGAAGTGGGTGGAGTTCAAACTGGAAGCTTCCACACTTCAGACAGTCCTAGGTTTCAGAACAGCTGAAGCTCTGTAGGTGAAAGTAAGTTAAATATTTTCTCTCTAGAGCAGAATGCAGTAAGTCCAAATTGGATTGAGCAGTGACCCTGATTACCAGCTTTGTCTCCTATCGGTTGTGTGGCCTTGCTTAAGACATTCGATCTCTCCCTGACTCAGCTTTCTCATCTGTGCATCCTCTCCCGCAGGGCTGCAGTAATAAGCAGAGGAAATAATGGAAGTGAAACCTCAAACTTCATACAGAAATAAGACATTTTTCATAATTAAGGTTTCACAAAAACTTGAAATGTCTTCTTGCCACTAGGAGTGTTTACGGTTACCATTAATCACCACTAGAAAAACATTTGATTTTATATGCATTAATCCTAGACCGGTGATATTAACACTTTTATTTTCAAGCAAACCAGGAAATGGATAAGAATGAAATATTGTAAAACATTTGAAATGTCTATCGAATATGTAGTTGCATATACATCTAGTTGTATTTATTCTGTAACCATCTATTTAAAACAATTAAATTTAGTATACAGTTTTCAATTTGAATGTTTATACGTTGAAATTATTTTATCATGTAAGTACTTCTAAATATTTTGTTATATTTCCTTTTATTCTATTTCCTTATCAATGATGGGAAGTAAAAAGCAAGACCTGTAATATCTACCACATTGAAATCATCAAATATTTGACAACCACAATGATGAATTTCTAAGCAACGAATAATACAGTAGGATACTTAAATTCATTTAACTATTAGCATTCCTAAAACAATGGACCTATCGCTTGTAAACTGGTTACATATTAGTGAACAGTTGACCCAATTTGATTGCAAATATGGCTGAAATTAACCAGATGACAAATATTTACTCTGATTACTGCAATTGCTAACTGATCAGTGATCTAATCTATTACTCATTGGTCAACCTGAAAATGGCCCGTGCACTGGGACACACAAAGCATGTTATAATTTAGCCTCCAACAATGCATAGGCAAGAAAACACGTGTAAAGCATGCTATGGAAAAATTCCAGGTGTATGTGTTTGTGTCTATGTGTTTGTGTGTGTGAACATGATATTGACATTGATAGTTCTCTACTAAAATGAATATCAAAGACTTTTTGTTAACAATTAAAGCACTGCTGGTGATTATGTAAAGAGATCGAGTTATCCTTATGTGAAAAGAAGTGTAGGAATAGATGAACTAGTCTATAGTCTAAAGGATCAAGAGTATACACACTTGAGCGCACCGATTAGTTTAGCATCGCTAAAAGTGGGACAGGATGTTATATGTCCCAAAACGTGATGAAATAGGAAGTAATGACAGCACCAACTATGAAATGTTCCTGCCTAAAACTTGAACCTGAACTGAATCAAGCCTAGAGCTCTACCTACCTGTGTACAGATAACATAGGGATAGAAGTCCAGGTTAAATGTCTTGGCAAGGAAACACTTGGCCAGATGTAGAAAGTAGGACATTCTAAGGACAAATGACCTGGTTTATCCAACTAATGAATGAAATGAAAAAGAAGAAAGAATAAAATAAACTTATGAGACATACTGAGGACTTGGTTTGGGACCCGCTTCAAACAAACCAACTATATAAACACAGCTCTGAGATAACCAGGGGACTCTGAAGATGGACTAGGAATTAGAGGATGTTAAAGAACTATTGTTAGTTTGGGTCAACGTGTTTTTTTTAAATCACCCTTGTCTATTAAAGTATGTTAGGGCAAAATGACATTTTGAATTTGCTCTGAAATACTCCAGAAAAGGGAGGGGGAAATGTGTGAGTGGATGACAGTGAGAGAGATGACCTGGAGTGTGCAAAATATTAATAATCACCAAATCTAGGTAATGGATCCCCGAGAGCTCATTATTCTGGTCTATTTACTTATTTTGTAAGTTTTAAATTTTTTCATACTAAAATATGCTTAAAAGAGTAAATGTATATACACTTCAATCAATCGTATATTCACATAACACACTGATACATACCAGTGTAATAGTTTTGGGAAATAGACCGTAGCTTAAATCTTGATTTGCTTGCAGGCTCTATACCACAAATCACCAATAATAAGCTCAATTCTAAGCTGCAATTAAACAATAGCTCAATAATCTTCATATGGGCCTACTCTGGTCTCCATCTAGAAAACAAAAACAAAAAAACACACCTCCACCTAATTCTTACACATTTCCTCTCCTCTCGCTTCCAGCAGACTGACAAGCGTGGGGCGTGTTGTAGCGCGTCCATGCACCTTGATAACCGTCACACAGCTGTGGTGGGGCCAGGAAGGGAAACACAACAAGCTTGATGCTGTACCAGGGGCGTGAGTTGGCGCTCAAAGAGGCGCTGGGACTGTTTGGGGGCCTGTAGCTGACGCATTGGGAGGACACAGGAAAAGCAGGACATAATGTCTGAATAGAAGATGTCCTCGATTCTTGAAATTAATATACACATTTCCCTTGGATTTTCGTTTCATATTTGGAAATGGTTTCTTTTAAATGGCTATGCTTTATTTTTGTTCCCCACCTCTCCAACAGAACAGATCTTTTTTTCGGCCTAGAGAGGAAGATGTATCCTGGGGTGCCATGAGCAGGGAAGAGAGGCTGCCTCGGGGACCGTGGAGAGAGGCGCGACATGAGAGGAGAGTTTGAAGGGTGGAATGAAAGCATACCCCGGTGTCGTAAAGCAAAGAGAAGGAAAGGGGTATTTACACGAGACCAGATGCCAATAAATTGGAAAATTCAATGTGTTTAGAAATATATAGTAGCTGGAACAATGATAGAGGCATCGCATTGCAGCAGATTGTACCTTTTATGTTTAATTTTCATCTAATTCTTGAGAAAGGCAGAGGCTCAAAGGAATGAGTCACCCTTATTTTCATTCTTCAGAAAAACTTTTGCCGACTCCTCAAATGCCAAAGCCTGGGAACATCCTTATTTGTAACTCCTCAGAGTTGATCATTTTTCCCATGGCATTCATTGATTAGAAGCAATGTTCGTTTGCGTTTTGGCCACGAAGGGTGTTTCAGACCAGGTGAAGAGGCAGGAGGTGGACATTTCCAGCCTGTTCATCTAGACTCATTCATCTGTCATCACCCTCATGCCAGAGAGAGCAGTAAGCCTTTCCCTTACCTCCTCCAGCATCTCTTAGCTGCTCTATGTCACAAAAGTACAGTTAACAAATTAAGGTATTTTATCTGTTTGAAGCAGAAACATTTTTGTCACCTCAGTCAAGAAACGAAGTGATAGAATTAAGGTTCTGAATAATAAGAATGGTTTCGTTGGGTTCACCATGAGGTTATAACACAGTAGAAGTAACGGAGAAATTGAAATCAAATATGCATCAAATACTTTAATCAAGTTTTTTTTTAAATAAAAAACACAGAAAAAAATATATATATGGCCATCTGGAAACAAAGCATGATTTTAATGGTCAAGAACTGGACATCCTGTGAGAAATAATTAACCCTTATCGTAGTGGTTTCTCAAAAGTCTCAGAACACATTAAACATTCCCTATGTTGCATTGATTATGAACAGGAGCCGCCTTATTGTGCTGATTGTAGTTCAAGACAAACTGGAAAACCTGAAGAATTTGGGGTTTACCTGAGACATAGAGTAGCTGACATTCAACTAATCTTTTTCATTTGTGATTTCCCTCGGAGGAACAAAGTTGGCTAAAATGTATATGTCAAATTTGAGCCTTTAAGAACCGAGAACTGATTCCCTTTGTTTCTTCCTAATAGAAAAGTAGCCATTAATATGGAGGGCGATTGTTGATTTTTTTAAAAATTCTTAATTTTGGTATTTCTTAGACAGTAAGTTCATTTATTCAACAAGAATTTATGGAGCACTTACTATGTTCAAGAGCATGTGTATATAGATTTAAAACCATGATTTAATCCTTTGTTTTGTTTTATTATTTTATCATTAGGTAATAGTTTTTGGCTCTCCCATAATATGAATGAATGCACTTTGGTCACAATAAAAATATTAGAAGAAAAGAGTGATTTCTAGCCACTAAGAAACGAGTTGCTTTGTTTTCTCAACTTTTCATCTGATGTTAAATGTTGTTGCTCAAAAGGTTATACTATATTGTATTTTTAATGCAAACCCAAATTATAGCATCTTAGATGAAATTAGAGCCAAGTCCCGTTGGTATTTGAAAGTGGCAATATCATGATGTCTCCATATTATGTGTTCCAGCATTTTTTTTCCCTCATTTCCCATCCTGTTCTGTAGACAGGTTTCCAATTCTGTACCATGTCTTCAAGTGTGAGTCTACAGGAAATTTCACACAATTGGAAAATAGTCACTATATTTCAGAAACAAATAGCCCTTTAATTCAATAACAAATTTGGGGTTAGATGCAAAGTGTACTTTTCTTTCCAAAAATCTGACCTTTATTTCCCACAAAACTCCTATGAAGAAATCCCATTTATGAATTTTATCTATATCAGAATAAAAATATCTAATTACCTCTTCTATAAAATCTGTATTTATCAATTATGGCTTTCTCAGGGAAATTCTAATTTGCAAAAATGTTCTATATTCCAAGCTTTAACAGTTGGAGGTGGATGTCCTTAAGGATGGAGGGGAAAAAAGTTCTTTTTTAAATGGCACATTTACTAATTATAAAATGCTCTTATCTCTCTGCAGCCAAAGCCAAAATGAACATGTGCCTTGTACTAAGAAATCCCAGGATTGTCACAACTTGTGCCAGCTGTTGAGGTTATGACACCTGTGCCAGCATCGCCAGCTCTGCCCACTGTCATCTGTTCCAACTGTTCCATCTGCACTGTTTGTACCAATTCTCCCATTTCTGCATCTGTACCTTCTGCAGAAATGTTTCCAACAATGCCAGCTGTGTCATTGGTGCCAAATATGCCAGATGTTCTATTTGTCCACCCTGGGCCAAATCAATGCAGTTTTGTGCTCATTAGTTTTAGCTGGTAGATTCTATTTTACAATTTTTTGAGATGTACTTAGATTGAATCCAGGCAAAAAATCCCCCTCACGACGATTTTACATCTATCTATCCATCTTTTTGTCACCACAACTTAATCTTACGATGTAAAGTAGGTCAATGCCGTCTTGATCATATGAAACCCGTTCAAGTGACCAATTCAGCGTCACTTGTGGTAGGGCATTTTGCACAATGTAAAACTACAGAGAAGCAAATACCGCAGAAGCCATGGAACACGACGATAAATTGGCAAAGTAATTAAAAAAGAATAAACTTTGTTCTGATCAACAAATTGAGAATGCTCAAAAATCAATATGCTGAGCCGATTAGAGTAATCTATGGCCTAATGTTCTATGAAGCTGCCCGTATATTGGTCTTTTAATTGACAGAGCTACACATGCGGATTAACGTGGGTGTCATGCAGTCCATTTCCTGGGTTCTGCTTTACAGAGTATTAACCAAGGGCGCACACGAGCGGCACCGCCAGGCCCCCTGCGTCCGCCGCTTCCCCCGGGGGGAAGCATGCAGGTCCAGGAGCCCGGCCCCCGGCCGGAAGCTGGCTTCTGTCTCCTCTCTCAAATGTCAATTCCGCCAGTGCCAACAGAAACTGGTCTATGAATAAGAATGCTCTTTCAGCTATAAAGTTGAAAAAAAGTATTTTCATACTCACAATCTCAATCTTCTACATCCTCATGAACCCAAAAGTAGTGTTTCTCTCTTCTTTTCTCATTCAGGAAAGCCTTTTTTAAGGAACACTAACACTTAATCTCTGAATTTTGACCCAGATTCCTGCATCTCAAATCATTTTCTGATGTGGAAGATGAGCCTAGAGCATCAGAAAACCGATGCTTTACTGAGAATGTGAGGCCCAGAAGACACGGTGCTACCTCCTGCTTACTCAGCCTGCATTATTTAACTTGCCCTTTCCGAAGATGAAAGTGGTATCTGTTCACTAATATTCGAACGTGTTAATGATGAAGTTCTTGACAACGGGTAAAATGTCAGCTCACAATTATGTCCAAAGATTTGTGTTGTCTGTACATGTGATGAAGTCTGGTACAAAAATGTCTCAATAGCTTTATTAGGTTTTCAAAATCCATACAGAAAACACTTAGCTCCCACAGTGAATTGCCAAATTACCCTACAAAAAATAAATGTATCCAGGTCTTATGCTAAAAATCCTGGTGACATCATTTCTTCCCAGACAAGGGTCCGTATGCTGAAGCTCCGGACCCACGGGGGCGGCAGGGGTCTCAGCACGGGCTGCACCCCATGTGGGCAGCTCCCTCCATTGAATCACACTTTCCCCTCATAGCGTCAGCAATTACTTCTCAATTTCCCAACTCCCTCATTCTTCTACCCAAATTTTACCTATTTCTGATCTTTTCACTCTGTACTTTTCCTGATCCTTTCTGAACACGGAGAGGAGATTTCATAAATATCAAGTAACTAAAAGCATGGCTTTCGATCAGCACATACCCCCTTCCTAGCTGGGCGGGTGCAGTCTGAGTCCGTGATCCTCCTGGTAGAACCGCCACACACGTTTTATTCCCCTTTTCTATGTCACTAGATGCCAGGAGGGAACGTCCTTAATTGGGATTAAAATAGTTTTGTGACTCGTTGGGAGTGTGCCCTGTACCTTCTCAGAACATTTTAATTAATATAACTTCTGCTCCCTGCTGACAAAGATGTTTCCGATGGTGTTTTGGCCCAGCGTATTTACCGCCTTCGTTGATGTGAGTCATTTGAATACTTGGAGAAATCCATAAACTTCATGGTTTTATGTAAAATAGAGAATTCGGTGTTAGAAGTGCCAGGTAGACAAACATGGCTGAGAACACTTTTCATCATCTACCTGGCCTCTTTTCCATAAGTCTTTAATATGGCGAGGATGAGAACACTCAGATTTGCTTGTAAAGAACAGAAAACCACACATTTCAAGATTTCAATGGCAAAGCAGAAAAGACCCAAATGATTTTGAAATTTGCTGTCTTTACATTTAGCTTCCCCCTTAGAAAGCTGTTTCTCTGGAATGAAGAAGTCGCCATGGAGAAGAATCCTGTCCATTGATTCTCTAGCCATTTGGAGTAAGCAGTACCTCAGTCCTCTTAAGTCACTTGAGTATTTTTCTCCCCACTTCCCTAATATCACTGTCCATACTTTCAAATTTGGAAAGAAAGTGGAAAATCTTAACTTTGTAGTTGCGTCATTTGGGGATGCACTGGTATACTGTGAGTACTGTTCTTTAATTCACAAGGGTACTAGCAATGGTATGATCAACACTTATGAAAATATTATAAAACAGAACAATAACTTACACTGAGGCGTCATGACTCAACTGGTACTACTGCTGTTATTTTCAGGCAAATGATGTTGCTCGAATCTCTAATGTCCCAAGCTGTTGTAATCAGCTCCTACATGGTAGTCCCCAAACTCCAGCGTTGACATATGCAGATAAGCCATCTACATCCAGAAGTGAAGAAGTCCATCAAAATGTAGAAGTGTTTGAGATATCAAGAAGAGAGATTAATAGAAGACAAAAGAAAGAAAAGATAGAAAAGAATAAATCACTGCACCAAACCAATAAGACAAATGGGCAGAAGTGAATTGTTTGGGTTAAATGGAACAAGGAGAGCAGAGATCATTAGGAATTAATAACTCACAAAGTTATTGAACCATCAAGTAGGAAGGAGCCTCGGAGACTCACTCATCCAATCAGAGAACTGAGGCCCTCAAAGGTTAAGTGACATATGCAAGCTCACACCACTGATTAATGGCAAAATCAAGTCTTGAACCAACTTGTCCTCAGGTTCCGCATCTGTAAAGTGGGGATGATAAAAATAGTAGAGTCGTCGTGAAGATTAAAGGGGTTCATGGATGTGAAGCATTCAGAACAAGGTCTGACAGATAGCAAACGGTATGTGTAGCTATCGTCGTCATCATCATCATCATCATCATCACCACCACCACCATTATTATTCAGATACTTGAACCTGCGTGGTTTTACTTCTCTAGGGTCATACTAGCTGAATCTTGCAAATCTCAGCATCGATTTAAAGTCATACTTTTATCCCCAGTATACATCATCTTACTTCCGTGCTTGTTCTTGACCATCGAATTTGTCCTATGAGAAAATAAAGTGGAATCTGAGTCTAGAATTAAGCAATGGCCCAACTACTTGATTTTATGTAACCAACCCGGCACACAATGCAGACGTTCAGCCAATGCCAAGAACTCTGAGGGGCCCACATTAATGGAAGGAAACGAAAGCATGATTAATCCAGACTAATAAAGGACACAGAAACAGCAGTGTTTGGCTCTAGAGAGAAAGCACACTCACAAGTACTCATGCTGATGCTGTCCAGTTACCTCTTTCGTGCCAACCGCAGGTAACGCAGGTCCTTGCCAGGCAACAGAAAGAATAAGACCACAGGAGCCCAGGAGAAAAAAGACCAAAACCACTCCAAATGGACTGAGTTAGGCATGTCGGGAAAGTAGGAGAAGACAGAAAGGAAGGTGTAGTGGTCACATCATAAAACGAAGCTCTCGTATTTGTAAAACACTTCACACCTCTGTTTTTCACTCATCTTCTGATTGGAGGCTTCAGTATCGGGTGGCACATCAGAACCACCGGGGGTGGGAGAAGGCATTTGAAAACTAGAGTGTCAGACCAACTGAAGCAGAACCTCACGGGGAGGAAGACCAGGCGTCTGTGTTTTTAAGAGGCTCACCAGGCTATTCAGATGTACCGGAGGCTGAAGAAACACCTTCGTAAGCCCAGCCAGGACTCTTTACTCTGCACTTAAAGAGGCCTCTTAATAGAGAAATTTCAATGCATTTAAATTCATTATGTAGAACTTTAGAATTTTAAGCTTTAAACACGAAATGTTCCTTCATGAAAAAAGGCTGGGTTAAGCCTGGTTAACTTTTTCTTCCTAGGCTTCTGTTTTCAGATTTATTTCTTGCCTTATCTCAATATATTCAAGTTGGACTGAATCACAAAAGCCAGAGATAGAACATTAGCTCCTGAATTTGCTCCATATGCTCCTGTAGGAGTTTGCCTCGTTGTTGACCTTGTTACAACCGAATATCCATCATAACGAGTGTTGTGATGAGCGATGATACAGACGGAATCGTGTTAGAGAGATAGGTCACTGCACTGGTATTTAGTGCTTTCGCAAATGCATGGTGCTGTACCTAAACCTCGTCCATAGCATCATAAGCACAAATCCGCAGTGTGTTTGGACGTGTATGAGATAGCTATTTTTTCCAGCAAACCTTTCAGATCGTGTTTAGAACAGTTCACAGCACGTTCATGCATGGAAGCAGAGTTTCTCAGCCTGTGGACAATGGCACACTTGTGTGGCCCAGATGGTGCATGGGTGTGCCAAGACAGTGACCCCTCCATCCTGGGGACAGCCAGAGCGTCTGGGCTAGGTGCCTCCAGACATTAACAGCCTCACCCCATTGGCCATACGAATATTACCATTTTCTGTATGTGCCATGACATGAGGGATGTTGGACAACGCTGAGTAACACAAGCCAAGCACTGGGGCAGCAGTCTCTAGACGAGTTTTTATTTTGGGTATTAATACAAACAACTATCACTTGTGACTATCACTTGGAAAAGAAGGGATTATTGAGCTATTGGTTTCTAAAATGCTTTCACTTTGAAATAGTTTATATCATGCAAGAGAGTACAATCCAGACATTCAGTACCAATAAAATATTTGATCAAGAAAAATCGAATCTTTTCTTCCTGATTTTCATTTTGAAATCTTTCAATCTTACGGAAAAGCTAAAATAACATCACAATAAATATCTATACTTCATTTACTTATATTTACAAATCGTTTACATTTAGCTACATTTGCTTTATCTCTGTCTAACTTTTATTTCTGTGGAAACATTTGAACGTCACAGACGTCACACTACTTCACCCCTAAATACCTCACCATGCACCACCTAGAAGCAAAAAATTCTTCAAAACTACCACAATACTGTTTGTTGTCCCACCTGAGAAAATTAGCATGAATTCAATATCAGCTAACAAACAGTGCATATTCCAATTTCTTCAATTGTTTCAAAAATCTCCTTTATAGATTTGTTTTCCTCATCCAAAATTCAATGTAGTCCCATACATTGGATTTGGTTGTTACATCTATTCAGCATCTTTTTTCTAGAACAGTCCCCCAACGTGTTTTTAAAAATCATTTGTTTTCCATGATGTTGATTCTTGGGAAGAACCCAAGCAAGCCTTGTAGGACATCCCACATTCTAAAGTCGTCAGCCTAGTCGTGCTTAGATCGAGGTAGAAAGGGTATTTTTGAAGTCCTGAACGTATGAGAGAGAATAATCTAGACTTCGTGAATACATTGAACTTCATGGAGAAACTCCCTTCATAGGCTCCATTTTAATTCCTATGGAGTGTCCATAACAGTGGCAGAATGGCACTTTCTACAGGCCAGTGTTAGGTAACCTCCACCCTATAGAATAAATGACTCCATCACAGACCACTTATCAACAAATGGCATCCCTGGAAAAAAGATGCCAGTTCTTCAGAAGTCTGGCTGGCAGTTCTGCCGCGGTTTGCCGATAGGTGCTAGGGCAGTCGCTCACTCCGAGAAGTTCATTAGGCCGAAATGGCCTTATCTCTCCCTGGATGTCGTCTAGGACTGAAGTGAAATGTGCTGGGGCCACAGTCTACTAAACAGTTAACAACAAGAAGAGACTAGAATTCAGCACCTGCTGACTTGCCAAGGAGCCTCACATTCTACCGACGTCCCCAAGCCCCCTGGTCCTCTGGAGGAAAGGAGCTCACAGATGATGCAGGGCAGAGAGATTCATGGCACCCACCTGCCTGCTTCATGAACTTGTTCCGTGCCAGCAACGTCCTATCATATGTACCGTTTGTCATATCATAGGACATTGCTGGCTCCAAACAAATTATGGACAATAAAATAGACACACATTCAGGGATGAGCTAAAAGCTTGATCGTGGTCCCCTGACATTCACCAAGGGACCTCCTCAGTTAGGCTGATTGGGATTCTAGTGTATGACCAAAGAGGCCAGGCTGGAGACAAACTCCAGGCAGGGCCTCCATCTCCTCCCTGAGGCAGAGGACCTCCAGATCCACCTACAATCTTTGCGGGGTGCCAACTGTTCTTCTCCTGGGGGCGGACTGCCCTCCGCCCTACAAGGCACACTCGGTGGCGAGGTTAGAAGGATGAGCTGCAGCTGCCTCTCTCTTAATGGCAGGTCCACTCCGCTCCTCGGTCTGCCCTCCTCCCAGGTGCTGGGTGAGCAGTGCGGCCCAGGAGATGAGGGCAGCGCATATCCAAGTGTCACGGTGCAGATGCCAATTCCCTTTAAATGGACGCTCATCTGCCTCTACAAAAGGATTTGCCCGAGGCTTAAATAACAGACACTTCTCACCTCCACTTCCAGCTGACTGCTCCCGCGTGTGCTGTGGGCCATTTCTGAGCTCACTGCTTCTCCACGGCCCATTAGCTGCTTCTCAGACTGGATTTGACCAGAGACTGCACTTTGTGAATCTATGGAAGGCCCCTCGGCCCCGGCACAGTGTCCTTCCACTCAGTCACCATGTCTTCATCATCCACGGTACTTCAACAGGACAAAGACTGAGTACCAGGTATTCAGGGACAAGTAAGAAAGGGCTGTTTGAGGAGGTGATAATCAGGATGGAGACGTGGCTACAAATAACGACAGAGAAGGTTGTGGGTCTTACCAGAGGGAGGGATTCAAATACCCGCAGTAGACGGTCAGGCTGGACGGTTGGGAACCACAGACCAGATGGCACGCATGTGTTTTGCAGGTAACTGTAGGTAGACAGGGTAGGTAGCTTGACACGATGATCAGTTAGACATGGGCAATGTCAGAGGACAGAATCAGTTGACTTACTCTAAATGTCAGCGCCATTAACTAATAAAAGAAATTCTGAGAGATTAGGCTTGGGATAGGCCAGATGAGCCATTTATTCATTTCTCTTTCAAACGTGCTTCTTCAGCACCTGCTGTATGTTGGACACTATGCAAGTTTGAGACACACCGATTTTGAGGTGCCATCAAAATACCTAGACGAAATGTTAATTTAACTAATTTTAAACATGAGTCAAGCTCAAAAAAGTCCTCACAGGACAAATTTTGCTTCTTTGAGTCTTATTTTTTGTGTTGACTGTATTCTTCCTACAGGTAACGCAGGTCCTTGCCAGGCAACAGAAAGAATAAGACCACAGGAGCCCAGGAGAAAAAAGACCAAAACCACTCCAAATGGACTGAGTTAGGCATGTCGGGAAAGTAGGAGAAGACAGAAAGGAAGGTGTAGTGGTCACATCATAAAACGAAGCTCTCGTATTTGTAAAACACTTCACACCTCTGTTTTTCACTCATCTTCTGATTGGAGGCTTCAGTATCGGGTGGCACATTAGAACCGCCGGGGGTGGGAGAAGGCATTTGAAAACTAGAGTGTCAGACCAACCGAAGCAGAACCTCACGGGGAGGAAGACCAGGCGTCTGTGTTTTTAAGAGGCTCACCAGGCTATTCAGATGTACCGGAGGCTGAAGAAACACCTTCGTAAGCCCAGCCAGGACTCTTTACTCTGCACTTAAAGAGGCCTCTTAATAGAGAAATTTCAATGCATTTAAATTCATTATGTAGAACTTTAGAATTTTAAGCTTTAAACACGAAATGTTCCTTCATGAAAAAAGGCTGGGTTAAGCCTGGTTAACTTTTTCTTCCTAGGCTTCTGTTTTCAGATTTATTTCTTGCCTTATCTCAATATATTCAAGTTGGACTGAATCACAAAAGCCAGAGATAGAACATTAGCTCCTGAATTTGCTCCATATGCTCCTGTAGGAGTTTGCCTCGTTGTTGACCTTGTTACAACCGAATATCCATCATAACGAGTGTTGTGATGAGCGATGATACAGACGGAATCGTGTTAGAGAGATAGGTCACTGCACTGGTATTTAGTGCTTTCGCAAATGCATGGTGCTGTACCTAAACCTCGTCCATAGCATCATAAGCACAAATCCGCAGTGTGTTTGGACGTGTATGAGATAGCTATTTTTTCCAGCAAACCTTTCAGATCGTGTTTAGAACAGTTCACAGCACGTTCATGCATGGAAGCAGAGTTTCTCAGCCTGTGGACAATGGCACACTTGTGTGGCCCAGATGGTGCATGGGTGTGCCAAGACAGTGACCCCTCCATCCTGGGGACAGCCAGAGCGTCTGGGCTAGGTGCCTCCAGACATTAACAGCCTCACCCCATTGGCCATACGAATATTACCATTTTCTGTATGTGCCATGACATGAGGGATGTTGGACAACGCTGAGTAACACAAGCCAAGCACTGGGGCAGCAGTCTCTAGACGAGTTTTTATTTTGGGTATTAATACAAACAACTATCACTTGTGACTATCACTTGGAAAAGAAGGGATTATTGAGCTATTGGTTTCTAAAATGCTTTCACTTTGAAATAGTTTATATCATGCAAGAGAGTACAATCCAGACATTCAGTACCAATAAAATATTTGATCAAGAAAAATCGAATCTTTTCTTCCTGATTTTCATTTTGAAATCTTTCAATCTTACGGAAAAGCTAAAATAACATCACAATAAATATCTATACTTCATTTACTTATATTTACAAATCGTTTACATTTAGCTACATTTGCTTTATCTCTGTCTAACTTTTATTTCTGTGGAAACATTTGAACGTCACAGACGTCACACTACTTCACCCCTAAATACCTCACCATGCTCCACCTAGAAGCAAAAAATTCTTCAAAACTACCACAATACTGTTTGTTGTCCCATCTGAGAAAATTAGCATGAATTCAATATCAGCTAACAAACAGTGCATATTCCAATTTCTTCAATTGTTTCAAAAATCTCCTTTATAGATTTGTTTTCCTCATCCAAAATTCAATGTAGTCCCATACATTGGATTTGGTTGTTACATCTATTCAGCATCTTTTTTCTAGAACAGTCCCCCAACGTGTTTTTAAAAATCATTTGTTTTCCATGATGTTGATTCTTGGGAAGAACCCAAGCAAGCCTTGTAGGACATCCCACATTCTAAAGTCGTCAGCCTAGTCGTGCTTAGATCGAGGTAGAAAGGGCATTTTCGAAGTCCTGAACGTATGGGAGAGAATAATCTAGACTTTGTGAATACATTGAACTTCATGGAGAAACTCCCTTCATAGGCTCCATTTTAATTCCTATGGAGTGTCCATAACAGTGGCAGAATGGCACTTTCTACAGGCCAGTGTTAGGTAACCTCCACCCTATAGAATAAATGACTCCATCACAGACCACTTATCAACAAATGGCATCCCTGGAAAAAAGATGCCAGTTCTTCAGAAGTCTGGCTGGCAGTTCTGCCGCGGTTTGCCGATAGGTGCTAGGGCAGTCGCTCACTCCGAGAAGTTCATTAGGCCGAAATGGCCTTATCTCTCCCTGGATGTCGTCTAGGACTGAAGTGAAATGTGCTGGGGCCACAGTCTACTAAACAGTTAACAACAAGAAGAGACTAGAATTCAGCACCTGCTGACTTGCCAAGGAGCCCCACATTCTACCGACATCCCCAAGCCCCCTGGTCCTCTGGAGGAAAGGAGCTCACAGATGACGCAGGGTAGAGAGATTCATGGCACCACGTCACCCACCTGCCTGCTTCATGAACTTGCTCCATGCCAGCAACGTCCTATCATATGTACCGTTTGTCATATGATAGGACATTGCTGGCTCCAAACAAATTATGGACAATAAAATAGACACACATTCAGGGATGAGCTAAAAGCTTGATCGTGGTCCCCTGACATTCACCAAGGGACCTCCTCAGTTAGGCTGATTGGGATTCTAGCGTATGACCAAAGAGACCAGGCTGGGGACAAACTCCAGGCGGGGCCTCCGTCTCCTCCCTGAGGCAGAGGACCTCCAG
Source organism: Pteropus vampyrus (assembly GCF_000151845.1). Lineage (NCBI taxonomy): Eukaryota > Metazoa > Chordata > Mammalia > Chiroptera > Pteropodidae > Pteropus > Pteropus vampyrus. The sequence goes on from NW_011888940.1 coordinate 1,503,369, forward strand.
ATCCACCTACAATCTTTGCAGGGTGCCAACTGTTCTTCTCCTCTGCCCTACAAGGCGCACTCGGTGGCAAGGTTAGAAGGATGAGCTGCAGCTGCCTCTCTCTTAACGGCAGGTCCACTCCCCTCCTCGGTCTGCCCTCCTCCCAGGTGCTGGGTGAGCAGTGCGGCCCAGGAGATGAGGGCAGCGCATATCCAAGTGTCACAGTGCAGATGCCAATTCCCTTTAAATGGACACTCATCTGCCGCTACAAAAGGATTTGCCCGAGGCTTAAATAACAGACACTTCTCACCTCCACTTCCAGCTGACTGCTCCCGCGTGTGCTGTGGGCCATTTCTGAGCTCACTGCTTCTCCACGGCCCATTAGCTGCTTCTCAGACTGGATTTGACCAGAGACTGCACTTTGTGAATCTATGGAAGACCGCTCGGCCCCGGCACAGTGTCCTTCCACTCAGTCACCATGTCTTCATCATCCACGGTACTTCAACAGGACAGAGACTGAGTACCAGGTATTCAGGGACAAGTAAGAAAGGGCTGTTTGAGGAGGTGATAATCAGGATGGAGACGTGGCTACAAATAATGACAGAGAAGGTGTGGGTCTTACCAGAGGGAGGGATTCAAATGCCCGCAGTGGACGGTCAGGCTGGACGGTTGGAAACCACAGACCAGATGGCATGCATGTGTTTTGCAGGTAACTGTAGGTAGACATGGTAGGTAGCTTGACACGATGATCAGTTAGACATGGGCAATGTCAGAGGACAGAATCAGTTGACTTGCTCTAAATGTCAGCGCCATTAACTAATAAAAGAAATTCTGAGAGATTAGGCTTGGGATAGGGCAGATGAGCCATTTATTCATTTCTCTTTCCAAAGTGCTTCTTCAGCACCTGCTGTATGTTGGACACTATGCAAGTTTGGGACACACCGATTTTGAGGTGCCATCAAAATACCTAGACGAAATGTTAATTTAACTAATTTTAAACATGAGTCAAGCTCAAAAAAGTCCTCACAGGACAAATTTTGCTTCTTTGAGTCTTATTTTTTGTGTTGACTGTATTCTTCCTACGGACACATTGTCTCTTTATCTGAGTTGTTGTATATTTATTTGGCAGATTTAGTAAGAGTCCAGCCCCAGCTCTGTGCACCAGGAGAAAGCCTGCATCTCGTCTTCCTAGTATGGTCGTGATTAAATTACGTTATGAGTTCCAGGGGGATCCTACTATCCCAACCTATACTCTCAAAGCCAGTAGTTCATTCAAGTTAAAAAAAAATCACATTCTGAGTACGAGACTAAGACTTAAATAAATAAATAGATAATGCTTAAGGATCCGTTATACAAAAAGATCAAACTGTACAAAGGAACTCATTTCCTTATCTCTTGCTGTAAGATTTTCCACGCTGCCATTTTCTGGCCACCGTGTTTATCTGTTTTAATAATGGCTAATTTTGCAAAGAAAATGATTTTAGTCTAGATCTTGGACAAAAACACATGATTTATAATTTCAAGTCCATGACAGAGCACTACCAGCCACCTAGCCTTAACTTCCTGCCTGGTGAAAGTTACAAACCACAAGTTAGTAAACAATAAAACCATATCGAATGCCGCCATCTCTTTTCTAGAACTCACAGAACCAATGGTCAAACCAAGGAGAAACATTTGCTGAAGATAAACCAGGCAGCCTTTGTTGGCGTCGCTTCATCGAACACACATCTTTTTCTGGGTGCCCCAAGATGATCAGCTCAGTTGCAATGGAAATTCCCAAGTCATTAACTACACAGCAGCTACCTTTGTGAGACCAAGTTCCCAACCTTTGGTAACAAACAACACTACAATCTTTTCTGGCCCGCCCATTAGACTCTGTCATTAAGGCCCAGGAAACGGAGACTCTGGCTTTTGACTGCTGCCATTCTCCTGGGACTCTGTGCATCCCACGAGATAAGAAGTCGCCTGTATGATACAGTGTGCCTGTCTCAGAAGTAAGCACAGGCGTTCGTAAACCCTCCAAAGGCAAACACTATATCAGGGATCCAACTTCTAATATACCAGGGTAGGCGAAGGAAGGTACATTAGTTTCTTAACGCTGCCGCAATAATGTACCACAAATGGGATGGCTTAAAATAACAGAAATTTATTTTCTCACAGTTCTGGAGGCTCGAAGTCCCGATTCAAGGTGTCTAAAGGACCGCGCTCCCACACGAGGCTCTGGACCGGGGTCTTTCCTTGCCTCCCAGCTTCCAGGGGTTGCCAGCTATCCTCGGCGTGCCTTGGCTTGTGGCAGCACACCGCCGATCTCTGACTCCGCGGTCGCATGGAGTTCTCCTTGTGTGTCTGTGTCTACGTTCAAATGTCCCTCCTCATGAAGACACCAGTCACTGGATTAGAGCGTACCCTGATCTATTATGACCTCGTCTGAACACGATCACATTTGCAAAGACCTATTTTCTAAATAAAGCTGCGTTCACAGGTAGCAGGGGGGGCGGCGTAAACACATCTTTTAGGAGGACATGATTCAACCCACAAGGGACGGGAACTGCAGCTTTTTCATTTCCCTTCTTTGTAATAAAAAGAAACATGGAAACGGTTTTTAATAAGCTGAGGATGCTACCAAATTTCCTAGGGGAAAAGTGTTTTAAAGTTATATGAAATAGAGAGATTATCATTTTAAGAGATACGCTAAAAAATTAAAGACCTGAAAATGATACTTGCATTATTCGGTTTTATTTTGAACTTTGAACACATGAATCAAACCTGCTAATAATGATGACTGAGACCCGCACAGACGGAAACGCCACACAGGGCAGCCAGGTAGAGGGGTGTGCAGACGCGGAAGCGGAAGCGGAAGCAATTCTGTGGGCCCCCGAAGGTTACTCATTGGTAGTAATGGTTTTAGCACCTCCAGAGACGATTAGTCATTTCAAACATTTAAGCCTCCCGTTGCAGAAACATGGCACGCAGCGTCAGAAAACCGAGGCCACGTAGATATTTACAATCTCATAAACTGTCCTCGTGTCAAATACAAGAAATGCACCATGTCTCACACAACCAAACGCCGGACACGGGTGCCCAGACCGGATCTGCAATCTAAATTAGCAAAGACAGCTCCTCATACTGCTTTGAAAAGAGTTACCGTGCGTGTTTCACTTTTATACGAGCGTCTCTTTTGGCAAAACCCAATTGCTCTATCACCTTTCGATCCATCCTCACAGTAAAATATTTTCAAAGCACTTTGCAGCATTTTGCTTCTCAAGACCACACCCTGCCTGGACAATCTCACAATCACCATTTTCTCACAGAGCTAAAAAGGCGAGGATTAGCCCCCCGATACAAGAATCTTGAAGAAATGGATTTATAGCCACCTGAAAACTGCAAGTAGACGCTACCACTCAAGCTAATACCTACAAATCACTGCAAATATAAAGGGCAACAACACTGTCTGAAGACAAAACTTTGACAATATTAAGTCACTCTACCTGTGACTTTCTCTATGTCGATCTCACTGTGCACTGTTTTGTACCGAGGCAGGACTCAAGAATAAATTAGCAGTCACTGTTTCTGCCAATCATTTAGGCTCCTGCGAAACAGTGCCTGCCCAGCTCTTACCCATTTGGGAGCAGGAAGACACCTCAGGGATTATGTGGTCCAGGCCAGAAAATATTCACGCTCCCAAGTCATCGACTGGTCAAGGTACACGGGAGACTTTTCACAGGTTGTCATCTGAAGGACGTGCTAGGATTCCTCTGTCCTTTGCCAGATGGAACCGGTATTTCAGATTTTAAACTTCTACGTCTCTCCTTGCTTTCTCCCAGACCTCCTTCCAAATGCCCTGACTGTGCTTTGCACAGAACTAACCACAATGTGTTCCTGTTTTCCCCACTGGGTGACAGACTCCTTCAGTCATCCCAATACTCCCTAGGGCCTAATTCAGTGACTGACACATAGTAAATGCTCAGAAAGTTCAATGAAAAAATATCTCTGGAAAGGTCAGTACATGAGTCCTGCCTTTACCGTCTGAGTATAAAGTCGCTGTACTGAAATTGATCAAAGTAGCTATTTCACAGGTCACAGAGAGAACGAGATGTGACTTGGGTGCATACGTTTCACAGGGACAGCAGGAAGAACAGAGTTAGAGTTCAGGGCTCTGTTTAGGAAAATTACAGGTTTAACAGTAAATTGCAATCATCAGCTGGGTGGCATGAAGGGTTGGGATGGGGATGGCTGACCACGAGGGCCAGCTGAGGGGACTGGGGACCTTGAGAGGTGGGCAAGGCCTTCGAGACAGAAAAGTCAAGGGGCCAGGAAACGAGCATTTCTCCACGCTGCAGGTGCTGCCGTCGCTTTTCTCAGTGGCTCAGGCTAGTTCAAGCGTGTTGAACATTCAAGGTATTTAATGTGTATTTAATGTGGGGTAGCCTAAAGTGCACCTGTCACAGGCTAATTGTGACTGTGGTCACAGTCCCCTTTTACGGACGAAGTCCTGAAGACTGAGTCAAGAAGGCATCCATGCTGCCATGGAGCAGAGGGGACAGAAGGCCCGCCGCCGTCCGGCTTGGTTCTCTCTCTCGTCCCTTACCTGCGGCTGCAGCCACATTTTGTTCTGCTCTGGTGGCCTCTCTGGCGATTATCTCCCACCTGCCTCGTTCTTTCTCCCCAGTCTCCCTCAAAGCATCATCCAAGTTTGGTGCTTTTTTCCTACGTTGAGTCAAGTTAGGTCCTAACTCATGGGCGGGGCCCCGTGTGAGGGGACTTGGACATGTGAAGTGAATAAAGTCTAAATTCAGGGCCCTCCACTTGCCCAGATTCCTCTGAGGCCTGGGAGGGTACTTAGCGAATTTGCATTTGACCTTGTGAAATGTTTGTCACAAGGGTGAACACATACACATGCATACGCAGACTCACATTCTATAAACTTTGGCCCCCACGCCAGGATCGACACCTCCCTGGTCTTGCAAAAATGGTCCCGCAAAATCATCGTCCTTCTCAGACTAACTGTGCCGTCAGGCAGCCTGACCTGGCCTAGAAAATTCCATTCCCCAAATCCACAGCCTTAGGCTCTTTCCAAGCCCCTCCGCTGACAACAGCCCTCCAGTCTCTCCATCTGTTTATCACAGATTACGATTTGTCTCTGATCTCTCTGAGCTTTTCTTGACCAGAATCTGGGGTTGTGCAGATAAGAGCTTTGTCTGTGCTTTGGCTTGCTTCTTTGTTTTTTTCCCTAAGACTTCTTCTTTCTAGTCATTTTTCCCCCCACCGAGAATACAGTTCTCTCCTGCTTTTAAAGGCACATGTCATGGTACAAAACAGAATTCTATTTGGTAGTAAACAAACAAACAAACAAAAAATTACAGCACTATTGACAATCTTAACGTAAAATCGGGCAGTGGAATTCGAGGTCAGCCTAAGACAGGTTCCTGAGCATTTTTGCCTCCCTTTGACATGCTAACTCGAATTAAACTCTGAATCACTGGTTGACATCAGTTTTTCGGTTAGTTCTTCGTCACTTGGGCATCTCTCCCTGCCCTTGCGTGATGCTGGGGAAGCAGCTCCTGCGTACTCACCTCAGAGAAGCCTTCCTTAAATTCATCCAAGGAGCCAGCTCTTTCCTACCCCAGGCCATTTGAACCCACTTTGGCCTGAGCCCAAACACTCTTACCCTGCGCTCATGAGTAGTCTGACGCTTCCCACCCTTCACAAGGCAATAATAAATATCAGCTCTTAAAAGAGACCCTCCCCAACTACCTAAAGAAAGTCCACTGTCCTTCTCTCTTTGCGTTTCGTTTCCTTATTGGCCTGTGTATTTACATACCGATGTGTTTGTTCGCATCTTCTTTTCCACGGCTTCCCTCAGACCAGAAGCTCCTGAAGGGAAGGGCCGGGCCCATCACGTTCTCCACTGTATTCCCAGCACAAAGCCTGGTCTGAGGAAGGATCGGCATTGCCATGACAACAGGCCAGCTCACCTTACTCGTCCTGACTTTTCTCACAGTCCAGACAACAGGGGCGCAGGACGCCGTCCGGGGCTCCCGGGAGCGCTCTCCCTCAACGGGCGGGACGAGTCGCCTCTCAGAGCTCGGCAGCTTTGGGTAACGGGGCGGCGTGTCGGGGGGCCTCAGTTTTCTGTGGTTCCCAAACCTCCCCCAGCTCGCGCTCGCTCACCGACTCAGAAAGAGCGGGCCCAGGGCAATGGACACCATAGCGGGCTGACTGGTCTTACCGAGTTCCCGCTAGGACTTCCCTGCACTTGGGACAATGGAGTGTCCTCAGACAGAGGCCTTATTTACATAGCTCTACCCCACAGCGAGGGTCTGTTTCAACACCACGGACAGCGGGACTGAGGGAAGCCCAGGTCTTCTCGGGCCCTGGGGCTGTACAAGGTTTCTGGGGTTCTGCCCCCTGCCCCGTCCTCTCCGTTGTCACAGCTCTGAGCCGCTCTTCTTCCGGAACAAGCTCAGAGGTTCAGAGAACCGTTCGAAGGTTACACTGGATTCCAGGCCAGGCTTCGCCCAGCCGCAGAGCTCGGGGACTTTCTCTTGGAATGGGGATCTCAGATTTACCTCTGGGCGCACTGGGCATGTGGTATGGTCGGGATGAGGGCGGGGCGCAGGCTCAGAATCCCAAATCCTTCCATCAGAAATTTATAGTCTTGGAAATTTCCAGGACCCAATCCTCCATCAGCCTTTAAGGATATGGACATCCTTAGAAACTTGGGATCAAAACGAGGCTCAGAAATAGGGACTATTCTCCCTGATACATTCACTTCAAGGCAGTTGCGACATGTTTATGGTGCTGAGGCCACCAGTATAATTCTGCAGTCAGTGCGCCTTGAGTTAGCTATGGAGATAGCTCAGAAGGTGACAACCCTGATGCCCTTATAACAGCAGCTGCCAGGAAAAACTGCCAACAAAGGTTCACATTCAATGCAGAACAAACTGTTTCTTAGGAGTTTGGCACGGCTGTCAGAGTATTGTAACCCAAGTGAGTTAGCAGGAAGTGACTGGAAGAGAGGCCTTTCTCGGACTTCAACGTTGCACTGAGTTGTACGTAATGACAAAGACGCTATGCATTTGGTAAGGCCTTTAAATGGATTTATATCTAGTTAAATTAGTTACATAAGTATCTCTACATATTTTCAAAACAGAATGTGTGTAGTTACAAGACATTCCACGTTCAGTTGACACTCAGCTAGTGATGGACGTATGGATGTCTGGCCCCTTGCAACACCTCAACACAGTGCAGGCATGACAGCCCTCACATTCTGACCATCAGCCCAAGATATGAGGTCAAATGGCGAAGCCCTTCAGGCACAACAGATAGGCATCGATAGAGTTTGCTCAATGGGTGACAAATCCAGTAGTCATGCTCTCAAAAATCAGAATCCAGGTGGATGTTGGGACAGCTGACCAAATGGCAGGAGGCACAGGGTGTGGATCAGCTCCAGGGAGGAAGACTAGTGAGAGCCGTGTGCATATGACGAACCTGGCTACAGGGCTGAGGCTCAGGACAGCACTCTGCTTAGTCGAGGCCACCAGAGGTCAGAGTGCCAGAACAGGCAGGCAGCTGAGGAAGGGAGCACCACGAGGCGTGGCAGGATGCACACAGAGGCATACAAGAGATCAGGGCTTATTGTCCGTGATGGTTGGAAGCAAAGGACTTTGGCCAGAGTGGTAAGTTAGATGTGGCACAGCTGTGGCGTCCTGAGTCTTCAAGGCACCTGACTTAGTTCCCAGAGTACTGGGTGGTGGATCGGGCTAGATTGCAGACATCCTTCCAAAATCCTCAGGATGGATTCAGGACCTGGCACCAGACTGAGCCAGACAGTGGGGGCATCAGAACATTCAGCTAGAGAGGTCTGAAGGCAGCAGCTGCAGCGGCCACAAGGAGCTGCCGACAAGTCCGAGAGAATGACAGAACATCCCAGCCTCGCAAAACTGTATCACCCAAACTCACAAGCACACATCAGCAGACACTCCCTAAGATGCTGAGGACTCAAGTAAGCTATTCAGAGGAGAGAGAGAGAGAGAGAGAGAGAGAGAGAGAGAGAGAGAGAGAGAGAGAGGAAATAATTTCTGAGTTTCTCCTCTTTTTTGCACTCTACACGCATAATTGCATTCGGTGGGGGAAAACATTAATACTTGGGGCCTCACTTCCAAAAAAAGAAAATGAGAGCGCAACAGCTTTAGGGGCAGAATCTTTGTGGGCTCTCTTGATGCAAATCCTTATTGTAATTCAGGAGCCAAAAGCTTTTCCACACCGCCCCCACAACTCAGACTGAAGCCGCCTCTCCAGACTGCAAGAAACAGCTCCTAGAAACAGCCCCCTCCCCAAGCCCTGCAGACGCAGTCCCACATCCTTTGTCTATGCATCAAAAACAGGATGATTAATGTCGATGGTGGTGATGCTTAAAAAAGGATCCCTGAGACCAAGGGATGTTATCTAACTGCAAGCGACTCAAAGAACCCTTTTCACAAACCTCAAAGCCCTCTCCGTCACACACACCCAGTGGAGCAGCCAAGGAAGGCCAGGACAATAAATTGAGATGAGTGGTGTTCAGAATAGTAACAAGTTCTAGGAATGGCCTAAAGTCAGAAGAATGCATTGTGATGGGGAGGGAATTCTGCCCTGAGACGAGCGTTTGTGGAGGGCAATAAATAAAAACTTCGGAAAAAAGGAAAAAGACCAAACCAGGAGCAGGGGAAGCGCTCAGCTGCTGGAAGCTTCATTATGGCGCCGACAGGTGACCCGCACTGCCGACCGCACCTGAAAAGAATCACTTTTTTGGCAACAAGGTTTTATTTAATTCAAGAGGAGATTTCCAGGTAAAGTGCTTAATTCTCTGTTCTGTGCTAGCTCGGATCTCTCTGAGGCAGTCACATGCCTACTCAGAATGACGTTTCCGCATGGCCCAGGGATAAGTTAGGCGCCTTAGGATAGGACCCTGGCTCAGGGACCCCGTCAGACATCACAGGACAGAGTTTCCACAGGTAGGAGGAGGCGTGGCCGGTCTTCTTCCTGCTTCACGACCCTCTTTTCCCCCACAGAGGTAAGATTCAAAATGTATAGTTCATCCCTCAAGTCGCCGGCTTTTAATAAATAATAAGAACAGCACCAAGAGCTGGCCGTGGACCATGTACCGAATGTGGGCTCGATGGACCGAGCCACCACCTGAAAGTGACTGTCTAACGGTTTCTGGTGTGGGAGACGCCTCTAGTTGCTACTCAACCACCACCCCCCCCACACACACACACACCTGCCTTCTTTCTTTCCTTCCAGGGGAACCCCAAACAACCTTTCCCCTACGAAGCTCGAGCAACACATAAGATACTGACCCGACCCCACTTCCAGAGGTAGACGTCGAGGGTTCTAAGTGAGTCGTAGCGAGCCCATTCTCCTTGCCAGAGACTGGCTCAGGAATGCAGGCACGCGCGTGGCCTTCCTCTAGCTATTGTTACTGGTTTAGAGGTCGGCATGCGACCTTAGCTGGCCCAAATGGCCTGGCAAGGACTTCTGATCCATGCGCTCTCTCGCTCTCTCGCGCTCTCTCTCTTTCTTTCTCACCCTCCCTCCTTCCCCATTCACGTGGGAACAAAGAAAGAGGAACCCTGTTGCTGCTGATTGTCACCTTAGCACCATGAGAAAAGCCATTGTGAGAACAATGGACTGGTTAGGTAAGGAATCACCTGGAAGTGGAGCCAGAGCCCTAATCACACCACACCTGGAGCCTGACCTACCTCAGGGTTTCTTGATGCCCGAGGTGATAAATGCCTCTGTTATTTAAGCCTGTTTGAGTCAAATGTTCTGTTACCCACGGCCAAATGCTTTTTAACTGATATATCTGGAGTAAAATTCTTTATGTCCCATTCTCTCTCTCTCTCTCTCTCTCTCTCTCTCTCTCTCTCTCTCTCTCTCTCTCTCTCCTGTCTTTCCTTCCTTTTTTCTAAGGAAGAAATCTAGCTCTGCTGCTTTTCTCGCTATGTGACCTGAGGCAAATCCGTCGACCTCTCTGGGCCTTCGGTGTCCTCACACTTAAGAAGGGAGCTGAAATAGAACAATCTGTAAGATCCTCAAACTCTGACATTTATGATACAAAAATTATATAGTATAATAATTCTACTAAAAAGACAAGTATTGTATCAAGTAGGTAAAACACTGAGATTAGTTGAAACTAATTCAGGCTTAAAGTGAGGAGTTGCCAAAGCAATAAAAAAAAAAAAGAAGAAGAAGAAGAAGGCTTGAGAAGACATGAAGACCCTCCCGTACACAGCAGGCTTCAAGTCAATGAACACAGAAAATCAGTGAGGCGAAAGCCATGTGCCCCTGAGAATGAATGAGATGAAAATAAATTGACCACAAAAGCGTATGTTCCCATTATACTCAGCCGAACATGCGCTCTTCCCAGTCACTCGGCTGTGCCTCCTGGCTCTGACGACCCACAGAAGATAAGGACAAGGGGTCCCAATGCCTTCTTCGTGAGGAAAGGACAGCAGAAAGCGCTGGAACGGTTAGAGAAAGAAGAAACGTCACGTGGGCCGAGAGGCTCTGAGAGCCCATCTCGGAAATAGTGTTTTCCTTCTACCTTCATTTACACATTTTGTTCACGTTAGTCTCCAGTGTACCATGACGACCAAAGATTGTGTCAGCTCAGAGTAGCTTTGCTGTCACTGCCTGTCTACTGCCTCCGACGAGGCAGGGATGCAGTGAAGGAATCACCAGTACAAGTGACCAACAGAGTGGCAGACAATTTGGGGGTGAGGGCAGGACAGCACCGTGCTTAAAGATCCAGGGACAAGCAGGGCATTCTATGTCCCAGGTAGCGAGCGCTGCAGTGAGAGCTTGAGAGAGGTACCTTTGGGACCCAACTCAGAAGAGAAGATGTTTATTTACAGTCTGGGATTCCCCACAGGGGGATACTCTATCACTTAGCATGACCCTGGCATGAGAAGAAGTGCTACAAACAGTGGTCGCATTGTGGTAAAAATACACCGGAAGTCAATGAAGATACTATATGGCAAAAGGTTTAGGGGAAATGGAACAAAGGTGGGAGAAGTTGGGGATTGTGCCCGAAAAGAATAATGGATAGGGAACCAGTGACCCCACGTCCCCAATAGTAATACTAGTGGTTCTCAACCCTGGTTACACTTAGAATCACCCGAGGAGATTTAAAAAAACATAAACAAACAAACAAAAAAAAAACAGTGGTGATGCTTGAACCCCACCCCAAGGAATTTTGACTCAATAGGTCTGGATCCCAGTTAAAGTGTGGAACTACTGCGGTGGGGTGGGGGCAGGGAGGAGTGAAAGTGGTTCAGATCAGCTCTTACTACTGGCTCTTCTGGTCTGCAGGGTTTGACGAGCAGGTGGCAGCTGCTTTCTATAGTATGAGTGTGTCTCTGCCCACCACCACCAGACTGTCATCCCACAGGCCTCTCTTCCAGCATCTTCGTGGCTCCCCATTACTTGCAGGTTAAAAATTCTGGAACCAATTAATGGCTTTCTTCTGCCTTCCCTTCTTGTGATGCGTCAACATCAGTGTTGGCCTTTACACTTCGACATGTCTCAGGATGATTTCTGAATTCCAAAAATAAAGATTAAAAAAAAAATTCTTCAGAAAATTGAGTTATGAACAGTTGTCTCAAAGGAAGACTCTAGAAACAAACCAATATGAAGATGTGTCTCTTGGTGGATTCATTTGTAGAAGAAAAGGAGGGGCCAGAAAAGAAACTGGTTAAAGATCGTTAGATTCTTGACTGACAGTCCACTGAGTGGGTGGGAAGCTAACCTCCCAGAGGCAGGATCTCTTTAAGCTCATTAAAGTTTATTTAAAAATTACTTAAGCATTTTATCAGGAATATTAATTCTTCCCAGGAGGAAATTGTGAAATATATCATGCAAAATGAAATCCAGACCAGGTTTAAGACAATTTTTCTTTTCCAGTGAAAATCTCAGAACTCTCCAAGAAACTAAAGCAGCTCTGTTTGCTTTAATTTCTTTTAAAGCAAAGAAAATCATTCTAGTACCATCTCATATTCAACCTTAAAACCAAAAGACAATGAGTAATATTTTCACTTTCTAGAAAAAAAGTTGTGTGATCCAAGATTTCTATACCTGACAAATTATTCATACGTAAGAGCAAACTAAAAATATTTTCAGTTACGCAAGGATTCTAAATGTATTCCATTTCACTCTTTCTGAAAAACTCACTCAAGGAAGTACTCTAGCAAGACAAAAATTAAATTGCAACAAAAATTTCTAGGAAGACGGGAGCAAACCGTGTAAGAATGATGGTAATTGATTAAGTAAAACGTAGAGTTAAATAGGCGATGATAATGTTATTATAAATGTAAAGAAAGTGCTAACAAAGACTTCTTTAAAAGTGGAGCCATGTAAGAAAAAGCAGCACCACTTCTCCGTTCTCTTCTGACTTCCATTCCTTCTCTGTTGTTTTGCAGTACGGCCCCAGGGAATACATAGATAAGTGGCCCAGGAGTCTTCTGTCTGGTGGACTGAATTTTTTTTACACAACCTTATAGCAAAATGCCTCTTTTCTCCAGTGGCACCAAAGCTTGAGATGTTCTCCTAAAAGTACATTCACTAAATAAAGCAAGAGATGATAGTAAGAGTATAACTATGACCAGCATCTTGGAGTTTTGCTGGGCTAAACTCTAAACACAGAGCAAAGTCCAGCTCCAACAAAATGCCTTCCATATAGAAGTGAAAGGAGGAATTGCCTGGCACATGGTAGGCAATCCACACCTTGTTTTTGAAAGGAATTAAATAGAAAAATGCAACTTAGCTGACTTATGTTTCCACTGCAATAATTTGTTAAAGTATGTTTGATAAGTAAATGTG
>NW_011888940.1:1517798-1527151 GCF_000151845.1 Pteropus vampyrus
CATAGCGATTCAGAGATGGGTGGAGGAAAGCAGTAAGTAAATTCGATCAACCATCACTGAACACTATCTACGGGCCAGGTACGTGCTCAGACGCAATATTCATTTCATCTCCCCTCGGCTCTGTGAGTCTGAGGTAGATCGTTGTACCCCCGATTTGCAGATGAGGAAGCCAAGGCACAAAGCTATTTATTAAAGGACTTGAGACTGAATGGAGATTCGAGCCCAAAGTTTAGCTCAGACCTTTGCTCTTTTTCTACTTTGTAAAACCAGGCTAGTCGGCAGGCCCTTGGGAATTTACCTGGTTTTAGGTAAATTCCAGCTCCACTGCTTAGACAAGTCACTTAATCTCTGAGTCCCAGTTTCTTTATCAGGAATGAGGGCGACAGTTGTTGACTTTTCAGGAACGTTGTGAAAATCAAATGAGATCATGTATTTGCATTTAGTTTGCAAAGGAGAAAGCGCTTACCAAGTATAAAACCATCTCCTTTGTCCTAGTCCAGCCCGGGAGTGGAGGCCTTAAAAATATCCCTTGAGAAGGGCACGGGTGTGCACTCATCAGCCCTCAGAAAAACATCCATTTCCGCCTCCACTGTTTGTTATACAGACATCGAAAAAGCCTCTATTCCAAGTAGGCCTTTTCCCCCTTTAACAGAAGGTTTTGTTCAGTATCTCGAATATACTACTGAATTGAGGTTGCTTCCCACAGGTATTTCCTTGTAACGTAGAAACAAATTACTAGACATCATGTTGGTTCTATGGTTAATATACTAGTCGGGGGGCAGGGGAGCCCAGTTTCTTTTTAAAGCATGGGGGCTGAGCTTAGGAAACCACCAACTACCTCTTTATTCACTGCCTAGATCACACCTATTGTGTGTGTGTGTGCCAGGGGTGGGGGTGTCCCAGCCCCACCCCTGCTTTCTAAAGGCTGTCTGAGAGGGTATCTGGGAAAACCAGCTGGGAAAGCTCAGTGGACAGCCTTCAGGAAAGAAGAGGGAGCATTCAAGGTTCTGCACATGGCTGGCGTGTCATGTTTTAGGGCTGCTGTAACGAAGTACCACAGACGGAGTGGCTGAAACAACAGACATTTATTTTCTCATAGTCTCAGAAGCTAGAAGCCCGAGGTCAGGGTTGGTTCAGTGGGATTGGCTCCCTCTGAAGACCAGGAGAGAAGGACATGTTCAGGCCTCTCTCCCTGGCTTGTCGAGGGCCGTCTTCTCCCTGAGTCTTCCCATGGTCCTCTCTCTGTATGTGTCTGTGTCCTAATCTGCTCTTCTTATGAGGATACCAGTCATGTTGGGTGAGGGTCCACCCTAAAGACCTCAGTTTAACTTGCCTCTTCAAAGACCTTATCCCCAATCATAATAACATTCTGTAGCACCTGGGACTAGGACTTCGACACATGAATTGGGGTTGGGGGCGGGGACACATTTCAGCCCAAAAGAGCTGGCCTGGAAATGAGGTGCAGCCTCTGCAACATGGCTGAAAGCAAATGCTTCCTTAGAATCCAGACATAAAGACCTGACCCCCTACAAGGGAGTCTTTTTGGAAGAAATGCCTCTGCCAGGTGCGCGGTGCATAGGTGCAGGGTTAGATCTCAGTTATGTGTGGGAGCTGTCAATGCCAGGTAGGAAGCTTCAACTTGATTCATGATTGGTTGAGGTTGTTGTGCTGCCCATTATAAGTACCTGTGGCCTGTGAAGAATTTTTATTAAGGCCCTAGAGTCAGGAAACATTTGTATCTTTTTAAAAAGTGGCACACCTGTTTTCCATGAAAATGTGGATTCTGAAATTGAGAATATTTTACAATTTACCATATTTCCTTTCTGGCTCTGGCAGCCAGAAAACTTAGATCCAAATTTGTCAGTTGGTCTTGGTAGCGGTATAAGATTTTGTGACGTGTGTATCTCATATTATCTTGGATTATGGTCTTCCAATCCTATCCATATTTTCTCTAGCCCTCATCTTATATTTCTGTATTTTTTCTCTATTATTATACAATATATATTCTAGATACTGCATCCAACCCATTGTGGAACATAAGGAATATAGATGAATAAAATTAATTAAATTTTCCACAACCCTCTAACTGCAAACAATAATAAAAAGAAACACCTAAGAAACAGATGCCTGTGCTATGTGCCTGGGTCTTCAATTCACCTAAGACACTGACTAATAGGAATTCAATGAGAATTAACAATATAGCTGCTCCGGAGAACTTTAAGCTACTTCGGAAGCAGAGAATTTATATATTAAAAAAACAAAACAAAACAAAACAGAAAAAACCCACAACAGCCAAGGAAGTTAATATTCTTTGAAACCAAGTAACAGTCCAGCTCGATGCCTTCCCCGGCCCAGCTCTAGTGTTCCTGTTGCTTTATTTTCACAAGATGATCTGCTTTTATTTGTGCCCCACCCCGTAACTTACAAAATTGCCCCTCGGGATCCTACACTCAGAATACCTAGTTATCAAAACAAAACCCAAATGATTAGAGGCAATATTGTTTACTATTATCATTATCCAATGCATAAAGAGTCTGTTTTTGTCTCATATGGAGTACAAGAAAGTAAGGTACACTGTCCAAATATTTTCCATTGAGGTGGCAGGAGATCAGACAGCACGAGGGCTAGTGCCACCTGAAGCTAAATTATCACTCAGTATACATAGTGAGCAGCTGATGTCCAGAAGTCACCATCAAGCTTCTTGCTAACATGATGAGCAATGGCCATCTGTCCCCACAAAGCCAGGCAGCGTGACCTTCAGTTCCAGGCATTGCTAGCATCGCTTCTTCCCATGATGGAGGGTGGAAAAGCTGCTCTAATAATTTTCTGTTATTAGCAACAACAAAAGCCAAAGGGCTTGTCTCTGTTTTTCATTACAAATTTTCTCCTAAAAAAAAAAAAAAAAAATAGAGGAAGAATCAACAAACCTGGACAGCAAGTTAAAGCTTAGAAATGTATGATTCTATTTTCTTAGAAGGAAGATGTATGCATATAATTAATATGCAATCAAAGAGCAAAGCAGAGCATATGCATTATACCAGAAATTCCTTCATGTTTTATTAATCTAAACTACATGAAAATATCTAACTGGAACAAAAGCCACAGATCAAAACCTCAGGCCATTAAATCTCTATTGACAAGCAGCAAGTCATTCTAAACTCTGTGACTACTGCTGTTGGCATAGAGACAGTAAACAATAATAGAGGTAGGTGAGAACAAATCGCTACAAAGATATAACCTCGCCAGTGAGAGGTTTGTAATCTAGATTGACTCGTTAAACCCTCATGTGAATTGAGTGCATTCCCCGTTTGTCTCCTGCATTCTTTTCTGTGTCTGTCATACTAGGGATCATTAGCATCGTCAGAACAGAAAAGAGTGGGAAAAAAAGGAAGTGGCTGCTTCTCAGTGGGATCCTATCATTTGACAGGGAGGAACCGTATCCAAGATCAACAGAATCAGACGTTATAAAATGTTTCTTTAAGCCTGAGTGGTTCTCACAATATCAGGCAAATATGTATGTTGTGTGTTATTTTTGTAAAGAATTCCATTTTTCCATAACCTTTTACTTAGCTCTCAAAAAAAAAAAAAGGTTTTGTTTTGTTATGTTTTTTTAAATGTAAGTCATTTCCTAAGAACTTGGTTTAATAGATCATTTAAAGGAATAGATGGCACATAGGAGTTGTTGGTGTATCCCAGAGCCGGAGTTAGAACATGAGGGGAAACCCACGTAGCCGTGGCTCAAGCCGGAAGTATTGGGTATGTTACCCTCACGAGTCTGGAGGGACGGGTGGCTTCGGGGTACTTCTGTGGCACGAAGGTACCATAAAGCCTAAACTCTTTCCATTCTTCTGTGCCATCGTCCTCTGTATGGTGGCTTTCCATTCTAATATTTGCCAGCTCAAAGCGCAAAGTTGGCTAGCAAAGCTCCAGGTATCATTCTTATTGGCATCCCCGAGCAAGGAGAAAGGGCAGAGGCACAAGTTTTGTCAGGCTCCCCCTTTATCTGGAAGGGAAGCCCTCTGTAGGTGTCCCCTTGGGTCTTATTGGCAGAACTGGCTTTCCTGTCTATCTGTAGACCAACAACTGAAAAATGAAAACAGGTTTAGGCCAATCATGACTCACTTTCTGAATGAAATCATCTCTGCCTGATACCTGCCGGGAGGAAGACATGGACAAATGGTTATTGGGAGGGCAAGGAACACTGTCCACCGCTAAGGTCCAGCTCTCAGCCTCCTGCCCATTCTCCAAAAACTTCACTGTCACACAGACTTTTCTCGGACTTTATAGGAATGGCCCATGTGAAACAAATGCACACCAGACAGGGTGTTGTATACGAACTCTGTTTCCTTTCTGTCCTTCCCGGTATTTTCTTACTATTTTTCATTTTTCTATTGATCTAGCTATATAATTTTTCTTTGAGTGGTATCTGTCTATTGCTCTTAGGTTTGTCTCTGAGCCTTCTCTCCTAGGTTTGAATAACCTTGCCCTTGTACATCTACTGATCCACTTCTATCTCACTAAAAACGAAACACTCTGGAGAGTTTGCTTGTAGTTCTATCTTCAGGTTTATATGTCGAAGCTGTGACTTCAGTCTCTGGGATCAGAGCTGAAAACAGCACAGCAATTTCCTTCAGTGACAACAAGGATGAAGGCAGAAGGGCAGAGATCAGAACTCATGGAGGGCTCTTGTCATTGGGCTGTGCACGGTAAGCCACTTGGCCACGAGTGTCCCTTCCTCATTAACCTTCTATGAGCATCTAGTAGATGCATTTAGTTTTTTAAAAAAACCTTCTTTGAAAGAAGAGTTCCTGTCAGACTGTCCAGTCACCAAGGCTGCTTTCTACCCCTCCCCACAAGTCACAGCCCAGCTCCATACCAGGTCTCAGGGACAAGAGAAAAACCTGACCCACAGCAGGACATACTCAATCGGCTCCACTTCCACACTCTCTGACTCTCAGTGCTTGTCCAATCCTAAAAGAAAACAGATCGAAAACCATTGGCTTCCCAAAAGAAAAAGAAAGAAGGAAACCCAGACCTGCCTGGTGGGCTGACAGCGTCGGGAGAGTCTCCCTCGGAGGAAGAGCAGCAGGATCTCGAGGGCCAGAGCGTTGTTCTCTGTGAATCCTCTCTGATGGCCACACCCACCCAGAAGCCAAGCCGGCCACACCCGGGCAGTGGCAGGAGGAGTCTGCACCCCCTCCCCGAGGGGCGGGTGTCCACGCCTCCAGTCTCCTTAGTACCCTGTGCTACAAGCTGAGGCGAGGGTGCCGCCCATAAACGAGACTTTTCTAAAGAGGCAAGAAAAAGGAAATAAACAGAAATGATTGCTAGCTGATGTATTTAGCTTACTGCAAGTGCGGTTTCCTCATCGTCTTTGTGGGGTCCACTTCCAGCCTGTCTCTAGGCTCACTATTCTCAGAAGCCACCAGTAACAGAATGCTAACACAGGGGACAGTTCTAGGCTTAATCAGCAACCAGATCTCTGTAATCAAGACTTTTGTCTTCAGGCTTATGGCCTCAAGATCTCAAGATGGCTGCAGGAACACCAAGCGTTTCATTTATCCTTATATAATACTGTAAAGAGGTAGGAAAATGAGGACTTTCTCTAATGTTTTCTTTTGAAAAGCAAAAAACCCATTCATAGAAGATCACTACTCAGAAACCTTCCTTTTGCATCTAATTGGCCAGAATTTCATCACATGTTCATACTTAACCAATCACTGGCAATGGGAAATAAGACCACCAGGAATGGCTTGGACCAATCAAGATGCACCCCAGGAGCGAGGTAGGCCCTCTCCCCTCAACACAAGGACGATGGAAATAAACAGACTCATAATTGTGGTTGCTACATCACTCAAAATATCTCCAGGCTAAGACATTGTGAGAGCACCATGAATTTATCCCCAATACTGGGTAAATAAAACATCTTGCATAGTGACTATATATAGCAATGAGGTTGGAAGACATAAGCTTGATGCTCCTCCAGCAAACTGGCCGTTACAGAAGTTGGTTTCCTTTGTCTCTTTTTGTATAGCCCTTTTAAAAGTAATGACTTAATTGTTTTTATCAAAATGCTGTATACTTTTTTAAAAAATGAGTAATATAGAAAGGAAAAAAGAAGAAAAGCAGCAAATCACCCCAAATTCCACTGCCCAGAACCAACCAACGTTAACATTTCACGAATACAATTGAAGACATCACTATGCATGTGAGACAGATACGGAAATGGAGAGCTAGATAAAAAGAAATAATAATTTAATAAGGGTGACATGCTATTTGTGCTTTTAAAAATCACAAGCATTAAATTTAATCTTACTTGATTTTATCAGCAAGAAAAATAACTTGAAGTGAAACTAAAAGCATCACAGATTTTTACACAAATACTTCTTGACCATAAGGTTTATTGTTCCCTAAAATGTCTAATTTTTTTTAAAAGAGGAGAATAAAATGTTTAAGAAGTTAGAGTGTATTTATTTCTCAGACACAGGTTTAATTTTAGACAGTAAGGACTGATACATGAGGTGATCAGCCTCCTCCTGTCCCTACCCCCAAATCTGTATCGATGTTGTTATTGGAACCAGGTGTTTGGGACAAGTCCACCTTGCCTTTTCCTCTGGGCCTTTTTGAAGCAAAGTGCCCAGAAGCAAAACCTCCCAGCCAGACTTCACTCCGCTCTTCCTGGATTCTCCAGCTGGGCAAACAGCGGCTTCACTGACGTCCAGCCCAGCGCCGTACCTCCTCATTCTGAGCTGTTTTACACTGTCTCTTTTTCTCAGACTAACCAGGTCCTGTCTATTCTTCACGGGCTATTTTATGCCCTAAGATGTCTCTTCTGTGTGCTCCATTTCACATCTTAATTTTTACCTCTTCTCTGAAGTCCTCTTAAACTTATTGTGTGCATCATTCATTTTATTATTCCACCCTCTTCTACTTGTGTCTGATGTCTTTCCTCAGGTAGATCGTAAGTTCCTTGAGGGCAGGAATCAAATCTAACGCTGCATGTTTTGCATGGCAGAGGGGCAAAACAGTCGACAGTTGCTCAGTTGAAATAGCCATGTGTGGAGTAAAAAAAGTAGCCAACTCTGGCATAAAACACTTTAAAAGCACAAGTATGTCCCTGCTTGCTAATCACAGGCAGCCAATGGCTGCTAAGCTCCCCACACCTTTTGGTAGAAAACACAAAAGCATGCCTCCTGGCCTCTTGAAAGGAGATGACCTGTCGCAGGAAATAATAAGATGATTGGATCGATTTTCATGTCACCTACATGAAGAAATTTAGAAATTGTAATGCCGAAAGTTATTGCTCAACATAAGGATAGTATTTTCAATTTATGAAAATCTATATTTACTCAGTGATTTGACACCCTGTCGAACAATTACTATGTGCTGGATTCCAGCATTGTTGAACTTAATATATATGGTCTCTGTCCTCGAGGAGAATAATGGAGTGAGAAAGACAGACATTAAACAAATCACTATTTTGATGAGAAATTCAAGAGAAGAACTGCAAAAGCTAATGGGGCCAGGATCTGAGGGAACCCACTTGGTAAAGGGATCTGAAAAAGCTTTCCTGAGGAGGGCCTACTTACCCTAAGAACTGAAGAGGGAGTACAAATCCTCTTAATTTAATTAGAAAAATAGTTCCACTGGCAGGTTAGATTTAAGGAAATCTTTGTAAGTGTGGCATTAAATGTGAATAGAGACAGAAAGGAATGAATGCTTTAAAACATTTAGCAATGAATTAAGGATTAGGGAGAAAAAATAACCAGAGGTGACATGTATTGTAGCAGTATTTGTCAGAAGCTTTAGTTATGAAACAGAAAAGTCCGACTCTCTACTTAGCTGAGAAAATTAATAAGTCTCCCCATTCTTGTAATTCAACGCTTGATATCAATGGCTAATTTCAAGGCTTAAAATAGAAGGGTCAGTGGTTTATGAATCAGTTCTGTACAATAGCTTTTCTCCACAAGCATCTCAAAGGCTTTTTCCGTCACCGCTGATTCTATGACATGCCTTTATAGCTACATATTTTTATAGTGTATCTGCAAAATAATTATATTTGCTTACAAAGTAAATATTCACCTATAAGTCTAATTTTTTTTAAATAAGAATTTCTTTTAACTAACACTTTGCATCAGATATTTCACAATCTCCAGAAAAAGAGGCATTTCATTGTACTGACTAGATACATTCCAGCAGTGCATGTGTATGCGCGCGTGCACGCACGTGTGAGTGTGTGTGCTGTGTGTGTGTATATATATTACTGGAGAAGGGCTCTAAATCAAGTACTATCATGTCATTGATTTCTACTGGGGTAATAAAAGTGTCAAACTGAAGGGGTAAATAAATTCTAGAAGTAACGGCTTTTTACACAGTTGTTGCAGAAATAACAACCATATGCTTTTGGAGCAATAGTTTAGCCACTCCCCATCGACCAAATATGGTCTTTTTCATCTCTATTCCATTTGCACATGCTGCTGCATTAGCCCCCAAACACACTGCCACCACTACAGTCACTGTCGTAAATGGGACCAAGTCTCAGCTGACTGCCACAGCTTCAGCTAATCAGCTTTTTCAGTACAGGTTCCCTGCCCCACCCACCTCAGACATTCTAACTCAGTAGGTGGGGATAAAGCCAGGGAATGTGAATTTTTATCAACTCCTTAAGTGGTTTCAAAGCATGGGCAAATGGAGGAACCATCGCTGACACGCTACTCAGATGCATCTTTCTCTCGGAGACCTTGCTTAGGGGTCGGCATCCTCCATCTTCTCCCAAACATCGTACATACAAACATCATACGTACAAGTCTTAGCAGTTGCCACAGCATGAGGTGCATCTCCCTGCTTCTCCTCCTCTGTTCCCCTTAGCCACCCCAAAAAGCCAGATCTTCCTCGTTACTCTACCTGACACAAGGCTCAGAATGTTGTAATGCCTCGTACATGTTTATGGAATGAATCAATAAATGAACGGATCAGGACAAACAGTCCACTACTTTTGAAGATGAAAGGTTAAGATGGGATCTGGTCCTTGGTGCTCAGGTGTGTCTGCTGAGACCTTCTGGGTCTCTCCTCACAGGTGGGCTCTCACCTTCAGCGGCAGGTCCCTTCCTGCAGCCACACAGGGGCGGCCCTTCTTCCGGGAGCCCTGACTTCAGGCTCAATTCCTAGAATGGTTTTTCTTTCTTTTTGACCAGGCGTGGGTTTGCAATATTACACTTCGACAATGAACATCTAATAGCGCAAAACGATAGACTTGAGATTCCAGGCACCGAAATTTCAAATCAAATTTGAGTGAAAGAGAAGCACGTGTAATTTGGGGGAGAACCCCGAGTACATTTTGATAGGGTGGGATC
>NW_011888940.1:1527201-1529646 GCF_000151845.1 Pteropus vampyrus
TTATCCCCAATACTGGGTAAATAAAACATCTTGCATAGTGACTATATATAGCAATGAGGTTGGAAGACATAAGCTTGATGCTCCTCCAGCAAACTGGCCGTTACAGAAGTTGGTTTCCTTTGTCTCTTTTTGTATAGCCCTTTTAAAAGTAATGACTTAATTGTTTTTATCAAAATGCTGTATACTTTTTTTAAAAATGAGTAATATAGAAAGGAACAAAGAAGAAAAAGCAGCAAATCACCCCAAATTCCACTGCCCAGAACCAACCAACGTTAACATTTCACGAATACAATTGAAGACATCACTATGCATGAGAGACAGATACGGAAATGGAGAGCTAGATAAAAAGAAATAATAATTTAATAAGGGTGACATGCTATTTGTGCTTTTAAAAATCACAAGCATTAAATTTAATCTTACTTGATTTTATCAGCAAGAAAAATAACTTGAAGTGAAACTAAAAGCATCACAGATTTTTACACAAATACTTCTTGACCATAAGGTTTATTGTTCCCTAAAATGTCTAATTTTTTTTAAAAGAGGAGAATAAAATGTTTAAGAAGTTAGAGTGTATTTATTTCTCAGACACAGGTTTAATTTTAGACAGTAAGGACTGATACATGAGGTGATCAGCCTCCTCCTGTCCCTACCCCCAAATCTGTATCGATGTTGTTATTGGAACCAGGTGTTTGGGACAAGTCCACCTTGCCTTTTCCTCTGGGCCTTTTTGAAGCAAAGTGCCCAGAAGCAAAACCTCCCAGCCAGACTTCACTCCGCTCTTCCTGGATTCTCCAGCTGGGCAAACAGCGGCTTCACTGACGTCCAGCCCAGCGCCGTACCTCCTCATTCTGAGCTGTTTTACACTGTCTCTTTTTCTCAGACTCACCAGGTCCTGTCTATTCTTCACGGGCTATTTTAAGCCCTAAGATGTCTCGTCTGTGTGCTCCATTTCACATCTTAATTTTTACCTCTTCTCTGAAGTCCTCTTAAACTTATTGTGTGCATCATTCATTTTATTATTCCACCCTCTTCTACTTGTGTCTGATGTCTTTCCTCAGGTAGATCGTAAGTTCCTTGAGGGCAGGAATCAAATCTAACGCTGCATGTTTTGCATGGCAGAGGGGCAAAACAGTCGACAGTTGCTCAGTTGAAATAGCCATGTGTGGAGTAAAAAAAGTAGCCAACTCTGGCATAAAACACTTTAAAAGCACAAGTATGTCCCTGCTTGCTAATCACAGGCAGCCAATGGCTGCTAAGCTCCCCACACCTTTTGGTAGAAAACACAAAAGCATGCCTCCTGGCCTCTTGAAAGGAGATGACCTGTCGCAGGAAATAATAAGATGATTGGATCGATTTTCATGTCACCTACATGAAGAAATTTAGAAATTGTAATGCCGAAAGTTATTGCTCAACATAAGGATAGTATTTTCAATTTATGAAAATCTATATTTACTCAGTGATTTGACACCCTGTCGAACAATTACTATGTGCTGGATTCCAGCATTGTTGAACTTAATATATATGGTCTCTGTCCTCGAGGAGAATAATGGAGTGAGAAAGACAGACATTAAACAAATCACTATTTTGATGAGAAATTCAAGAGAAGAACTGCAAAAGCTAATGGGGCCAGGATCTGAGGGAACCCACTTGGTAAAGGGATCTGAAAAAGCTTTCCTGAGGAGGGCCTACTTACCCTAAGAACTGAAGAGGGAGTACAAATCCTCTTAATTTAATTAGAAAAATAGTTCCACTGGCAGGTTAGATTTAAGGAAATCTTTGTAAGTGTGGCATTAAATGTGAATAGAGACAGAAAGGAATGAATGCTTTAAAACATTTAGCAATGAATTAAGGATTAGGGAGAAAAAATAACCAGAGGTGACATGTATTGTAGCAGTATTTGTCAGAAGCTTTAGTTATGAAACAGAAAAGTCCGACTCTCTACTTAGCTGAGAAAATTAATAAGTCTCCCCATTCTTGTAATTCAACGCTTGATATCAATGGCTAATTTCAAGGCTTAAAATAGAAGGGTCAGTGGTTTATGAATCAGTTCTGTACAATAGCTTTTCTCCACAAGCATCTCAAAGGCTTTTTCCGTCACCGCTGATTCTATGACATGCCTTTATAGCTACATATTTTTATAGTGTATCTGCAAAATAATTATATTTGCTTACAAAGTAAATATTCACCTATAAGT
Organism: Pteropus vampyrus; assembly: GCF_000151845.1. NCBI lineage: Eukaryota > Metazoa > Chordata > Mammalia > Chiroptera > Pteropodidae > Pteropus > Pteropus vampyrus. The sequence continues at coordinate 1,529,396 of NW_011888940.1, forward strand.
CTAATTTTTTTTAAATAAGAATTTCTTTTAACTAACACTTTGCATCAGATATTTCACAATCTCCAGAAAAAGAGGCATTTCATTGTACTGACTAGATACATTCCAGCAGTGCATGTGTATGCGCGCGTGCACGCACGTGTGAGTGTGTGTGCTGTGTGTGTGTATATATATTACTGGAGAAGGGCTCTAAATCAAGTACTATCATGTCATTGATTTCTACTGGGGTAATAAAAGTGTCAAACTGAAGGGGT
>NW_011888940.1:1531446-1560564 GCF_000151845.1 Pteropus vampyrus
TTTGATGGGCGGCTCTGTTCTAATGCGCTACGAGGACTGACTCATCTAACCGCCATAACAACCCTGTGACACGGGTACATAGTACAGATGTGGAAACTGAGGCACGAACTAGCCCCGGGGCCCTGGGCGTGGAACTAGCTTCCAGAACTCAGCTTCCTCATCTGAGCTACACGATGCTGCGGGCTGCCACCAGGACAGAGCTTTTCTGTAACCTGCGTTGGGAGTCACCTCGACATGATACGTCTACATTCCCATCTCACCTGTCTCATTTGGAGAGAACTACGAGTTCGCACATCAGTCGAATGGACAAGACGAGACCAAGAGGCAGCAGAGACGGTTCACGATTTGTCAAGGCATTTTCACCAGCAAAGGCTCCCCGGATGCAGGTTCCCTTGCTTGCGTAAGCCCCAGGTTCAAGGAGCGCCCCCAATTCCACCAGCTCCAGTTTCCCCATTAAAGGGATAGAAGAAAAGTCTCTGCCTCTAAGAAGAGGTTTTAAAAAGCAAGTAGTAAAAACGTGACCCGTCTGTTTCAGACACTTTCAGTTAGATGGATGGAAAGTAGGGTGTTTGTTCTACAGGGATGACGAGTGATCTACTTGGCATCCCGAAAAATGCCGGAAATAGTGTCGGAGGTATCCGGGAATAATTTGATAGTTCAGAAAGCAACAAGGCAGTGAACAAAATCCAAAAAGTCCAGGCAGATCTGTTAAGGTTTGTGGACGTATTAATCAGAAAACTGCTGAATATGGGTGTTTGGGGAGAGGTTCATCTTTATTAGCTATTAAAGAAATGAAATTAAACAGCAAAGAGATACCGAATTTTAACCTGGCTCACAATAATAATAATAATTATAATTATAATAGCTAATGAAGTGGAGTGTGCCATGTCATATACTGCTGGTGAGTGTGCAAATCAGAGCAAACTTATAAGAGATGATTTAGAAATACCTACCCAAAACCTTAAAAGGTGTATATTTTTGACTCGACTGTTCTCCTGATGGAGTTTTATCCTAAGGTAATAGTTTAACTACGTCAAAAATTTGGATAGAAGAGTCAATACAACACTGTTCGTAATACCAAAAGAATAGATGCAGATCTAGGGGACTCTGCTTAAACAGTTACAACAAGCCACGCGAAGGAAAACTGCTTACAATATATTGATAATAGAAAAAGTCAGTTTTTTTAAGAGTGTGCATATCACATTGCCTTATTTTGAAAAAAAAAAGAAGTCTATAGAAATATGTCTGGCAGAGCACACAAAACGTTAATACCCAATGATTGTTTTATTTTCTCATTTTTCTGTACTTTCTAATTTATCTTCGACTAATATGGATTATATGGGGAATGAAAAAAAAACCAAAACATTTATTTGTAAAGGAAAAACAAATTTCTTCATTTTTGCCACAATGGTGAAATGAGAGCAGCCTTTGAGTCCCAGGTGGGGCAGTCCCCCAGTCGGGGGAGGACACTTAGAGCTTCGCGACTTTCACAGCGTGACGTGAACCTTGCCGCCTAGGCGGGCACCTGATGCCCGAACATGAAAATGCCCTTCAGTCAACAAGGCCAAGGACACGCCGGGTCTCAGGCTATCTCCAGGAAACTAAACGGGAAAGTGTCGTCATCCGGCTTGGCACATGCCCATCCAAGAGACGTGAGCCTCCAAGGAGTGGGCTCGCTGACCACTGCTCCAACAGGTAAGCTCGGCACAGCACCGTCCACTAGTCAGAGCCTTTCAGAAACGCCTCTGCTTCTACCTGGATTTAAAACGAAGTGGTCATCTGAGGAATCCTTTTTCTACAAGTCCTGTGCTGCAAATGTTTTTCATGTCATGGAACACTCTGCGTGCGGACTCTCCTGATAAAATCCCTTTCTAGCAGTGGTGTTCAGACTGGGCTCCCAGGAGCTGCTGAGACAGGTTTGGACTGAGGGCCCAAACCCCAATCCCACTAAAGGACTCTCCTTTTACTTGTTCTGTCGCAGATGCCAAATATGGGGCAGTTTCACCACCATCCAAAAATAACACTCAGAAAAGAGAAATTCCTCTTATGTTCCTCATATTTATTTTTTACCACGAGATATTATTTAGGAAGGACATAGCTTGACCCCATCTGAGTCAAAGCTAGTCTTAAATGCTTTTAAAATAAGGTAAAGAAATGTAATACAGATTTAAGTAGCTATTTCTGAAGATACGGCCTCGCCTTTGGAAGTTTCTAGATGCCATGCAAACGAGCCTATTAAGGATCATTTTTTTAAAAAGCAATAAAATAACTTATTATGTTGTAAAGGTCACAATATCTACTGTATTTGTTTCCTGGGACTGTCGTAACAAACTCTCACAAACTGAATGACTTAAAACAACAGGAATTTATTGTCCCAGGAATCTGGAGGCTGGAAATATGAAAATAAGGTGTTGGCAGGACCACGCTCCCCGGAAACCTATAGGAGAGAGTCCTTTCTCCAGAATCACAAGCCTCGCCTAGCCTCTGCTGTTCGTTGGCCATTCTTCGGCTCGCAGATGCATTATTCCGATCTCTGCCTCCGTCACCACATGGCCATCTTTCCCCTGGGTGTCTCGTGGCTCTCCTCGTTGCATGAATATTGGCTTAAGGGCCCATCCTATTCCATTATGACCTCATCTTAACTCATTACATCTACAAGGACCCTATTTCCAAATAAAGTCACATTCTGAGGCAGTAGGGCTTAGGACTTTCATATATCTCTTTGGAGAACATGATTCAACTCATAAAATATCTCTACAGAACACATTTTTTTAAACCAACTGTCTTGCCTTGTGTAAATGATATTTATGTCTTGAGATAAAATTCCGATGACTGCATCATACGAAAATTCAAACACTGCTATATCCTAAATAAATTAGAGGACAAGATCATATTCTCTAAATAAATGTTGTAGATGACTCAAAAAGCAGCTGCATTTGACGGTGACACCGTGCGATAGTTAATTTCATATGTTACCTTGGCTGGCCATGGGGTGCCCAGATTAAATATTATTTCTGGGTACGTCTTTGAAGTTGTTCTTGGGTGAGACTAGCACTTGGATTGCTAGTGGGTCCCAGTAGTAGATTGCCCTCCTTAACGTGAGTGGGCATCACCGACCTAGTAAGGGCCAAAGAAGAACAAAAGGCAGAGGAAGAAGGAATTTGCCTCTTTTTTCTGCCTCACCTTTAGGCTGGAACATCCATTTTCTCCTCCCTCGGACTGGGGTTTACACCATTGGTTCCTCTGGTTTGCAGGCTTCAGACTTGACCTGGATTATAGCGCCAACGTAATAGCTTTACAGCACACTGATGTAATTTTTATTTATATAATTACGCGGTATAATTCAACGTTACACCAATGTAAATCTGCACCAATGAAAAGAACGGCTTTTCTGAGTCTCTAGCTTGCAGACAGCAGATCGTGGGACTTCTCAGCCTCCATAATCGCGAGCCAATTTCTCGTAGTAAATATCCTTTTGCGTATACATAAACATATAAAATATAAATATATAAATATCTCTAAATATCCTATTAATTCCATTTTCTGGGGAATCCTGACCGATATCAAAAATTCATTTAAAGAGTTTGAATAAAAATTATTTCTTAACATTTGAGAGGTGAAAAAGCACATGTTCTAAATTAATATTTTGTTTTACATACTCAGGATCTCTTAATATATAATATATAGAGAGTTTTCCAGGTGCTATTTTACTTGAAATGGAATTCTGAATTTTTTAAGTGTGAGAATAATCCTGGACTCTTGGCTTAGTATTTTGGTATGTAATTTCTTTCCTTACTATCTGATTTTTATGTTTTAATCTTTTTTAGGAATTCTATTTGTGCATGCCTACTATTTATACAAAAATACTTACTAGACATGCTAAAAGTAGTGAATAAAACAGACATGCTTCTTGCCCCTATGGAGTCCTTATGATTTATTTTGAAAATTGCTTTTAATTCTGTTTAGAGGTGGATAAATTAACACATAAGAGACAATAAGAAAAAAAAAAAAACAATAAGAGCTTATGTAAAGAAGGGACAATTCAGTGAGAGATTATTGGTGAATAATACTCGGCATCCCCAAACAGTTAATTTTTAAAAATCAGTGGTCAGTTTCCTCATATCTAACTTGGACAAAAATGGACTAGAATAGGAAAGGAAAAAAAAAAAAAAGAGTTGCTTACAACCAATCATGAAAAAAACTCTAAGCCTTGACACACATAGGGGAGCTATCCCAAGATCGTTGGCCTCATCGTGCGGGTCCCAAAGGCCACGGTCTGTCTACATGACGAGTCACTGGGCGCTGGCAATTTTTCTCCCCTTCTTCCCAACCACAGATCTGCTCTTTGCCATTCTCCTCGACAGAAAATGGCACCACCATCTATTAGGTTACTCAAATGCAGAAAGCAATCTGGACTTCTCCCTCTCCATCACGCCTACCAAATTAATCTCCAAGACGTGGCAATGCTACCTAGCAAGTACCTTCTGAATCCATGCACTTATTTCCATAACCACTGCTACAACCCTAGAATTAAAGTAAAGATTGGCATTTATTGAGCACTTTTATTTTCCTCGGGCATAATATAAACTCCTTATTTGTCTTAACTGTTTTACTTCTGACTGCCGCTCTATGAGGCGTAGGATGAGTGTCCTGATTTTGGAGATGAGGAAATGAGACACATAAACACTAAGTAATATTCTCAAGGTCACACAGTAAAAAAGTGAAAGAGCCTGGATTCAAACCACACAAGACTGCCTTCAGCAGTAGAAAATCACCAGTGTTTTGATATCACACTACAGTTTTGCAAATATCTCCAGATAACATTCATGCTTCAGCCCAACTTCAAAATTACAGTAGTTATTAGGCCCACTGCTAGATCTTATAATGCAATATATGAATAAAGAACCACATCTATGACTATATAATAACTTGTCTTTAACAAACAAACAAACAAACAAAGCCTTCCCCCAAACTCCAGACTCATCAAAAAAACTGCCTCTTGTCATCTCTAGTTGAGTGTCTAATAAATATCTCAAAGTTAATATATTCAAAACAGCTCTCATTTCCCCCCCAAACCTGTTGTTCATCTTTGTCACCCATATCTCGGCAGATGGCTCTGCCATCCACTCAGTTGTTCGTATCCAAATCTAAGAGTCCTTCATCCCCTCTTTCTCTCAATCCCCATTACCAAGTTCGCCGCTCAGGTCTCCCCAGCGCGCTGCTCCGGCGTCACCACCATCAGCCTCACAGAACTCCTTCCGTCCCTGAACACGCCAGGCTTGCTGTCCACTCCGGGTCTTGGGACTCCCAGTCACCTCCATTTGCATCTCCAGACTTCCACCCGCGTTTACTTCCTCATCCTTCAGGCCACAGCTGGAGTGTCACGACAGCGTAGTTTACAACCCGCAGCTCGTGCTTCCACGTATGTCGCTTGTTTTGTGTCTGTCTCTCTCCTAGAACGTGAGCTCTGTGAGGGCGAGGACCTTTTCTGTCTCATTCGCTGCTGCGCCTGGATATGGCCCCCATAACTGACCGATAAAAATACATCAAATGAATAAATGCTTAGTTCACTAATTACATGTGGCAACTTTGAAGATTAATTAAAATAGGGCAAGTTCATCCCTCAGCACCGTCCCGCTGCGTGGGGAGTGCTCAATCGCTTTCCCCCACCGCGTCTTCACTTTGTCGCCATGACACCACCGTGCAGATGATTCGAGTTTGGCCTGAACAAATGCGTGCTCCTGATGACACAAACATAAAGCTGGAATTTAATTTAAGTCACAGAAGAGGACACTGCATCCACAGATAAAAACGCCTTTGAGCAAAATTGTGATGAATGTGGGGTCAATTTATTAAAATAAATGCAGGTTGGAAAGAGGATGGATTTTAGAGGGAGATGGTCTTGCTTGATTCAAACCCTTTTCCGGGTCCGCGTGTTGGCGATTTCTTCATGGTCTCTGAGCCTCAGTGTCCCTGGCTGAACAGAAGGATAACCATATCTACATTACAGATTGTGAGAGCTGAGTGACAGACGTAGACTGTCTACGGTATCATTCTCAAGTCCCCTTAGAAAAAGCAAGCACTTAAACATGGAAACTGACAGAGCTCCTGTTTGTCACTTTTTTGATATTTAATGTCAGACATAATAATTTTTTTTTTAATTTACTCACTTCACAAAATAGGCTGTTGCCAAAAAAGGAACATTTACCAAGTATTTCTTTATATCATAAATTTTTTTTCCTTTCTTGCCAGCATTGTATTTGAATGAACTCTTTCCCCAGTCATCACGCTGACATGGATTCGTATCTGTATTCAGCTTAGACTCCCACTGGTCTTTAGGGGTAATTTTCAAATCTTTCTACACAACTCGACACGCATTTCCCATTGATAAATAACAGCCTCAGTGCTTTTACCTCCTGCGTACTATTTTGACAGATCACCCCCCTGAAGAAGTGTTTTTTGTGTGTTTAAGAAAGTAATTTGTCTAAAGGAAGAGGATATTTTCAAACCGCACTTCTAAAATATGTCAAATAACAGGAATAAAGGCAAAAATGAGCTTTGGAGTAAAAGAGATAGCACCTGAATAAAAGAAATCTCAAAATAAAAAGAACAGAAAAGATCAAGAGATAACACGAAAAGAAAAATAGGAATCTAAACATTTATTAGAAGTACAAAATGAAAGTGTAACTGCTTTCTTATCCAGTGGTGACAGTTTTAAGTGACACGACTGTGTTAACAAAACAGGAAAAGTGATATTTCAGACCCGTGGCTTTATCCTTTGAAAAACTGTCTCTTTTTTTAGACTTTCAGGAGCATGAGAACCAATTGCCACTTCAAACAGACACAAGTCCTTCATTGTAGGTGATTTACCATTCGTAATTTTAATAAAAATTATAACTTTGAATTTAAAAAAAGCTAAGAAGTTATAGTCTAATCCCTAACGACACCAAAATGCGAATCACTAAGACATTCTATTTACTGAACTACTGAGTATTCCTCTGTGCTCAAAGGTAAGATCTGTAAGACCCATCACAATTATCCCTGTACACTGTTGACCTGCAGTCTGTGTCTTATTTGTTTATTTTCATAAGACAAGGATTTTAAAAAAAGAACCCAAAACAGATGATGACTTTAGGAGGGAGTTTCCGACTGACAAAAGCTCTCAAGAACAGTTTCTTCATTAAACGAAAACCCTTTCTCCCAAGAATTTCTAGCAACCTTTCATAGTTTATGTAAATTTATCCTTAGTTTCCTTTTTTGTTTGTTTATTTAAGTCACTTGCAATTCTACTTTTTAATATCAGTTGGTTAATATTGGTCCACATTCCATCTCCCCGTTTTAAAGAATAAATTACCGTTCTTATTAGAAACACCTTCAGATGAGTAAAAGCTAGGGCTTTCATTCTAAGCAACCTATTCCTGCAGCTGGTTAAAACTTGATGCTCTGTGTTTTGTTTATATGTATGAAGGCTCTTACTAATCAAGCTTTTTTGGTTGGGTTATGGAAGGGAGGTTAATTTGATGGAGACTAGTGGGTACCCACTAGAATGCTATGCCTCTGAGTACCTCTAAGGTGATTCATACCCGTTATTTTGTCTAAAGCCAAGGCATTTGTAGGACTTTCAAAACGTTTTCACAGCATTACTTAGATAATTAATAATTATGCACAATGTATGGCATGTAGCATAAAATTATATGGAAAAACAATAACTGCGTAAAACTATCAAGCAATAATTTGCACTGAAATTTGGAATTTTTAAGAAAGAGTACTGAAGGACTTTGGTTTCAAGTAAAAGATTGTCCTATTAGTTCTTTCTCTATGTCTGTTATGGTTCTCATGAAGAAACATTCCAAAAGACTAACATTTATTGGTCCGAGCTGATTTTGACCATAAATAATACAAAGTGCATTGGATCCGTTAACCATTGGACATAAGACACCCATTCTTGATAATAAAGGGACAAGTGTAATGGGAGGTTCCAATGTTGAGCAGGCAGTCAGCTCTTCACAGGAAAGGTTGTGAGAATCATAAATAGAGGCATTTGCATAAATAGAGGTAAACACGAATTTCAAATATATAGGACCATACCAGCTAGTCGTCAGAGCTTGCAATAACCTCTCACAACTTATGATGGTTTTTCGAGGGCCCTTGTGCCTAAGGATTCTATATCTGTATCTATGGGTTGCTTAAATGTCAAGTTGAAATTTTAAAATTCAATCATTCTGATAAATTCTCTAGTTGAGATTTTTAAACCATAAGTATCTGGAAGTCTCATTTAATGTTCTGAATACAGAAAGAAATTACAGCTTACTGGCCCAAAGTTTGTCTGCCTCCTTCTAACTCAATCGTATCCGCGATCACTGAAATAATTTAAAATAAATTTGGTCATTTTCTTTCATGTTTGAGTAGCATATATTATAGTCAAGAGCTTCGCTCACAGGCTTTGTCACCTTTCTTGCATCCTCATTTATTCTTTTCAAATGTTAATTGGAGCTAATATATATTGTACATCTACTATGTTTTAAATAAAGTATGGTAAACACTTTATGCATAGTCTTTCATCTGCTATAGTTTCTATTTTATAGATAAGACCCTGAGGCTTATGGAATACAAGTCACTTATCTAAGATCACCCAGCTTTCAAGTATGGATCTGGTATTTGAGTTCTCTGGTGAGGAGGTCAAGATCTTAGCTGCGAAAATTGAAAACGTCTAGCAAAGAGAAAAAAAAAATAGTAAAAGGATAATAAACTGTATATAGAATTTCCAAGAAGGCTATAGAAACAACCTTGGAAAAATGGCCAGGAGCAAAGGCAGACCCACAGCCAAGACCACGCTACTCAGCTAGCCTGGCTGATTCAGCTGTGCAGTCATGCTTGCAGCCCCAGCACAGGACACCAGGGAGCAACGCCAGCACCACCATATTCTTGGAGCTCTGGAAATTGGGTGTCACGACTACCACTGCTGCCAGCGGAAAGATGATCTCATTTTACCTGCTTTTTCGGGTCACCAGATCCCAATCAGAAGTCTGGGGCATGGGAGTCTCATTGACTGAGTCTAGGCCCCAACTGCAAGGAAGACAAGGACGAGCAGTCTGGCCCTCTTGGTTTCACTAGTGGGAGGTGGGCTCTGAGTTATACCAAGGTTCCTATGGTGAGAAATCTCCCCCAGAGAGGAAAAGGATCATTTCCTTTTGCTCATCACCATATCTCAAGCATTTACCACAATACTAACACTAAGTAGATGTTCAATAAATATATGTGAAATGAACAAATAAATGTATGATCCAGTTGTCTGTGGGAGGGGCACAAGGAAAAGGAAGAAAACACTATCAATAGCTGATAACACTATCGAAACAGGCAAACAGGTAAACCAGACTCAATAGAAGGGTCAGATGAGTTAAACTGGAGCCCCAACTACAGAACATGAAGCCAAACCTGACAAGGCTGAGAATGGGCTGTTTCCTTGCTCCCTGGGTATGTCATTTTTCTGTAAGACAATGCCCACAAAGAGCCCCAGGACTGGTCACTGCAGCTGTCATCAACCACGCCAGAAACAATTGATTCAAGAGCGTGGGGAAAGCCGTGGGTATTTGCTATGAGCGAAAGCTGTGCATTGCCTCGTGTAATCATGAGAACAGCCCTGTACAGGAGCTACTATCTGCAGCTCCACTTTACAGAAGAGAAGAACAAGGCTTAAGGAGATTGCCTAAGGTTCCAAAACTAGGAATTGGCAGAATCTGGCTCTGGATCCAAATCATATTCACTCCAAATCCACCCTGTTAAGAACTACATATCGCTGTACAACAGAAACTTAAACTGCAAAAGTAGGTTATTACGCAAGGCATTTCTGTTACAAAATTCACTAGTTTCACTGTCAACATATTCCATTATTTCTCATTTCATATTTTTACAGAAGAAATCAGCCTACTCTCGAGCTGGCTCCAGTGAGGGAAACGGAGGGCTGAGCTCGATGCTCTCCAAGGTTCTGAAAACCAACGTTTGGAAATTTAAATTCAACTGCCAGAGTAAAGGTAACATCATTTTATATTGGCTCTTCAGTTTTTACACCCAGGGCAAAGCCATCTGTGAGCAGATGAAAAATGAAATAATTATGAAATTTAGGCAGTTCTTAAGAAACTAAGTTTTCAACACACCCACATCCATTCACTAAAATTAAGGAATATGAACTCTGAAAACAGACTTCTTTTATACATTTTTGGCTTCCATCCACAGTTATGAAAGTCAATTCATGCCAGTAATGTCTAAAATCACGATGGGAATTTTGTGAGTGCTGCAGTAAATATATTCCCCTGGTTATGCATCATCATTTCTGGAACGTTGCTGAGGCCAGGGTAAGCATCTGGAACCAGAGTACCTGGTGGCATAGGCAAGAAACAGCCAGTGGGGCGAGGATCAGAGTTAGAATTGGCAGCGAGAGAGTCTGGAAGAAGAAAGGAAATCAGAAAGAAAGAAGGGGTGTCAAGATATGAAATAAAGAGGAAAAAAACCTAAAAGCTTCAATGGGGCCAGTCAGAAGGGAGGTGAGGCTGTGGCCAGTGGCAAGTCACGGCTTTCAATTCATGGGGAGAAAGGTATCATCTGCTCTCTCTTTACTCATAATACCAACTGCAGTGATGCTGTTTCTTTCCAAGTCTTTCTACATAGCTCCGCAGGGGTTGACATTGGGCTGGACTGACATCTGCTGCTACTTCTTGCTGCATTCTGTGCTATTTGGAGATATTCTATTGATATCATCCTTCTTTGACCTTGCTTCACTCTTCCCCCTCCCAGCTCTCCTTCCGCTGTCCTATTTGTAGCAATTGCTTTAGTCCACTAACAAGGGCTCTTTTCTCTACTGGTCCTGCTCTTGCTTTTGTTTCTCTTGTCTATTTGGAGTCAGCTTCTTGATATAAAGCCAGCACGAATTCTCTCTTGTCCTTGAGAAACTGTTCGACACAACTGACTTGCTAGAACCTGCAGGTAAAAGTATAAGCTAATTCTATACTTCACAGTAGTCTGTTTAGCAGCCTTAAACTTTAGCTAAGCAAATAACCATTTTCCTCGGCGGAAATTGTCAATTGTCATCCTGCCCTTATAATCACAATCCCAAGCCACCAGTTATAGAGACCACCTGAGTTTAGAATAAATAAATAAAAAGAACTGAGCTCCTGTCATATAGATCCTGGCCTAGGTTGTTTGGCCCTGCCTATTGCAGCTGAGGATGGGTTTCTGTTTAAAGATTACAAATTACTATTACTATTCTGAACTGGTCTTTCTTGTGAAAGAAAAGATATGAGAGAAAAACTTATTTTGGGTTGGTCACTCAAAATCATAAGCTGAGTTAGGAGAAATTCCATGTTCCAAATATATATATATCTCCAGAATTTTTCCTGAAATGCCTTTGGGTTAGTACCAAGTCAGAGTATCATGACTTTTTTAGTTATTATTTAAGTTTTGCATGCTAACTTCAACACAGCAGTCTGTCAACAGTATTTGCTCAGGGCTCGTGTGTACACAGAACAGAGGATGGCTGATCTTGTTGTTTATTTGACTCTGTTTAGATAGAACAAATTGATCTAAAAGTTTGTTGACCAGAGATTCACCACGGATCATGCATTCTCGGATGTACCTTCTCTTTAGTGGATTTAACATAAGATGTTAGCAAACCTGAAGATGAGAGGAAAGAAATCATTCTCGTACCCGGATGGAAGTTTCCTTGGTTTGGCGGGAAGTCTACGGATGTGGGATCAGGGGACCTGGGATTAAACTCCGGGCCCTGTTACTTCTAAATTACTTGAGCTTAAGCAAGTAACTTAATATTTTTGAGCTCTAGTTTACCAACTCTAAAATAAAGGTAAAAACCCCGTTCTGACTATATCACAGGATTGTCATAAGGATTAAATGAAACCGTGATGAAAAGCAGCTCTGTGAACTGTAAAATATGCTACAATGTAAGGGATTAGAAACTATGATAATAATTTAACACAGTGACTCTGAAATGTACAAGCTGTCAGGATTAAGGCTCATGGTTCAGAGGATGGCCACTTTAAATTGTCAATCTATTCTCCCCCAGTACAAGTTAATACTATTATAATAAATTCACAATATGCTTCAATTTTCTCCTCCTGGGGTTTCATTCCATTGGATGAATTAAAACTGAAAAGTCATTAGCAGGGGCTGGAAATAATTTGCTTCAACAAAGCTCTTTTCATTTTAATAATATTCTTTATAATGCATGTACAGTAAAGAGGATCATTAAAATCATCTAAAATATATCTGAAAGTATCTCACTCAAAAATGAAGCAATTATGCACATTTCTGATTCACGACCTCGTCCGAGGCACGTAATGTAGAATGGAGTCATTAGTGGGGCTTCTAGAGATACGTCCTCAGTGAAGAGAGTTCTAACAAGCATTAGAGAGCGTTCTAAGAACATTCCCTCCAGACTCATGTTCCCCAGGAAATGGTACACCCCTTATTTCTGGCAGTGATCTGGCAAAGGTAAGTGAAATTACCCAGAAGAATTGAAGAGGAGATTGAAATGCCAAATACAGGTTTAGACTAGATTAGTAGTTCCCAGTTTAGCATCACCAACCTTTTCCCCCAAATTAAAAAAAAAAAAAATCAACTATCACCATCATTTCTTTTTCTTTTTCATTTTTTTTGAGGAAAAGCGTTATCTTCACACACAAAAAGTAGGACAGCTATACACTCACAGAATAAACAACAGTCTGCAAATATATAATCATTTAGCTTATTGAAAAAAAATCACTACATTGTTAGTCCATCTTTTTAATGCAAATCAGGAAAATTTCCTCTAAACCCAGTACCAGTTGATGGACCAGTATTTGATAGTAGCTCAGGAGTCCTTTCAACTTTCAGAGACTATGATCATAAAGATGTCTTTAAATTACTTCTTATTCTTCGAGCACAAAATAATACTTTTTGGGTAGAGTATGTGAGCAGCTATTTGTAGGGCCATGGGTACTTCCAACTTTGGAGAGCCTCTGCCATCCTTCGGAGTTTTGATGAATAATGGATTGATACTCTCATCACTGAATTCCGGTCCCTCATCATCATACAATGAATTCACTTACAGAGCTAACAGGAAAAATAGGAAGAGAAAAACAAACTCGAAAAACATCTGTTGCAGATTTTCTCTATCGATAAAATTGCGCGAGCCGTTCAGAGGTTGTGAAAGAGGACACTTGACATTTTCTCCAGGTGGAAGGAGGCGAAAGGTTGAGTTTCGCAGGATGTTGCATCAGCGATTGCAGTTGCTCTTTGCCAGGACTGTGGGATTCATCTGCTCTTTTCTATTTCTATTAGCTGTGAGCTTCTCTGCATTTGAGTTTCATCTGAGAACCCAACTAAACTTAGCTTATTCCAGAGAGAACAAATCCTGTTGGGAAAGTGTCACTGGATAAAGTCTCATGGCCCAGGTACCTCAAAAATAACAAAGCTCCACCATTTTGTTTATTTTGAAAGAGAAATAATATATTAAAATGTGTTTTCGTTTTTCCTGGAAATAATTGGATACTCGATTAGACTGAACCATTTTTATATGAAAGCTCAAGAATCAGGATAAATTGTTTCTTAACGGAACAAATAATTTTTTAAAACAAGTGATGTATTTCCTATAAATGGATTGAACAAGATTGTGCCTGTGCGATAATATTTCAGAACTTTATAAATGTGCTCTACAAAGCACTTCCATTTAGTGTTTCAGACACTGCCCAATGGAATGGCTGCAATGCATGATAATCGTTTCTGTCAAAATCAGGTTTCCTTTTTTTTAAAGCTTCTGAAGGGGCTGAGTGGATTTCTTGTCTTTATTTTCTCCCTGCATCACAGCCTATTCTGAACCTCAGCAAATGCAGAATAATGAGTTCAGGGAAAATTAACCCATATGACACTAATGCTCACACATTCATTCATTCACTCATTTACTCTACGATTATTTATTTGCTTAATGTCTACTGCATGCCAGGCACTTGGGTTAAATTCAGGGATTCCCAAGATGAAAAAGAGTTCACAGCGTGAGTTACCATGTATCAACTCCAAGGTGGTCGGACCGTACTTCTCGAAATCAAAACTTTTTTTTTTTACTCTGATCCAAGGTAAGAAATAAACTTTATTTCCCCATTCAGTACTCATACACACACGAATTCACACCTTCATGCACACACATATGCAAACACTTATGTGACCAACACTAAAGTTTTCACAAATTGAACTTATCTTTTCTACATGTGATCCATTCTAATATTTTCTGTCCTATTTCATTTCAGTTTGTACAGGCTGACATGACCGACTAAATTGATTTCAGCACCCACTGTCCCAGCATGCAATTTGGAAAACAGTGGTCTGGGATAGGTCGGTATGCCCCTGAAAATGTCAAGAAAATTGTCAAGAAATATCGTGGAAATAAAAAAAAAGATTAAAAATATTAGAGGAGTTATGTTGATGCGCCTTAAGATATTAACCACAGGAAAATAGGGGATATTTTTTTCATGTGGAAGTGATAAGTTTAGCTCTAAGAAAATCCCACTTCACAAAGGGCCTCGCTGATGGGTAGAGAATTTCAGGCTTTGATTATACTGCAAGTGGCAGTAAATATGGGGGAAAAAAGACCTGAATTTAGTTCTACATTCACTCAACGTACTTGCCCACTACGTCTTTTATAGAGAAAATGAAGATGATGCAAATATCTGATAGAGTTTTCAGACATACACCCAAATCTTGCAAGAAGAGGCAGCAAGAAATCTGAGATATAAATATAATGATTATTAAACACACTCAGAGGCTAATTGATAAGTACCTCACAAATGTCTAAGATCTCCGTGCTTTGATTACATGATGTTTTTCTCAGAGGTATAAACTGCCTGCCCACTTGCATCTTCGTTTCCAGTGGACCGTCTGCCTTGGCTGCTCCCACGTTGTTTCCCTTTTATTCTGCACATTCTTCATAGATGATCCTTTCATTCTCTTGTTTTGAACTTTCTTCTGAATGCACCGATGATATAGTCAACCCAGATCTTTTCCAGACACATTAATCAGCTGCCCATTGGGCCATAGGACAATCTTGGGGTCCTGTAGATTCCTAAAAAGCAAACATATCCAAGCCAAACTCCCCGTCTCCCCACAACAAATCAGCCTCTTCTATTCCTATGCTTCCTAAAACAATCATAGACCCAGCCCGTTTCTACCTAGGACTCATGCTTTCTCTTGTCCCTAACCCAGTCAATCGAGTCAGCAAGGTCTGCCGAAGTTACCTCCTCAGGATATGTTTGCATTCGCCCCTTCGTACATGTGGTCCCCACCTTTGTTCTAGCTCTCACCACCACCTCTAACTGGTGCAAACACCTTCCAGCTGATCTGCCTCTGGACTAGGTCCAGGGGAGGGCCTTTGGTCTTCACTCTCTTCTCTGGGAAGCCTTAGAGCCTACAATGGCCACAGCTCGTGAAAGAACCTGACCCCAAGGCAGCCAATCACAGGCCTAGGAGGAGGCCTGGCATCAGAGACCCATCCAAACAGGGCGGGGTGGGGCGCTCCGTCCTGGATTAAAACTGGCTGCTGATCAAATCCTCCCTCTTGGGGAGCCGAGACACACAGAGAGAAGCTCAGAGAGCAGCTGCGGCCCTGCGGGGAGGCACCAGGGATGGCCTAAAGCCGGATGGACAGTAAGACAGTGCAGGGACCTGGGATGTGCAGAGCCAGGAACAACGGTGTTCTGATTCTCATGAGGTCCAACAACGATGTTCTGATTCTCATGAGGTCCAGCAGTGGTTGACATGGTTACGTGTCTTCCCTACTTCCCCCACGAAGCCCTTCAGTAGTTCCCCGTGAAGTAAGCAAGTCTCTACCCCTGAACGCGTGAAAGAGCCTGACTCTGCTCACCCTCTCTAATCTATCTCCTACATGGCTGCAAATGATTCTGCATAATACTAACGCGCAGGTGCGTTCCTGCCTCACAATTCTTTAAGGCTCCCCTTCCTGGTAGGAGAAAAACTCAAGACGTGTCACCACGTCTGGCCTTGCCTTCTCTCCCTGGGCCTCGGCTTCTGCCCACCAGGCCAGGTGAGCTCCGGCCGACGCTGAGATCTCTCACATGCATGACTCTGTAGACCCTCTTCCCTCAGCCCCAGTCCCGACCCCGATCTCGCCCTCTTGGCCCCCTGATAGACTTATCTGTCAAGACTCAGCTTACACACGTTCCCTCCAGTGATACCTTTTCTATCTCCCAGGCAGTGCCTTCTATAAAAGCCCATGCAAGCAACTATCGTGTGCACTGCAAATGTTCACAAATCTGTCTAGCCTGTCTGCAGCTAGGATGGGAAAGCAGGGCTTTGCTTTGCAATTCCTAGCATTCTTCCTTCTTTTCCTTATTAAGCTAATACTTATTGAACTCCTACTATGCACCAGCCTCTAAAAATACAATAAGACAATCTCTGCCCTCCCAGAGCTTGGAAGGGAAGATCACCATCAAATAATACAATGTGACAGGTACTATGCCAAAGATAAAACAGGGCATCATGGGAGGCAACAGCACAGTTAGAGGAGGCTTTGGTGATCTAGTGACATTCACATGAGACCTAAGCAAGAAGCAAGCTCAGCAGGAAAGAGTTTTGAGGGAAAGAGAAAAAGGGGTGGAGGAAATGTTAGCAGAAAAGGAAGCAGCATATATATAATCATTACAGTATAAGATAGCTCGGTAAGTTCGGAGCTTGGAGGGCCCAAAGGCAAGTGGCAGGCAATGAGGTGGGAGAGGCTGGCAGTGGCCATCACGGTCATGCTATTGATGCAGCATTTTCTTCTAAGGACAGCGATGACTTTTAGGAAGATTTTATTTTTAATGATCAAGTAACTTGAATATCGACTTGAGGAGCAAAGCGGAGAGGTGACTTAGGAAGCCCTAAGAACAGCTTAGGTAAGCTCTGGTGGCAGCAGAGATGGGAGAAAGGAACGGAATTGGAAGATTAGGATTTAGTGACTGATTGGTTGTAGGAGTGGTGGCTCTGTAATGTGTCGCCTTGGCCGGGCTGAGCTGCTTTTCCTGGAATCCCCTTTCCCGTATATTTCCTGTTAAGGTAAACCACAAGGGACACTTGTGGGAGATCCAGAGGACAGAAGTTGTTGAATTAATTAATCAAGGAGGCCATCAGGCCAAGGCGGCTCTAACGGCCTGGAGGCCTATGCAAGCCAACTGGGCCCCAAGCCTGTGACTGTGGAAATCAAAAACGCTAAGGACAGCGAATCACAAACAGCCAAGGAGGCCTTCGGCTACAGTCAATCGAAAAACTTCCTTTCCCTTCTTTGCTTCGGCAGTTTTCCTACAATGTTTTTCCCCAGCTCCTAACCACTTCTGGTTCGCCACTTCCTGATGTGAGTTCATAAATGCCCGAATAAACTCTTAAATCTTTTAATATGCCTCACTCTTTCTTTTAACACAGGGAAGCAATGACCATTTTGCAGCTCGCACATGTTGTTGCTTATCTGCAGGCTCGTACACCCGATGAGTGAGGCAGTGGCCAGGCCACCAACTGCTGCACCCTGCTGAGTTTCATTCTGTTCTAAGGGGCTCCAGCCCCTGCTTATGGGTTCCAGATCGTTCTTATCCTCCCTTTCCTTACATTCATCTTTCCTTCCTGACTGCCCAGCCTGTCTGTGCACTTTAAGCCCTGATATCAGATGCAGAGAGAACAGCCTTTCCGCAACGCATCGCCAGGGCCCACGTTGAGTGGGATCAGATCCCTCTAATAAACCTCGTGTATGTGTGTGTATGTACACACACGTATATGTCCATCTACTTATATCTACAGATAAATATATGTGTAATGTACAAATACCTCCCAGTGGTTCTTTTCTCTGAGTAAACTCTGGGGTCGAGGGAGAGATGGGAATCAAGAATAATTTCTAGGTTTCAGATGGAGAAATGGATGGATGGTGATGTTATTTACAGAAATAGGACCACTGGACAAAGAGTAGTTTTGAGGCGAAGGTGAAGAATTCTGTTTTGTACATACTGAGCCTGCGGTACATGCAAGATGTTCAGTTCAACAAGTAATCAGACCAGGCAGGTCTGAGCTGGAGACTCACACAGCATCGCAAATCCAGTTGCAATAACTAAATTTAACAATAAAAAGAACCCAACCAAAACCTCCTTAAGAAATTTTAAGAATTCTATACAATAAAAATCTTAAGCATTAATTTTCCTTTTTACTTACTCTACAGTGATCACTTAAAAATGTTGAATAATTGGGAAGCTAATTTAGCGTTTTAGATCACAGTAATAGCATTTAGTTTGCTAGTTGCTGATTGATAAGCCAGCTTTCTAATAATTTTAATAACTAACTAGAACATACAAATTTTATTAATATAAAATTTATATCAACTTGTATATTTAAGATAATATCCTCCTCTCTACTTCCAATCAGATCTTTGATATTCTCATCACATTTCTCTTCCCACTTCCTTGGATTAAAAGAAGACAAGAATCTGCAGAATTTTACAGATATCTTCTAATGTTCCCCCCCAAAAGAGATAAACTCACGATAATAAAAAATGGAGTAAGAAGAGAACAGCGTCTTGACTTCGCTTATACCCACTAGCCTATTTTTATCATGTGAGTCTGATGCCGTATCTTGAAAAAATGGTTGTTGCATGAATTATTTTAGATTTCAGGTCTTTGGATTATAGTGCTCCTTTTTCAAATGACAGCAACAACCTAGCAACCTGTCCAAATTATCGCATCTTTCAAAATGTGTTTGTTATTCTAAGGGAATAATATGCATTTGAAGAATCTGTCGTTATAAAATTACTCTTGAGATTTTCTTTACTGACCCAAATAAAGAGTTGCATGGGTGACATTTGCACAGGCCCATTTCCAATATCAGGCTTCCAATACGAAAAGAACCAGCCCCAAAACTCCTTCAACAAATTCAAGGAATTCTATATAATGAAAATCTTAAGCCTTCACTTTTTTTTCATAATCTTTTATATAATGAAAATACTACATGATATCAATATCCTATCCTAAATATCAATAACAGATATTTAGTTCACGCTCATTACTCTACATGAGATGGGTCAGTACTCAGTTCTCACATTTTCCAAGAAGGAAGAAATACCCAGAAGTTAGCTGAGACGTGGTAACATAGTAAGCAGATATGTCAAAAAATTGAAACTTACAACTTTTAATTCTCAATATCCAGGGTATTCAAGCCACAGTCCTATAAACTTCTCTTTCTCAGTAATGAATGTCAACAATATTATGTATCTGACTTGCGAAATTCCATCTGCTATAGAATTCCATTTACCATTGTAACTGGAAAATTGGAAAATACAATCCAGGAGAACACGAATATTAAAACTGTAGATAATCATTTTATGAATTGAAAACAGTTAAACCAACAAGGCAGGTAACACAATTCTGTTACTTACTGACAACCCTCAGTTGTTTGAAATAACTATCTTGATAATCAATATCATGTTGAGACTTTCACCTAGCATTTATTTTAAGGGATGTCTTGTTTTGAACAACCATTTTAAATCCTAGTAAACTAAAGAATTAATTAGCAAGCACAGAGGCTCAGCAAACTAATGCTTTAGTCTGTCCAGCCATCTGCTCAGGGGCCCCTTTTCAAATCTTGGCTCTACGAAAGATGGGGAAGCACAGCACTTTCTGTGCTTATGCTGGTAGACAAGTTGTCCCTCGGTATTTAACCACCATCTTCCAAATACTCATGAAAAAATTCAATCTCAAGAATAAGCCATGAAAGCTCTGCCCACTTTGTACTTATAGTCAGAACCATGGTGAGTGCAAGCTTTCTTTAAGGACAGGGGTCTGGTGAAAAAAATGATTTGTCTACCCAAGTGAGTGTTGTCCTTTTCAAAATAGGTACCTCGGGAGGCTCTAGTCTTAATGCAATAATAATTCTCCTCATTGTTTTTTAAAATTCCATTTTTGGAATTTTGTTTTGCATATTCATTGTCAAACAGTGAGAAAGAATCCTAATCTATTTAATGTGATTAGCTATTTCATGTAAAAGTATTATATAGTTATAAACTAATAACAAATTTTATTTAAAGTTCGTAAAGTGACTCAGGAGGCAATTCAAAAATGGAGTTAAAAAAAAAGAAAGAAAGAAAGTAAAAAGAAGGACGTGGTTCCATAGTGTAGCGGTTAAAATGTCTGCTTTACACACAGAAGGTTCTGGGTTCACGCACCAGTAGAGCCACGGTCCATGGTCTATGGCCATGCCACCCTGAATAAGCCCGATGTCTGATCTCGGAAGTTAAGCAGGGTCAGGTCTGGTTAGTACTTGGATGGGAGACCACATAGGAAGTCCAAGTGCTGTAGGCATAAATAACAATAAATAATTTAAAAAAAATAAAACATGTTGAGTAAAAGATGGCATGATTTGAATAACCATATAGCTTCCCAAGGGGGCTGCTCCTGTTTTGGTATAAAGGACTGATAGACTACTTACAAAAAAGTCTCATGTCCTTAAATAAACCCAATATATTTACCAACTGAAGTGTAAACCTGTTGCTGTGTCTGCTCAGCACCTATTCTTCCTTCTTTTGATGATGCTACATCGATCTCCTTTGGGAATGAGCCCCTCACCCACGTCAGTCCATTTGGCCCCTGAGGAAAGTGGGCTACTTAACTAGACCAATCGGGTATGCCCCATCACTGTGGCCACTGTGACTGGTTCAGGGTTGGTCCCCAGACCCAAGCCTGAGATTCAATTCCAGGACTTCGGCTAAAACTATTAGGAGAGAGAAACTTGCTCCTTTCTTGGGTTACCAAGTTAAAAATATGAATCTGTAATTTCTGAGAACCATCAAATGCGAAGACCTTCCCCTGGATGAAGCTAGAACTGAAAGATGGAGAAAGGAAATCCTAATGACATCATTTGAGTCACTAGGTCCAGCTCCACCTGAAGCCAGATCCCTGAAGTTTTCAGTTATATGAGCCAATAAATTCATTTTTAAAAAATTTATGCCCACTTAAGTGTGTTTCCCTATACGATGGGTTCAGTGGGGGGAAAAAAAGGAAAATGTTACAGCTTATACTTATACAAATATAATGTGGCTTATGCTGTGCCCACTTATTTTACCATTAAGTTTAGTTTGACATCTCTAATCATGTATATTTCATTTTTCGATTTCATAGCTACACAACGTGTTTTTAATTTCTAGCCTCTTACACAGTGGTAGGGGTGGGAAAGAAAAGGTGGTTAAACCTTAAGACTATTTTCATCAGTGACTCTTTAAGTTTGAAATACAATCATTTTGAATAAGCATGTTCAAAGTCAGCCGTATTATCTTAAGAGGCTAAGAGAATTTACCCAGAAATCAACCCTGACATCTTTCACCTACCCTACGTGCTACGGCCTTCCCTTTGCTGTTCAGGTTAGCGGCCATTTGAGTCTCTCCAGCAGGCTATCATTAAAAAACATTCCTGGTCTATCATATCTCAGCACAGTAAACCCACTGCAGGCTGTTTTTCTCTAAAAATCTGATCAATACATCTGTTTCCCCAGGGTAGCGAAAGAACAAACACCAAGTCCTGATAAGCCTGCTCTGGCATTGCTCATTTCCTCCAATGCTATACATGGTACACACTTATTATTTCGTCCTCTGCTATTAATAAGCCTTCTTGAGGGAACACTAAAAGCTCTAATTCCATCCAGATGCAAGCAGTATGCAACATATAGCACCTCAGCCCCAACGTTCTAGCAGAATTACTAAGAGCACGTCATGACTCATACATTCTCGAGCTTTCCTCTCTGTCCTAAAACCTGAAACCAGAGAATCTGGAGCAGGCTGCCTTTTGGCAATCGACTTTTCAGCTACTGTAACTCGTACCGTGGCTGTGCAATGTATTTTCTCTCCTCGCAGAGGACGGCAAGTTAGCATTAAAAAATTAACCTAGGATTTCAGTTCCACATCCTTTAAGTCCTTCAGAGGAGAATTACAACGCAGCTCACTGCAAATTCAGAGCATCAGAAGAAGATTTGCAAATAAGCCCTGTGCTGCAGATTCCACAATACTACCACTCCACATGCAAAGAGTCAAAAAAGCATTATTCCATCAGGCCCAATGGAGAGAAATGAGCGTGCATCGGGAAGTCTCTTACATGTTGAACCAAATCCTCAGACACAATGTGATGACGAGCCTACGAGTTCCATCTGTTCCTTTTTCTGCACTACGCACAATCTCCTAGTCTTTAGTTGCTCAGTGAAACTTGCCCTCTGTCATTTCTCTCACGATTCCCTTCCATAGTGATGCATATTCTGGATATTATGTGCCTCTGAGAGGCAATAGCACTGAGTATCTTGAGTAAGTTTTTCAAGAAAAGTTTTCTGGACTCTTTGTGATAAAAAGTTTAGGAAAAACTATTTCAAACCATTAAAACTTCTTATATGAAGAGCATCTCTAGACCCCACCCCACCTACTCCAAGTAAGGCTACATTAAAGAGAAATAACCATTTAGAAGAAAAATAAGTATATTGGAAACTACTGTTTCTATTCTGGAATAATCGATGGCCCTTTAAAGAAGATTATAGCTGACAGCAGAAGACAGCAACCCCTGGGAAGTTTAGAAAGGGCAGCTTTTTTCTAGAACACTCTTTGCCCTCTTAAGTCTATTTTGGGGGAGAGCAAGTAAGAAATGGGGAAAGGTAAAAGTTTTACCAAAGAGTGGATGTTTATGCAAAATGCTGTTAAGGAAAACATTGCTTACTCAAAAAGTTGATGCTTCATGAATTCATTTCAAATAAAGCTCTCTGTTTAAGATCTTTGAAAGTATATTTATACACATTACACTAATAGTTGGTTTGGGTTTTCTTTTGCCATTACATAATTTCTAACTTTGAGGAAAATACTCATATTTATAGATAGTATTCACAAATTATGCAAATTGAAAATGCAATAGGCCTTCCGTCGCAATGTTCACACTGCCACACAGAATGACTAATTTTTCGAATTAGTAAAGGAAGTTAGAACTATGAGTCAGTGAGTGGATCACCCTAATGAATGAAAATAAAATTTATACTTCTCCCAGATGGACTGTATTTTATTTTAAAAATATTTATTAAAGCTTATTAGTTTCATGCCTAAATTTTGTTAATAATTTCCCCCCACATGCGTTTTGAATCTTCAGTATGTTATAGTGTTTATACATGCACAGTCTAATATTGAGTCAGAAAAGGAACGGACCTTGACAGATAATACAGATATACAAATGGTACAATGAATTCTAATTTGTTCAAAAGTATAGGCAGATCACCACATCGTATTGCCACGCTTGAGAACCATTTCAATATTTAACACAACCTTTAAGGCAGGAAACCAGTTCTGCGCTGCTAATCTTAATACCACCTACTGAACTATAAAAAGTGATGAAACCGTTTACACATCTATTTTTTTTAGACCTTGTCAAATTTTACATGTAATGCAGATTTTGTTCTATGTTAAAAAATATCTTATTATAGACTGTAGCAAGTGTATGAATATACTTAAGCATTGTTTATTTTATTTTTTTTTTGATTTTTTTTAGGCAAGGCAACCCTTGGTTGACCTCACAGATTGCAAGGACCTTGTCAGCTTACAATTCCTTATTTTTTTTATTTTTTACACCTACAGCACCTGGTCTTCCTAGGTGGTCTCCCATCCAAGTGCTAACCAGGCCCGACCCTGCTTAGCTTCCGAGATCAAATGGGATCAGGCTTGTTCAGGGTGGCATGGCCTTAGAGGAGCATTGTTTATTTATTCAGCAAACATTCTTGAGCACGTACTGCATGTCTGGCACTATTCTAAGTGCCATGGTGACCAAAGAAAAAGGCCCAGTGTCTGTGTTTAAGGAGGTGCACCCAGGATAGGGGTGGCCATGTAAACAGATATGAAACATACGTACAAGAGTATCACATATGTGATACATTCGCACATATAGGAATTTTGTGGTTTGCTTCCAAAAGTATAAAGAAACAGCCACTGAGCGAATTGTGCACAAATTAGAAATTACAAGGCTCTAGTTTCAAAGGGCAAAGAGTTAAGATTAAGAGAAGCAGTTGGGCTGATGATGAATATTTACAAAATATTTATCTTTAAATTTACAAAAAAAAAAATAGCGCCAAGATCCTTGTAACCAAAATGTGGAGATTCATAATGTGGCCAAAATCTTCTCTTGAAGAGGAAAGTTGAGGTCGACAGAGAAAGATGCTAAAGACCCGCCGGGGACTCACTTTCGGGGACTGCCTTTAGTGGCAAAGCGGAGTGGGGTCTGAGAGCAGGGCACCAGTGCCACCGAGGACGCTACGGGGACCCTAGCACCGAAGTTCAGGAGCTGTGTAGAAGCCCAAGTATACTTAACACAAAGCTGAGTAGATGAGCGCAGTGGAACCGAAGAGAATGATGAAGTCACTTTTAAGTAGGGAAGCTGAGGACTGTAGCCCAGAAACCTTGCAGAGCCAACCTGACTTCAAGTCTCAGAACCTCAGAGAGGTGTTCTCACTCCAAAGGAGATACAGGATGCGTTCAAGTGCCTCCCTTCCATTGTTATTGTTGAATTCTAAAGGAAAATTGGGGCTGGGGTAAATAGTGATTACAAATAGATTAATTACAAAGGTGCCGCAGTTGCCTAGGTATTTATATTTCTTTAAATTTTCCTCTAGAACAGTCTAACTGACTGTACTATTCTTTAACATGTGTGCTAAGACATTGCGAGAAAGAAATATATTTGTATAAAAATATATATGATTGAAATTAATAATCTTGTTGACTCAGTTAATTACGGTTAAGAGATGTCTGGATTTTGGGGGGCCATAGTACCATAAATGAGCATCCCCTTCACACATACCTAGAAGGCAGATTATCTTAAATGCCGAAAAGATATTTGAACTAACAGGAACACCTAACATCTGCTGATTTTTGCTATATACTGGGCAACGTATTAATTATTTTGCATGTTGTATTTTACTTTATTCTCTCAATTATCTTAGAATCTAAGAATCATAATTATCACTATCTTCTATATGAAGAAACCAAGACAAAATTTGCACAAGATCGCACAGTTGACAAGTGGAGAAGCCAGAATTCCAGAGCCCACACAGTGCAAACTTGTTTGCTTTTTTGAGGTATAAGCAGCAGGTGGGTACTGGCTTAGGAGTTAAAATGAGAAAAAACTGATACAGAGTAGGAATGAAAATCATGAAGAACAGAGACAAAGAGCAAAGACCAAAAGAAGAAAACACAGCGAACATGCGGTCACTGAAAATCATCGTAGCGAGGACTTCCCGGCCACCTCGCTCCCCTCGCCCTGTTCCCCGCCACCAAACTCTCTCCGTTTCCTTCAAAACATTCATCATGATCTGCATTTTTCCTTTATTTTTAATTTCAATTACCTCCCACACTAGAAAGTCTGTTTTCTCTCCAATGTACAGATAGCACAGAGCACTGCTTGGCATGTAATCAGCAAGCGAGAAGTATTTATTGCATTAATCATTAAATCAATCAGCTAGATAATATAATTATTAGAACTGGAGGCTAAGTTCCCAGTAACATTTTTTACCAAGCAGCTAAGAAGTATGTCTGCCATTCTCTAACCAGAGGAGAGACACTGCCTAGAACACATTCTCCTGGGCTTTGTCTCTGCTTCTTGGGCTGGTAATTCATATTTGCTTAGCAGTCAAATACTCAGAGACATATGGAAGGGAGGGCACTGTGGTTAAGGGGGAGAAGTGTGCCTCCTTGAGATCAACGATAGATTCTTTTGATTAGCAGATTCTGTGCTATTTACGTTTGTCATCAAATTAGTTTCAGAATTGCCTTTCCAGAAGAGGTGAGTTTTGTCGGAGGAGTATGTAGGAGAAAGGTGATGTCACAGGGAGAAGAGGATTTTGTTTCTACCATGTAGGGCCATGTGGAAGCTCCTGAGGAGGTGGAAGTATAAGGAAGAAGTGGGGAGTGGCAAGCAGTTGCGACCGAAGAGAGTGGAGGTAGCAAATGTGGGAAGAGGAAAAAATGACAGAACTCAGTTGAGCAGTGGGCTTAACAATCTGGCGATAAACTGGGAGCTAGCAAGGCCCACCTGGAGTGGTTAGCAACAAAAGAAACATTTGTAGCTCACAGAGAAGATTTAATTGAGGAGAAAATAATATGATGTTTGGCTAGCATGAGACTCATGCTGTATCTTGGACGCCGCTTCTTTTGGAATTTTGAAATGGGCAAGAAATGACTGACGTGTATGTGCTTCTGGACCGAAAACTTGTTTCTTCGTTGATGTGTTAGCACCCGTGCCAGCATTATCGTTATTTGCTCCACAGTGATTTTGTCTTGACTTTCATGTTTCTTAGCATGAGACATTTTGTAACTACTATCTTCCTTATTAATATTGTTTTGTTTTAATCTTTGAATGACTTCTTGGCACAGATACATTTTTGTGATGCTAATCATAGATTTGTTCCTTTTAACTTTTTATTTTCAAGCTTTTTCACGATAGCCCAACTTTCCTTCGTTATTCTTTCTGCTGTACACATTCTCCTGTCTTTCATTTTTAATCATAAAAGATTCATTCACCTTAGAGATTCCAACATTCAGTTTTTTAAAGCCTACAGTCCATCTGTTACCATCTCCTCTGATATTAAATTTTATTAACCTTTGCGTTTCCTCCAACTTTTGGCAGAAGAGACTATTCTCCAATAAGCCTACCTACTACATATGACAAGAAATGTATCAAGTTTTGATCAGCTTTCACTGCAGACACATTATTAAACATACCCCCGAATGTCTGTACTTGCCACTTCTTTCTGTCATTGATGCATTCCAGGGCAGCAGGAGAATCTCACCCATTCAAATAAGGCAGTCTTATACAACCTGAGGTAATGTGCAGGGTGGGAGAAAAGAGATCACAAATAGAAAGAAAAAACTCAGAAATTGGAGTGTTATATTAGTTATCTACTGCACTGTAGCAAATTACCACAAATTTAACAGCTTAAAACACCATATAGTCATTATTTCAGTTTCCACAGGTTAGGTGTTTGGGCATAGCTCTGAGGGGCATTCTTGGGGTCTCGCGAGGCTGCAGTCAAGTTGTCAGCCAGGCTGCTTCCTTTCTGGAGTTCAGAGTCCCTCTCTACGTTCATGTGGTTGTTGGCAGAATTCCACTCTTTGAGATATAGGACTGAAGTCTCTTGATGGCTGTCATCAGGGCCACTCTCAACTCCTAGAGGCCACATACAGTGCTTTGCCACGTGCCCCATCACAGGCCCTCTCATATGACAAATGACCTCTTCCATGGCAACAGGAGAATCTTGCTTCATTCTGATAAGGCAGTCTTATTCAACTCTAGGTAATCACAAGAGTAACTATCCCCATCACCTTTGTGACACTGCTGTGTCAATGGAGACCACCCCCTTTCAATAATAATGAGTCCCTCCTCCTTCTCCCCTCTGGGGTTGTATCAGCGGAGGCCTACAAGAGATACGAGTCTTCCATGATCATCATCATGCTATGGACTGAATTGTGCCCCCTAAACGTGACTGAATTTGGGCATGGGCCTATAAGAAGGTAGTTAGGGTTAAATGAGCTCATTAGAGTAGCGCCCTGATATGAGATAATTAATGTTCTTATAAGAAGGGACCCAGAGAGGGCTCTATATCTCTATTTCTATCTCTTCCACCCTTTTTCTCTGCCATATGAGGACACAACAAGAAGGTGGCCATCTGCAAAACAGAAAGAGAGCTCTCATTAGTGACCAAATCCTGCCAAACCTTGAACTTGGACTTTTAGACTCCAGAACTGTGAGAAAATTAATGTCTGTGGTTTAAGCCATCCAGTCTATGGTATTTTATGATGGCAGCCAAACCTGACTAAGACATATCAGTACCAAGGTCAAACTCCTCCCACCTCAATGCTGTTGGAGACCACGTGGGGAGCAATAATGAGATACTCCTGCCCCCATGCCCCACCTGGCCCCAGTGTATCTGAAGAGACCTAATGGGGAGCCAGAACTCCTATCCCCACTCAACAGTAATGAGGAAATCCTTCCCTATTAATGAAAAAAATTAGAAAATCCCAGCAAAGAAATAAAAAACATAAAGAAATATAAATGGAGATTTCCAAATTAAAATATACAATAAATGAAATAAAGCATTCGATGAGTTCAACAACAAAATAGGATCGAGGAAAGAATTAGTGAACTTGAATGCAGAGCAAAATAAATAACTAATCTGAACGATAAAGAGAAAACATACTGAAAAAAAATTTAATGAACAAAGACTCAGAGATCTGTGGGACTGAAATAGAAAATCTAGTTTTCACGTCACTGGAGTTCTGAAAAAGAGAAAGAGAGTGAGACTGAATGAAACTCAAAGTGATGATGCCAGAAAACTCCCAAAATTTGGCAATAGACAAACCTACTGATTTAAGAAGCTGAGAAAGCTCCAAACGTAATAAACCCTAAGAAATCATTGTCAAGATACATCATAGTCAAGCTTCTGAAAACTAAAAAAAAAAGAGAGAGAGAGAGAGAAATACTCTTGAAAGCAGCGAAAGAGAAACATCACCTTACATATAGTAGAAAGAACATTTTAAAGGACAAAGATTTTTTCATCGGGAACCGTGGAGGCTCTAAGAACATGGCACATTTTTCAAGCACTAAAAGAAAAGAACTGTCAACCCAAAATTCTATAACTGGCAAAAAAATAACCTTCAGAAATAAAAGGAAAATCAAGACACTTTCAAAATAAGGAAAGTAAAGGAATTTGTCACCAGAAGACCTATCCTAAAAGAACAAATGGATGAAAGAAGTTCTTTAAACAGAAAAGAATGATAAAAGGAATAATCTTGAAATATCAGAGAGGAAGAACAATGGAAAGAGTAAATATATGGTAAATACAATAGATTTTCTTTCTCCTGTCGAGTTTTCTAAATTGTGGTTTATGGTTGAAACAAAAATTATAACACTCTCTTATTTGGTTCTCAGTGTACATAAAGGAAATATTTAAGAGAGTTATTGTATAAAGGGAGGTAAGATTCTTATACTTCATACAAACTAGTAATATGTCAAGACAAGTAAACTGTGATAAATTACATGTATATATAATGCA
>NW_011888940.1:1560614-1574435 GCF_000151845.1 Pteropus vampyrus
GTTTAAGCCATCCAGTCTATGGTATTTTATGATGGCAGCCAAACCTGACTAAGACATATCAGTACCAAGGTCAAACTCCTCCCACCTCAATGCTGTTGGAGACCACGTGGGGAGCAATAATGAGATACTCCTGCCCCCATGCCCCACCTGGCCCCAGTGTATCTGAAGAGACCTAATGGGGAGCCAGAACTCCTACCCCCACTCAACAGTAATGAGGAAATCCTTCCCTATTAATGAAAAAAATTAGAAAATCCCAGCAAAGAAATAAAAAACATAAAGAAATATAAATGGAGATTTCCAAATTAAAATATACAATAAATGAAATAAAGCATTCGATGAGTTCAACAACAAAATAGGATCGAGGAAAGAATTAGTGAACTTGAATGCAGAGCAAAATAAATAACTAATCTGAACGATAAAGAGAAAACATACTGAAAAAAAATTTAATGAACAAAGACTCAGAGATCTGTGGGACTGAAATAGAAAATCTAGTTTTCACGTCACTGGAGTTCTGAAAAAGAGAAAGAGAGTGAGACTGAATGAAACTCAAAGTGATGATGCCAGAAAACTCCCAAAATTTGGCAATAGACAAACCTACTGATTTAAGAAGCTGAGAAAGCTCCAAACGTAATAAACCCTAAGAAATCATTGTCAAGATACATCATAGTCAAGCTTCTGAAAACTAAAAAAAAAAGAGAGAGAGAGAGAGAAATACTCTTGAAAGCAGCGAAAGAGAAACATCACCTTACATATAGTAGAAAGAACATTTTAAAGGACAAAGATTTTTTCATCGGGAACCGTGGAGGCTCTAAGAACATGGCACATTTTTCAAGCACTAAAAGAAAAGAACTGTCAACCCAAAATTCTATAACTGGCAAAAAAATAACCTTCAGAAATAAAAGGAAAATCAAGACACTTTCAAAATAAGGAAAGTAAAGGAATTTGTCACC
The DNA here is from genome assembly GCF_000151845.1 of Pteropus vampyrus. Taxonomy (NCBI): domain Eukaryota; kingdom Metazoa; phylum Chordata; class Mammalia; order Chiroptera; family Pteropodidae; genus Pteropus; species Pteropus vampyrus. The sequence continues at coordinate 1,561,565 of NW_011888940.1, forward strand.
AGAAGACCTATCCTAAAAGAACAAATGGATGAAAGAAGTTCTTTAAACAGAAAAGAATGATAAAAGGAATAATCTTGAAATATCAGAGAGGAAGAACAATGGAAAGAGTAAATATATGGTAAATACAATAGATTTTCTTTCTCCTGTCGAGTTTTCTAAATTGTGGTTTATGGTTGAAACAAAAATTATAACACTCTCTTATTTGGTTCTCAGTGTACATAAAGGAAATATTTAAGAGAGTTATTGTATAAAGGGAGGTAAGATTCTTATACTTCATACAAACTAGTAATATGTCAAGACAAGTAAACTGTGATAAATTACATGTATATATAATGCAACACACAGAACTACCATTAAAATAGCAATACAAAGAAATTAACTCAAAAACGAACTCAAAAAATTGATAAATATCAATGAAATTCTAAAAATGTTCAAGTAACCCACATGAAAGCAGGAAAAAGAAAACAGAAAAACAAAAGATAGAGAGAACAAACATAAAACAAAAAATTAAATTGTAAACTTAAGCCCTAAAATGTTAATAATTTATTACCTTAAATGAAAAATGTCTTAATATACCAGTTAAAGACAGAGATTAGCCAACTGAATGAAAAAGCATAACAAACTATATGCTCTCTACAAGAAGCTCACCTCAAATATAATAATGTACATAGGTAGAAAGTAAAATAATAGGAAAAATTACTCTATGCAAACATTAATCAAAAGAAGAAAGGAATGGCTATGTTAATATCAGCTAAAGTAGACTTCAGAGCAAATTACTTATTAAAGTGTATTAAAGTACACTTCAGAAATAATTGCCTATGAATTCTATTAGAGTAGGCTTCAGAGCAAAGAAAATTACCAAGAGTAGAGGGGGCATTACATAATGATAAAAAAGTCAATCCACCAAGAAGACATAGCAACTATTTATATATATGCACCAAATAACAAAACTATAAAATATGTGAAGCAAAACGTAGATAAGTCCACAATTGTAGTTGGAGACATCAATATACTTCTCTTAAAGATTGATAGAGCACCTGGATAGAAAATCAGCAAGGGTCTAAAACTCAATAACACCATTGACCATCATTTACAGAACATGCTACCCAACAACAGCAAAATACACATTTGTGTCAAGCACCCACAAAACGAATATCAAAACAGACTCTATAATGAGCTGTAAAACAAACCCCCAAAACTTAAAAGCATTGAAATCAGTATTTTATCTGAACACAATGGAATCAAAGTAGAAATCACTAAAAAATATAATGGGAAAAATTGCCAAACGCTTGGAAACTTGACAACACACATCTAAATAATCCATGGGCCAAAGAGTAAGTCTCAAGGGAAATTTTAAAAATACACATAACTGAATGAAAGTGAAAACATATATATATATAAAAAAATGGGGGATGCAGCTAATGCAGTGCTTAGAGGAAAATTTATAGCATAAAATGTTTATCTTAGACAAGGGGTGAGTCTCAAATCAATAACAAAGTTCCCATTTTAAGAAACTAGAAGAGGAGAGCGAAATAAACCCAAAGCAAGCAGAGGAAGGAAATTATAAACATAGTAGCAGAAATCAGTAATACCCAAAACAGAAAACAATAGAGAAAATCAAGGAAACAACGTAAATTAACCCATTGTGACTGCACTAATTTACATTCCCAACAACAGTGCACAGGGCTTCCCTTTTCTCCACATCCTTGCCAACACTTGTTATTTCTTGTTTTTTTTTATTTTTAATAGTTGGAGTTCTATAAGTTTTATTTATTTATTTTATTGATTCTCTAGGAAGTTCTATGTAGTCTATCATTTCATCTGCATATAGGGACAGTTTTTCTTTCTTTCCAATCTGTATGCCTTTTATTTCTTTTTTCACCTTATTATGCTGACTAAACTTCCAGTATTCATTGAGTAGCTATAGTGAAAGTGCTTCTCTTTAGTCCTGATCTTAGGGATGTAGCATTGTCTTCATAAAGTACGATGTTAGCCGCGGGATCCCAGAAGATATTCTTTATCGAGTTGAAAAGTTTCCCTCTATCCTTGATTTTCTGAGTTTATATCATGAATGGTTGTTAAATTTTGTCAAATGTTTTTTCTACATAATTTACATAATGTCATGTTTTTTCTTCTTTAACCTATTAACATGGATTATGTTTATTGATTTCAAATATTGAACCAGCTTTACATGTCTAGAATAAAACTTCATTGGTAATGGTGTATAAATCTTTTTACATATTGCCGAATTCTATTTGATAATATTTTGTTAAGGATTTTTGCATCAATTTTCATGAGAGATATAGGTCTGCAGTTCTCTTTTTCTGCACTATCTTTGTCTGGTTTTGGTATTGTGTTATACTGACTTCATAAAGTAATTTGAGAAGCGTTCACTTCTTTTTAATTTTCTGGAAGAGACTGAATAAAAATAGATGTTAATAGATGTGAAATATTTGATAGAATTCACCAGTGAAACAATCTGGATATGGAGATTTCTTTTATCAGAATTTTAAAATTATGAATTTGATTTTCTTAATAATTATAGGGCTATTTGAAGTATCTATCTCATAATGGGTGAGTCGTGATAGTATGTGCTTTTCAAGAAATTGATTAATTTTATCTGAAGTTGTCAAAGTTATATGTGTAGATTATTATCATTTTGATGTCTCTGGAGTCTGTAGTTATAGTCTATGTTTTATTCCTGATATTGGTAGTTTGTATCTTCTTTCTTTTTTCTTTGTCAGTCTTGCGAGAAGGTTGTTAACTTTATTGATCTTTTTAAAGAACCAAAATATAAAATACCTAGATTCAAGTCTAATGAAACATACACAGGACTTCTATGCCAAAACTGAAAAATGCTGATTAAAGAAATAAAAAATTTAAATAAATGAAGAAACAGACTGTGTTCATGAATCAGAAGACTTAATATAGTAAAAAGGGTAATTTTCTCCAGACTGACACATAGGTTTAATGCAATTCCTATCAAGACATAAGCATGAGTTTTAAAATATCTAAACAAAATTGCTTTAAAATTCATATGGAAAAGCAAAAGAATTAAAATAGCTGAAATAATTTTGGAAAAGAAGAATAAAGAGAGAGGTATCATTCTATCCAATTTCAAGAAGACCAAATATTATCAGCAGAGATAGAGACACAGAGATCAGAAGCCAGAAATAACTTTACACAAGTACAAACAATGGAATTTTGAAAAAGGCGAAAAGACAGCTCAAAGAATGAAAGACAGCTTTTTAACAAATGATGCTGCAGCAATTAGATATCCATATGCAGAAAAATGGGGAGCCTCAAGCTAAACCTCACACTTTATACGAAAAAAAAAACCAACTTCAAAATGGATCATAGATTCAAATATAAAATTTAAAATGTAAAACTGTTAAAAGAAAACAGGAGAAAATCTTTTGAGTAAAGGACTTGGTAAAGAATTCTTAGGCATGATATCAAATGCATGCTTCATAAAAGAAAACAATGATAAATTAGATTTCATGAAAATTTTTAAAATTTGCTTTATAGAAGTTCCTGTTAAGAGAATGACAAGATAAATTACAGACTGGGAGATAATATTTTAAAATCATATATCTAATAAAAGGCTAGTACCTAGACTATAAAAAGAACCTTCAAACCTCAACAGTTAAAACAAAACAAAAAAATCCAGTTCAAAAGTGGGCAAATGACATGAGACATTTCACTGAAGAGGATATATAGATGGCAATAAGCACATGAAAAAATGTTCAGCATTGTAGTCATTAGAGAAAGGCAAATTAAGACCACAATGAGCTATTATTACACACCTACAAGAATGGCTATAACTAAAAATATATATGATATAGAGAATGGGCATCTTTCTTACGTTGCTGGTAGGAATTTAAATGGTACAACCTGTCTGGAAAATAGTATGGCAATTTCTGAAACAACTGAACATATACTTATTCTATGATTCAGCAGTTGCATTCCTGGGCATTTTCCTCAGAGAAATGAAAATTTATGTCCACACAAAGACCTATATATGATTGTTCATAGTAGCTTTATTTGAAATAGCCCCAAACTGACCAAGACGTCTTTGGTCACTTTGAAGAGTTAGTCATCTGAGATACATCCATACCATGGGACGCTATTCAGCAATAAAAAGGAACAAACTATTGATACATGCAACAATTTGTGTGGATCTCAAGAGCATTAGATTATATGACTAAAAGCTAATCTCAAAAAGTCGCATACTGTATGATACCATTTATATAACATTCTCAAAATAAAAAAAAGTTACAGAGATGTAGAACAGATTAACGGCTGACAGGTTACAGATAGTGGGGATGGTGTGTGTGTGTGTGTGTGTGTGTGTGACTATAACCCGGTTAACATAAAAAAGATCTTTGTGGTGGTGGAATAGATCTGTATCTTGATTGTGATGGTGGTTATACAAATCTATACATGTGATAAAATGATATAGAACTTTAAATGCACATCATAACAGTGTCAAATTTCTAGTTAGATACTGTATTATAATTACATAAGATGTAACAAATGGGGAAAAGTGGGTGAAGAATGCAGAGGAATTCTCTGAACTATTTTTGCAATTTGCTGTGACTCTACAATTATTTTTTTAAAAATTCTTAAGTTGAATATAGATATGTGTATTTATATTTTTATGTACTTTTGGGTAAAATCACTGTAAATGCCAGGTGTTCTGTTTGTTCGTTTGTTTTAATAAATTTTAAAGCCATTAACTTAGGACAAGAATCTTTCCACATATCTATCATATTACCCAGTCTATGTATTGGTGGAATGACCTTGAGTGAACTCTCTGAATCTCTGTTTTTGTAGTTATAAAATTGGGATAATTACACTTCCTTCCCATGTCCACAGTTTTTTGTTGGTTTTTTTTTTAAGGGCCAAAGTTACATATGCAAAAACCGTGAATCCTCTATCTGACAAATGATAGACACTGGTGAAACAAACAAAGACTACTTTGTTTGTAATTACAGGACTTGCATATTGCATGCCACATAGGCAGGCCCAGAATACATACTTGTTAAATGAATGAATGAGACGTTGCTGAAGCAGCATAGGAGCAAAGTGGGCATGAAAGAGAAACTAATAGGTATCAAGAGTCTACAAACGGCTGTCATCCTGGCTTTGCACTGGAATCGTCAGCGGTGATTTTCATAAGTTTTATGAAAAACTTAGTCTCGCTCTTGGAATTAATGAATGAACATTCTTGGGGGTTCCTGTTTTCTACCTCCATTTCTTGTAGCTTTATACTCCATCTTTTTTACTGTTCTAGAGCTCTCTTACTCTGAAACAAAAGTCTGCTTGTCTTTTCCCTGCTAAGATACTGACTCTTTAACCTTCACTATAACGTCCACATTTCTTAGCATGAAATGCTGTCTCAGCGAAATTGTCCCTGACTGCCACTTGGCCACATCTCTTACACTACAATCCCTTCCCCATGCAGAGTGCTACCATCACTGAAAACTACTTGCAGTACTCCAAAGATGCCAGCTCATTTTCCTATTTTTTTTTTTTTTTTTAGTCTGGTGAATTCCTAGTCATATCTTTAAGCAGAGCCCAAGAATTTCCCTGTGAAGCCTTTCTTTATTTTCTCCTGAAGTGAGATATACATTTTCTCTTCCGATTTGGCCATTTCGTCTATTGTGCTTCTATCACATCAGCTAAAAACATCTTGTACATGTTTACCCTCCATTTCTAGGCCAAAGGACCCTTAAGGGTAGGATATGTTTCCAGAGTTTTTATTCATTTCATGTATATATATATATATATATATATATATATATATATATATATATATATAAATAAAATATATAAAATATAAAAATATATGTAATGTGAAAATGTAAATATCTATTATAGAAAATATACCATGCAATATATATCATATTAGTTATTAAAAATGAGAAACATTTAATATATTTATAATTCATTCATTTGCTATAACCTAAATAATATGCTTTTATGACAAATAACTATACTTTTCAAAACAAAAATAGTTAATAAGAAAAATGATAAGGTTTTACATTTTTATAAATTTTTTTAACATCTAACTTGATAAAAGACAATTGAATACTCCTCTTTAAGGGTTCAAACTATTGCAATATGTTCTTTCAGTTGAGGTATATGAAGAAAATTGGACCCACACAGATATATAGGTAGAAAGTTATGTTAATAGCTTTTTCATATAATTGTGGATATCCATCTCAGTTTTATTACTACACCAAAACTTGACAAGAGGTAGTTGCTTAAAGGTTAGTTGCAGAGAGGAAAAAGAAATCATATCAATGTGAATATAGAACATTTAACAAGATATATCATATACTGAATCAAAAACGATTGTCAATATGTTTTTTAAAATTGCATAATAAAATCTCTACTCACAATTGACTTAAATTACAAATCATTAACAAGATACCTGGAAAATCCCAAGCTATGTCGAAATTAAACAACGCAATCAAAAGAAACCATGGTCAGAAAGAAAACATAAGAGAAATTGTTAAATGTTCTGATAATGAAAACATAACAAAAATGTGTATGATACCATTAAAGCAGTGCTTAGAAATTTAAATGCTTATTTAAGAAAAAAGAATGATCTAAATCAATAGCTTAAGTTTTCATCTTAAGAAAACAAAACAAATTAAACCCAAAGCAATTAGAAGAAAGGAAATCAGAAAGGTAAGATCAGAAATCAATAAAATAGAAAATAAAGGCAACAGAGAAAAATAAATGAAATCAAAAGCTGGTTTTATGAAAAGGTCATTAACAGTAATAAGCTTCTAGCTTGACTGATCAAACAATAAATAAGACTTGAATTACCAAAATCAGGAATAAAGGAAAGCTATCACTATAAACCTACAATCATTAAGAGGAAACTAAGAGAATATATTAGGATAAAATTTATGCCAATAATCCAACAGTTTACATGAAATGAAAAAAAAAATATTAAAAGACATGAAATACCAAAACTAACAGAAGATGAAATAGAAAATCTGAATACTCTCATATCCATTAAATTTTTAAAAACTCTCTCACAGAGAAAACTCCAGGATCAAATAGCTTCACCGTTAAAGTGTATCAAACATTTAATGTAGAAATAATATCAGTTCTATGGAATCTCTTTCAGAAAATAGAAGTAAAGGGACTACTTCCCAATTTATTTTATGAGGAAAACATAAACTTGATACCTAACTAAGATAAAACATCATAAGAATACTATAGACCAATACCCTTTATGAATAGAGATGAAAAATATTTTTCAAAATTAGCAAATCAAATTCAGCAATATATAAAAAAGATAATAAATCATGACTAACTGGGGTTTATCCAAAGAATGCAAGGTTAGTTTAACATTCAAAACTTAACTAATTGTAATTCGTCATATTAATGGAACAAAGAAGAAAAACCCAATTAGTATCTCAATGGATGCAGAGAAAACTTTAAACAAAATTCAACATAAATTTATGATAAAAATTCTTAGCAAATAAGAAGAGAATTTTATCAACATTATGAAGGACAGCAATTAAAATATCTACCTAACATTTTACTTAATGATGGAATACAAATACTCCCCCCCACACCCCCTCCCTTCAATACTTCTCCTCAGTGTTATATTGGAAGCCTTATTAGAAATTAATGGTTAATTAGTGAAGTTCCATGACACAAGGTCATTATACAAATGTCAGTTTTATTTCTATATGCTAGTGATAAAATATTAGAAATTCAAGTTTATAAAAATTACTATTTGTAATAGCTTCAAAGACCTTGAAACATTTAAGGATAAAATTAACAAATATATGTAAGGAAGTCCTATACATTGAAAACTAAAAACGTTGTTGAGAAAAAATTAAAAATATTCAAATCAGTGGTGAGATGTGCCATGTTTGTGGATTAAAAATTTTAATATTTTTGAGGTGTTAATTCTCCACAAATTGATCTAGAGAGTCAATAAAATTGAAATCAGGACCAGGGCAGGAATCGACAAACTGTTTCTAAAATTTTTAAAGGGCAAAACCAGTGTTTAATTAGTGTATAATTATTTTACAAGTATACATTCATAATATTTTTTTACTATAAAGTCAGTTAAAGATAGTAATGAGACTATATATTAAAAACCAAAATATTGAAATAAAGGCTTATAGAATATTGTGCAAATTTGCATCAGCATCCAATTATGTCCTGTAGAAAGGTAATCCTGAGTCAAAAATAGTATCAGCTTTTTAAAGCAGTTCTTCTTGCAATCTGAGGATTCCTTTTACACTGATACAAATGTTTGAAAGAGGATCAACAGTACAATTTTGTTTTTATGTAAATGGAAATAACCTTGAAGAGACAAGACAGTTTTGAAAAAAGGAGGAAATGTTGAAGGACTTACAGCTACCGGGTTTTGAGACTTGCCATTAAACTACCATCATCAACAGAGCATGTTATTGGCGTAAGTACAGAAATATAAATCAATGGCACAGAATAAGGAATCCAGAAATAGACCCATATCTATATGGATGCTTGATTTTGACAAAGGCATAGGGATAATAAATAGTCTTTTCAACAAAAGATACTGAAATAACTAGATACCCATAAGGTGAAAAAAATGAACCTCAATTTTGCCTCACACTATATAAGAAATTTCGACCCAAAATGGCTCATAGACCTAAATGCAGTAGGCCAAATTAAAAAAACATTTAGAAAAAAAATAGAAGAAAACTTCTATGCAACCTTTTTTTTTTAGATATGACACAAAAAAACATAAAGAAAATATTGATAAATTGGATTTTATTAAAGTTAAGAACTTCTGCTTTTCATAAACACCATTAAGAGAATTAAAGGCAGGCTACCAGCTGGAAGAAAATATTAGCAATTCATATATCTAACAAAGAATTTGTATTCAGCATATATATGTAAAGAGACTTACAACTTAATAACAAGAAAAAATATATATAATTTAAAAAATGGACAAATGTTTTAAAAGACGTTGCATAAAAGAAGATAAAAGCATAGCCAACAAGTACATGAAAAAATGCTTGCTATCATTAAAAATTAATTAAAACTTCAATAAGATAATGCAACACACCCAGTAGAATGGTGAAAATTAATATGATGGATAATATACGGATAATATTAAGTGTCAGTAAGTACGCGGAACAACTGGAACTTTCATATATTGCTGGTTAAAATGTAAAATGGTACAGCCACTTTGGAAAACAGTTTAAAGCTAAGCATATAATACATATGGCCCAGCTATTACACTCCTGGGTATATTTACTAGAGAGAAATAAAAATATATGTCTGCCCCAAAACTTGTACGGACATGTACATAGAGATTTCATTCTTAATAGCCAAAAACTGGAAACAACTGCAATGTCCATCAACAGATGAATAAACATCATGTTATATCCATACAATGGGTATCGTAGAATGAGAACTGACACACGCAATATGGGTGAGCAAAACAAGCCCAAAACAAAAGAGTGTATATTGTATGATTCCATTTACATGAAATTCTAGAAAGGGCAAAACAAAGCAGTAGTTACCGAAACAGATAAATAGTTACCTGGGGCTGAGGAAGTGGAGTAGGGAGGTTGACTGACAGGGGCACAAAGGGAACCTGTGCCGTGATGGGAATGTTCTTTATCCTGACTATGGTGGTGGCTACGGAGGTTGATATCTTTGTCTATATCTCTCGGAATTGTGCGCTTAAAATAAATGCTTTTATTTGATGAAAATAATGCCTTCATAAAGTTTTTTTTAATAAGCTGGAAATCTAAATTTTAAAAATATGACAAGTAATTAAAACTTTGAGAAAAATACCCACATGAGATTAAGGAAATACATCTGTGACCCAGAATTCTGCTGTACAGTTTATCCAGCTCTGACAAATCTCTCACGTTAGCTTTAAAGCAACTATTGATCTAATACTATTTTTATCTCCATTTTATAGATGACAAAACTTGAGGTCTCACTACATATTTGCCCAATAACAAAGTTGGGGCTCAAACCAAAATCCCGAGTCTTCAAATCCTTTATTTGTTCCATTCTATTATCTAGTTGTTTGCAGGCTTTTCTAGAAAACTATTGGTAACCATAAACCTCTTCTTAACTCTCTGAAGAAATCAATGAACAAGTGACCTCAAGCTACATTTCTTTTCTTTTTCTCTTCTGTTCAACTGTAACAATTTTAAAATTGTACTTGGTATTATCACTCTTCCCTTGAGTTCTTGAATTTGTAATAGTTCCTTGCATTAAGTCTCTCCCCAATTTGAGTTTTTGTCCTCAGAGAAAAACAAAAGTATATGTCTGCCCCAAAACTTGTACGGACACGTACATAGAGATTTCATAGTGATTTCTTTCATTTTGTACCCATAGGATTACAGTCTTTTAACTTTTTATGTCATATACTGTTAATATGCGTAACCTGGCAGCCAAAGTCCTAACCTCCATGACCTAACTAAAGAATAAAGAATAATAAAATGTTATATAATTAATATTTTATTTTCAGAAAAAAAATTCTGCTTCTTCATTCTATACCAATGAAGACGGGTCTCTGGAAAAGGGGTTACTTATCAAATGGCAAAATAATATTCATTAATAAGACAAATACAACAATTTATCAATAAATTGTTATTCTCATAAATTTATATACCCATACGTGCTACAGAGCTACTATACTCAAAACAAATTTGGAACTTAATAAGTTTATATTGAAGTTTTAAATATATTTTTAAGTAAGAATTATTCATCAACCTAGAAAAAGAAAGATTCTCCTGCTACAAAATACAAATGTAATAACAGAAGTCCCAATTTCTGATGAAAGTGGGTTTGAACATGAGTCAACACTTTGGCAGCAAATGTCTAATGACCCAACAGTTCCATTCCTAGTTATTTACCCAAATGAAATAAATACGTATGTGTACCAACTATCATGCGAGAATGTTCATAGAAAAATTATTGAAAGCAACCCAAAACTAAAAATCTAATTGTCCATCAATGATGGAATGAATTTTATTTTTCAGTGTGACATGATCATATAATGGAATACTATACAGGAACGACAATGTACAGAACTCTGCTACAGGCAACAACACATGAATCATAAACATAATATTGAGAGAAATAAGCCGGATTTGAAAAAATACATACAGTATGATTCTACTTATTATAAACTTAAAAACCAGGCAAATTTAATTTATGATATTGGTAGTTAAGGCAGTGGTTACTTCTGGGGAGAGAGGTTGGGTGATGACTTGGAGGGGTGAGAGGGGGCTCCAGGGGTGCTGGTCATGTTTTATATCTTGACCTAAGATACTGACCTAGGATTACATGGGTGGATCTGCTTTGTCATAATTTATTGAGCAGTACATTCATGTTATGTGCAGTTTTCTGCATGTATATTATACTACATGAAAAATTAGGGGTTTAAAAAGATGTTTCAGGCTCATAAAAAGTGAGCGTACATTACTAGCAGGTAGGTACTCACTAAAGAAAAATGTTCACACAGTCTTCTTTGAAGTGAGGTTCATAGACTAATACCAGTCTGTGAGCATTTGCCACCAGTCCAGATGAGAAAGGTCCAGAAACGAAGAGTAAGCATTCAGAAAATTCATAGCACTTTGACAGAGTATTTTTATGTCTATTGAGTCTAATAATAAAAATGTGCGGGCTTGTATTAAGTATATCTTTGGGTTTTTTCATTTAATTTTCCCATAATTCATTTTATTGTACTTAAAAAAATTAGCCCATGATGTATGAAAAAAATAATAAAAAACAGGTTTTTCGTCACAGGTAGTTTGAGAAGCACTGTGCTAGAATGTGCAGCTGGAAGAAGGATGATGCAAGACGCGAGAGGAATGTAGAGAAAAGCAAATGGTAAATACCTGGATAAGTGAAACAGTCACTGATTGTATAAACAATGATAAACGTCTTGTAGAAAAAATTTTCAAAAAGGTATTTAATTAAAATGCACAACTGCAAAAATATATTAATTTGGTAGGAATTAGGTTCAAGCATTGTGGATTTTTTTTTTTTTCGTACTCCAGGAGGAAGGCAAAGGTATTGATTACATTTGGATATTGATATGCTAATTTTGAATGTTGTAATGTCTAAAGTAATTACTAAAGTAATGGATGGTTGCCAAATTGATAGAAGACCAAAAAAGATTAAAAGTCATGAAGATAAATCAGTTATGAAGAAGGTAAGAAAGATGTTGGGTGAAGGGGCGTGCATATATATACCATTGACTGAACATAAGTGTAAAATCAGGTTTATTGGGGAAGCTTGAAGGCCTAGAGCAGCTGAAAATACCACTTCGGGCCCCTTTCCTAATATTCTCTCATAGAGAGGCAAGCTTGAGGGGCAGAGTTCCAGAAGAAGGACCTTATCCAATGCTAGCTGCATGTTTGTGGCAGGGGACACTAATTCAGCTCTGTAATAGCAGGAACTTCCTGGTCAAGAAAACGGCCTTATTAAAAGGAAATCTCCGGACCTCATCTACATTATGTCCTTCCATTGAACTAGGATCTGTTAAGTGAGCTTATGAAGCTATAGAAAGTGAGCAGAATAAACAGAAACCATCAAACGGGATAGCAGATTTTTTTAAAAAACCAATTTTGTTGATCTATGACATGTAAATAAACTAAATGCTCTGGTTAAAAGACAAAATTGTCAAATTTCATTTTTAAAAATCCATGCAAAGCATAAGTATATGGGAAAGTTTAAAGAAAGATTTAAAGTGAAAGGATGAAAGAAAAATCATATAAATACTAACCAAAAGGAAATTAGTATAGCTTTACATGCACATGTATATACATATATGTATGTATGTGTATGTATAAATATAAATACATTCACATACATA
>NW_011888940.1:1574485-1576508 GCF_000151845.1 Pteropus vampyrus
TTTTTCGTCACAGGTAGTTTGAGAAGCACTGTGCTAGAATGTGCAGCTGGAAGAAGGATGATGCAAGACGCGAGAGGAATGTAGAGAAAAGCAAATGGTAAATACCTGGATAAGTGAAACAGTCACTGATTGTATAAACAATGATAAACGTCTTGTAGAAAAAATTTTCAAAAAGGTATTTAATTAAAATGCACAACTGCAAAAATATATTAATTTGGTAGGAATTAGGTTCAAGCATTGTGGATTTTTTTTTTTTTCGTACTCCAGGAGGAAGGCAAAAGTATTGATTACATTTGGATATTGATATGCTAATTTTGAATGTTGTAAAATCTAAAGTAATTACTAAAGTAATGGATGGTTGCCAAATTGATAGAAGACCAAAAAAGATTAAAAGTCATGAAGATAAATCAGTTATGAAGAAGGTAAGAAAGATGTTGGGTGAAGGGGCGTGCATATATATACCATTGACTGAACATAAGTGTAAAATCAGGTTTATTGGGGAAGCTTGAAGGCCTAGAGCAGCTGAAAATACCACTTCGGGCCCCTTTCCTAATATTCTCTCATAGAGAGGCAAGCTTGAGGGGCAGAGTTCCAGAAGAAGGACCTTATCCAATGCTAGCTGCATGTTTGTGGCAGGGGACACTAATTCAGCTCTGTAATAGCAGGAACTTCCTGGTCAAGAAAACGGCCTTATTAAAAGGAAATCTCCGGACCTCATCTACATTATGTCCTTCCATTGAACTAGGATCTGTTAAGTGAGCTTATGAAGCTATAGAAAGTGAGCAGAATAAACAGAAACCATCAAACGGGATAGCAGATTTTTTTAAAAAACCAATTTTGTTGATCTATGACATGTAAATAAACTAAATGCTCTGGTTAAAAGACAAAATTGTCAAATTTCATTTTTAAAAATCCATGCAAAGCATAAGTATATGGGAAAGTTTAAAGAAAGATTTAAAGTGAAAGGATGAAAGAAAAATCATATAAATACTAACCAAAAGGAAATTAGTATAGCTTTACATGCACATGTATATACATATATGTATGTATGTGTATGTATAAATATAAATACATTCACATACATAAATACATATACATATGTGTGTATAACTTTATAGTCCTCTATGTATATAGATATAAATCTATATATACATATAAGTAGCTTTAATATGAGACAAAACATTTATAGTCAAAAGCATTATTAGGGATAAAGAAGATCTTTTCATAATGATAAAAGATTGAATTAATCAGGAAGCTATAAGAATTCTAAATTTGTATGTTTCCAATAACATAGCCTCAAAGCAAGTAAATCAGAAATTGACAAAATGTCAAGAAAAATAAATAAATCCAGATCATGGGAGATTTTAATATACCTCTCTCAGTAATTGATAGACTATGAAGATTAAAAAATCAGTAAAGATATAAAAGATATAAAAAATGATTTTAAAAGATTTATATATATATTGACACATATAGATATATATTCAGAACACAACACCCGGCAACTGCAGAATACATATTTTTTCAAGTCCACATGTGAAACATTTACAAAAATTAAGCAAAAGCTGGGACACAAAACAAGTCTCAATAAATTTTAAAGTATTGAAATTATACACCAGATGTTCTCATATTTCAGAGAATTAAGAAATACAGTTCTAAGAAAAAATTAGAACATAAATAAAAATATTTTGAACTAAAAGATGATGAAAATATGAAATCTCAGAACACATGAGACACAGCTAAAGAAGTCAGTAGAGAAAAATGTATAACCTTACACACGTATATTGGAAAAGAAAGCCTGAAAGTGAATGAGGTTATTGTTTATCTCAAGTAGTTAGAAAAAGAGCAGCAAAACAAAACCAGAGAAAGTTAGAAGATAGAAATAATAAAGATAGCAGCAATTAATGAAGTATAAAACAAGTATAAAAAAAGATAGTCAACTAACCCTAAAGTTTTTTTAAAACACTGGTAAAATTGACAAACGTGGTGAGAATCAACAGAAAGAGAGAGAGAGAGAGAGAGA
>NW_011888940.1:1577298-1584333 GCF_000151845.1 Pteropus vampyrus
GTGCATCTCTATGGCTTATTTTACCATTCATTGGAAGTTTATACCCCTAAACACCATCAATTGTAACCCCCATCCCTGGTAATTTTACTTTATCCACCACTTTACTCTCTGTTTTCAATGAGTTTGACTTTTTCATTTCCTCTATGCTGTAGGCTCCACCACAGCACATTCTCCCAATTGACAACTTGGGACTTGTTTTCATGTGTGTTAGTCAGATAGTAAGCATCAGTTGAATTGGGGAAGGGCATCGGGTTAATCATGAAGAACACTGAGAGGAAAATATCTAAATGGATCTAAGAAAGAAGTTTTGAATTTAAATACACTGTATTGTTGAGATTTGTCCTCAGCTGAAGTCCGTATTGTAGGGTGGGCCTATGTTTTGTCACATGAGTGTTTTTTTCTTTTTCAAAGTCAGGACATTAATTGCATAATTAGTAAATGGATTTTAAAACATAGTCTGGAGGCAGGATTAAACAAAGCCTGATGATGAGCATAGAGACAAAGAAAAATAAAACAGAGAAACAGTCTTAGAGAGTAAAATAACTACCCTCCCTCCTTGGGAATACAGATCCCAGTTGAAGAGGTAAGGTCTCAGTTTGAAACCTGACATTTTGGAGAAGAATTGAGGTGGTCGTTTACCCTGTAATCAGCCACCGGGCAATCAGGAGGGCGCCCTGAAAGAAGATCTTGAGAATTTTTAAAGTAATTCGGGAATTTTCAATAGAATAAGGTGTTTAATGTGAAGCCAACTTGCCGCCTGCTCTGTTTCCCACACCTAGGGTATATTTGTTTAAGCAGAATTGGCAATAGGATAATTAATATTTAATTTTTAATGACTTTCTTACAATGATTTGGGTTGATAAATAGCTTGCATATTTAAAAACAATTACCTCTTTCTCTTTCTGAAGCTATGATATTACGATTTGAAAATACATCGGTTGAATTTGGGGCAGTATTCAAATGAAACCAGATTTAAACACTGAATAGATGGGTTGACAAATGAGGACACTGTTATCAGTTTAATCCCCATATGGGCCAATTAGTTTCACATAGAGAAGAACTCTGTTCCAAAGCCACAGATTGCACCATTAACCCCAGTCAGCCGTCTCCAAATTGTGTGTCATTGATCACAAGAGGCCCAGGTAGGAGTGTCAATAGCTCAGAGCAAACCCATCATCACTTCTGAGAACAGAGCCATTTTGTCATCTCATACATTCTTCATCTCATAGATGACAAAGAATATCACAGTGGGATGAAGAAGTTGAAGGACTCTGTGGTCTCCCATTTCCTGTACTCTATAATCTTATTATAAAAGTTGAAAAATTACAATTGCATAGCTTCTTTAAAAAAAAAAGAAATCTGGACACTTCAGAAGAAACTGATAAAAAGCATTATCGATAAGCAATATGACTGGCAAGCAACGCACAATTTATGGATTCACTCAATATTCAATAGTACCTTAGAAAACCCAACATTGACCCAAATGGATAAGAAAAAACCAAATACATGCTTTCTAGCTCTTGAAACCTAATTACTTCTGGTTGGTTTGTGAAGTAATGAAAATAAATATCAGAAATATAATAATATATTAACTGTGAAATCTGCAGTATATGAATGACATCTGAAACATTCAATAGGGCTACAATGTGAATTTTTCTTAATTTTGTTTATTCTCAAAACAAATGAAATCTTGCCTAATTTCTTGCTATGGGAAAAGTTTCAGAGCCATCCTTAACTTGGGACTAAGACTAAAAAATTATCTCGAAGGGTAATTTGGGGTAAAAGGAGGTCAAATTAAAGTAATTTAAAAATAAGCATTAATAAAAATAGTGTCATCCTTACCATCACTTCTGCAAACCTATAATAGATGTTTTGATATGTGGATCCATTTAGCATACTTATCTTTTGGTAATAAAATGTAATTAAGTTAATGGTAAAACTGATTTTAGCAAAAAGCTGATGCAGTTCTTTGTAACAGAGCCAACGCTCTTGCTCTTGGTTCTTTACGAATCTTTTGAATTAAGCCAACAATTTGGAGAATAAAGAACAATGATTTAAATCTAATGACTGGGAGCTTGGGTAAATTCCGTTTGTGATTCATTCCTCTCAGGCAGGAACTGCTTTGCATACAAGACTAGCGTTATGAATGTTTTCTAAACGTTGAAACCATCCTAATTTTCTTTATCTTGTATTCCACATTGTGTTTATTTTTCACATCCCCTGTCACTCTTTCCATTTCGAAGCCACCCAAACACTAAATAGTGTTTCTTTCCTTTTCAAAAGTGCTATAAGTGGAAAGGTTTCAGAGGGTAAAATAACTCCCCTCTCTCTTTGTGAATGTGGATCCAGCTGAGAAACCCAATACACGAGACAGGTATTGGAAAAGAAAATGGCAGCTTTACGCTAGTAAAAATTAGGTTGGAGAATGTGTATTTAGGCCTGTGGACAAGAGAGCTTGTTAATGCTCCACCGCAGACACAGAAAACCACCGGCCACATTTGCAGAGCAGGCCTCTTCTGGCATGGAGGGAGCAGACTTATCCCCTACAAAGAGAGACCCCAGCAGAGGCTAAGCGCACGGTTATCCCCTCGCCCGCCCAAGTCTCCAATCAGATAAATTCTTGAGGAGGAGGAGTAAGGCATGGGAGAGGTCAGGAGTATAATTTTAATTCACATGGAAACAAACAGGGCAGGAAAAAAGGAGGTTGTTGCCTACACAGAGCTGTTCATTAAGGAAAATGATTTTCCCAAGGCATGCTGGGTGTTTTTCCTCAGGTTGAATTCCCTGTGAGACCAACTCTGAGCTAGAGGTTGGTTTGCAGGAAGTTTTGGGGGAGTGATGTCGGAATAAATGCATGTGGGGGAGTGAAGGAAGCAGGATTGGGCAGAGGGAGAAGTATAGCACGATCAAAACAAAGACCTCGGCTGCCCGTGTGAGTGTGTGTGTGTGTGTGTGTGCGCGTGCACGCACATGCACACTCACATTGGGGTAGGGGTCTCTGGGAGAGCCATGGGGCAGTGTGGCGGTACAGATTGTTCTGAAAACTTGTCCTGAACTGAGGCAAGGGGCTGAACTTCACATCCTGGGCCTGAACCTCACATCCTGGGGCTGAACCTCACATCCCGGGACTGAACAGTCATGGGGAAGGGGGTGTCACCTGGGGTAAAGTGGATCTCTCAGTAGAGGGCAATTCCTGGAAAGGGCTCTTAGTTAAGAAGTGTTCAGTGACCAACATTCCCAGCAGCTGGAGAAATGTCTGTTTCAGTCCCAAAAGAAGGGGTTGCAGATCTGGGTATAACAATGTGGAAGGAACTCAATCAAATGCATGATATATATATATATATATATACCACCTTACGTTCAAAGCACGAAAATGCAAGGTGTTATGATTCAGTCTTCATCCTACCTGAATTCTGCAAGCGTTGCCACTGGGCCCTTCTGCCTTCATGCCATGAAGCACCAAGGCTCTGAAATTTCTCCCACTTGTCTACAAAACTCTTTCTAGCTGTCCGAATCCCTTCCCTGTTCACTCTTGCAGGAGTATCCCCCTTCCATTCAAGGTTTGCCCCTTTATCTTTATTCTCCTCCCATATCCTTTAGAATCATTCCTCCACAAATAACCTTTCTCTTCATTTTCAATCTCTTCCCCTCAACTGGCTCTTTTCCCTTTCTCCATTTATATTGCCTAATTTCTCTCATTCTTAGAAAAAAGAAGAAAGTCTCATCACCCCGGATCCTCTTCTGGCTACCACTCCTCTTCTCTGCCAAACTTTCAGAAGGAGCAAAGTGACTTAGTATGAAAACAATGGTTCCCTTGTAAGACAGACCTTGGTGGAGTCCTGGCTTTGTCCCTGGTTAGTCTGGGAAAGTTCCTTAGTATCCCTGAACCCATGTCCTCATCGGTAGTGTGGGACTGGCAATTCCTATTGAATGAAGTTGTGATGAGGATTAAGTGTCATAGAGCAGATATGTTGGGCCTGAATTTAATTTCTCAAATTCAAGTGTTTAGGAAATGTAACTTTATTTCTAGAACTCAACTTATTTCTATTTGAGTCTCCATTTTTGCTAGGTGGTTAGAAACTTTGCCTGGGGCTTTGACGAAATTCTAGAGGGAAGGCAGTGAGGAGAATGGCTTCGTGGTATCAGTTCATGGGGAGAGAGAGGACTAGTGGTCTCTGTTGTCTGCTCATAAAAGTATCTTCTGAGATGTTGGTCGTCTCAATTGCCCCTAGGTTATTAGTCCTTCAGACTTACTGCTGAGCTGCCCCTCGGTCTCCTCAGTGTTGTTTGCTGATGTGTTGGAACTGCAATGCTGATCCTGCATCACAGTTGAGTAAGGGGATCTCAGATGTCTGCCTAAAGCTCTGAAATCCTGGTCACACAGGAATCGTAGTTTGCTGTCCAAGTCACACTGGGCCCCAGGAAGCTCTGTGGGGACTGAGTGCCTACATTAACCACATAGGGATAAGTCGACCTCTGCTCCTTCCCTTAGTCCAGGCTCTTACAAGGAAAGAAAACAATTTCCCTCTTTTTTTTGGGGGGGGGGCGGAATCCTAAAGGCTGTCAGGTTATTTACTCTTTTCCCCACTCGGACTGGTCCCACAGGGCAGGGCATAGGGCCTGCTCTTCTCTAGAAGCCTGCCCATCTACTCCTATAGTGCCTTTCTTCTGTTACTCTGAGGAACTTTCTAGTGGTGGTGGTGGTGTGCAAGTGTGTGAAGCATTGTTCATAGCATCACGGGTTCTCCAAAGGCTGCAGTTTTAAGCCCTAGGGTCATTTCCATTTTTTCCTGAGGGCTAGGATTTTGAAACTAAAAAGCCAGAAAGGACTCCTTTCCTGTTAATCTGCTCTGCCATCTCTTTCCTGAGGCCGTGATCTTTTCTAGCTCGCTAAAAGGGAGTGAAGGACTAGGGGAATCAGAAACCAGAAAACAGTGGTTCTTATTGCAAAATAGCATCCTGCCAAACAGAAGCGAAGTGCCCGCACAGAACTTAGCTCATAGTAGGCTTCAATAAATATTAGTTTCTACTCCCATCGCTCCACTATCCCCTCTTCCTCAATTGGTCATTTTCTCTTTAATGCAGTTCGATGAAGCTTTCAAACCCATTACATCATGAAATTAGTTCTACCGATGACTCATCAATTGTGAAATTCAGTAGTAGAGACTTATCAGACTTCCTCTTTTGACTTCCTCTACAGCACCTCCACCGGTGAATATAGCCTCTCTTTGAAACTCTCCTACCTTGGTTTTATAACTTCTTGTGTCTCTTCATACTCATTTGGCTATTTTTTCTCCATCTCCTTCTGCCCTCAGTGTTAGTTTTCCCAAGGCTCTTTTCATCACTCCCTGCCTACCATCCGATTACTCAGTCTTGATGATCCTACATCAAGTTACTCTGGAGTCGTTCTTTTTTTCCTCTCCACTGCTCTTACATAATTGTACACTCTTATTTCCTCTCATGATTATTCTTCAAGCCCAGCTCAAACGTCTTTAGGTCTCTGAAACCCTCTCCGCACCCATTTTCTCTTCCTGAGGTCCCCGATGTTACTCTCCGTTGCTTTACTTGGTGTTCCTTTCACTACCTTTTATATATATTTCTATTGTCACATTTATTTGTATTATGGCTGCTTGGTTATGTTAGTCTGCCAGAAGACGGAACATCTTGAAGGTAGGCATTAGGCTGTATTCATATCTGTCTCTAGACCTATTTCTAGACCTGCGTCTTTATGGTCAACAAGTGTTTATGAAATTAAGTTGAAATGATTGTTTAAAAATGTGAACTGTATGAGTTGAGGTGTAAAACATTTTGTCAGGGCTGACAATAGGACTAGGCAAATATGCAAACGGTTTTAAGAAACTCTAACTGGAGATTTAAGAAAAAGAGGTTACAATAACATCATTAAAGAGAAATTGCACGAAGAGTAAAAAGGTGTGGACTTTGCCTTTTTCCTCACTCTTTATAAGGAGTTGTCCTTTATGAGTCCTCTAAAAAAGCTTTTGCTCAGAAATAAGATTTCTAGATGTCATGTATTTGAGGACTTTCTCAGATATTGGAAGAAGACATCTGTAAGGAAGTAACTTTTCAAAAACGGAGAGATAGAAGGAGACAAGTACAACAACATATGTTTTGTACCTGGTTATTTGCTCACCTTTATACTCAAAGCTCACTATAGCAGTTTCAACAGAGCAAGGTAAAGTTGAGGAGTTTAAACTAGACATCAAAGTTCAATTACTTTCTGAATTTTTTATACTTTCATATAGAGCAAAGGAAGGTAATTCCTCTTTGATAATCACAGACAATAAAAGAAAAATCAAAGTCTTTCATTAGAAAAAAACAAAACTTCATCCGATTTGAGATTCATGCCTACATTCAGGGGTTTTCATTGCTCAATGTAACTTCGTCAAAGTGCCCAATTCTTAGTCCAAATTATACTTCTATATTTTTATTTTTTAATATGTGGCACATTTATATGTAATAGGCTCTTTAGAGATAAAATTTCATACTGTTCCATTTTAGATTTTTTAAGAAAAATTTTTGAAAAATTAAACAAGGACAAGAGTCTAAATATTTAATATCATTGATGGAGGTAACGACATAAGAAAAAAGAAATTTGTTGTCACATGTTCGTCAAATAGAAATACAAACAAATGTAGAGAAGATACTATTTTAATTAATTTGTGTCTTGAACACAAGTTAACAATATATTTTTTTCAGTAGTAGCTGATAATTTTTCACACATGTGAGAACACATCTACATAAAAAACAGAAAATTCTTATACTACAGAAAGAATATACTTTTTAATAGGAATTTAAAACGGAACTTTCAACTGAGATCCCAAAATACAAAAAAGTAAGAAATTTCAAGTTATGTTATTTGAAGGTATCATGAAGGAAATAGTTCAAAGCTCATTCTATGACTCAAATGCTCTCATTCCCTTTAAGAATATAAAATATTGGAGAAAATTTGAGATAGAGGAGATTTGTGAGGGGATTATACTGGGGAAAGTTGAGGACACCGTCTCTGGTGGGGAT
>NW_011888940.1:1584383-1590111 GCF_000151845.1 Pteropus vampyrus
AGTTGTCCTTTATGAGTCCTCTAAAAAAGCTTTTGCTCAGAAATAAGATTTCTAGATGTCATGTATTTGAGGACTTTCTCAGATATTGGAAGAAGACATCTGTAAGGAAGTAACTTTTCAAAAACGGAGAGATAGAAGGAGACAAGTACAACAACATATGTTTTGTACCTGGTTATTTGCTCACCTTTATACTCAAAGCTCACTATAAGCAGTTTCAACAGAGCAAGGTAAAGTTGAGGAGTTTAAACTAGACATCAAAGTTCAATTACTTTCTGAATTTTTTATACTTTCATATAGAGCAAAGGAAGGTAATTCCTCTTTGATAATCACAGACAATAAAAGAAAAATCAAAGTCTTTCATTAGAAAAAAACAAAACTTCATCCGATTTGAGATTCATGCCTACATTCAGGGGTTTTCATTGCTCAATGTAACTTCGTCAAAGTGCCCAATTCTTAGTCCAAATTATACTTCTATATTTTTATTTTTTAATATGTGGCACATTTATATGTAATAGGCTCTTTAGAGATAAAATTTCATACTGTTCCATTTTAGATTTTTTAAGAAAAATTTTTGAAAAATTAAACAAGGACAAGAGTCTAAATATTTAATATCATTGATGGAGGTAACGACATAAGAAAAAAGAAATTTGTTGTCACATGTTCGTCAAATAGAAATACAAACAAATGTAGAGAAGATACTATTTTAATTAATTTGTGTCTTGAACACAAGTTAACAATATATTTTTTTTAGTAGTAGCTGATAATTTTTCACACATGTGAGAACACATCTACATAAAAAACAGAAAATTCTTATACTACAGAAAGAATATACTTTTTAATAGGAATTTAAAACGGAACTTTCAACTGAGATCCCAAAATACAAAAAAGTAAGAAATTTCAAGTTATGTTATTTGAAGGTATCATGAAGGAAATAGTTCAAAGCTCATTCTATGACTCAAATGCTCTCATTCCCTTTAAGAATATAAAATATTGGAGAAAATTTGAGATAGAGGAGATTTGTGAGGGGATTATACTGGGGAAAGTTGAGGACACCGTCTCTGGTGGGGATCGGGTAGCGGATGCTTCTTCAGTTCATGCCCGGAGGCAACCATGGGATCATGTGGGAACTTGAGATGTGTTCCCTACAGTGAAGGGATTTTATGAAAACTGGAGAACAGGCTGCCCACCTGCTTCTGTAGCAGAACCAAGAGGGAAAGAATGGCCTGTAGGGCAAAGAATGTGTGAGTGATTCCGATGGACCAGATAAAGTTCCAGGGAAGAGAGAGAGCTGGCCTGGAGCCATCTTTAGTCCCCCCTGCGAGACCTTCTGCCAGACAGTGAGAGGACTCTAACAAAGAGACTACAATCAGGCCGAGGAAACAGAAGCTGAAGGGTGATCAGGAGTGACCAGCTGAAGGGAAAGAAGCCTTAACTATTTCATAGGGTGCTGACCTTTGAAAATAGCCAGGTATTTCTCCAGCGAAATAGGTTTATTTAGGAACAACAAAGAATTGCAACTTGGGACATATGGTCTAATGGTGAAGCACACACCAGTCCACGGTAACAAGGGAGAGGAAGGCTCTTTTATGGACTTGGGAGGGTCTATTGTCAACAAAGAGTCCATTAGAAGGTTGAAAGTAGAGTGACTTTTCATTGGCTGAGTATGGAAGTCTCCCATTGACTGAGCTGTTGTTACTGGGCAAGGAGGAACTTTTCCCTCCTGCTGAGGCAGTCAAGTAGCGCCACTTCCTGTTTGAGATGCAAGGTGGTCTCTTCGCATTGGGGTCTATGTGCCGAGAGTTCTCTCTTCTAGCCTCTGACGCTATTTTGGATGAGATTTCTGTTCATTAGTTTTCATAAGGTGCTATTGTCAGAGGAGGCCAGCAGCAGCTCTTGGGAGAGGCCCCAGGGAGCCAGCCTCTAACATACGCCAGCAGCTTCAGGGATTTGCGGCCTGTGCACAGGTGTGCACAGTGACCTGTGCTTCATTTAATGCTTTGCTTCTGCCATCTTGAATTTCTTAACTCTTTTTCAAGGGGCCCAGCATTTTCGTTTTGCACTGGGTCTTATAGCTGGTTCTGCATGTCAGGCCGGGAGTGTGCAAAGCTGGCTTACAATGGTACCATCTGCATAAGACTGACTTGTGGGGTGGAAGAAGAAAATAAGACTAGAGAATCTAAGCTTGCCTGTTTTCCCACTATAGACTTTCAGCCTAAAGAATGCTTGAATTCTATGTTAAATTCAATGTTTTGAATTAAAATCTGATTTCTGAATTGAGATAGAATTTGCAACTTAAAGTGGCTATAGTTCTGTCTAGTAACTAACGGTCAATTGAAAAATTCCGAGACGGAATTTCCCTGTACTATAAGAAAACAAACTACTATTATTTAATGAAATATCATAAATTCAACAATTAAAGGACTTCATCGTGGATTTAAAAAAGTCGGGTACAGATATAAAACTTTCCAGTTGATTCTGAAAGTGTTTTCATTAGCAAAAGAAATTGCGTTTCCAAACGGATGGAACAGAATGTACTTATATGCGATAACTGAGGAAGGAGTTAAGGTAATTATCTAGGTGAACGTTGGAATTTACTATCATTATTTTACTGCTAGCTGGCTGTTGTGTCAAAAAGTTCAGCTCCCACAGAGCAGATTCTGAAACAACTAGAAATGCACAACCCTCAGAAAGTTAAAATTATATCCTAAAATGAGGCTTTGGGATTATAATATGTATGTATTAGTTTTACTGCATACCTTGATTTTCCTGCACAGCCAGGAATAATGATTATGTATGCTTGTTGCTTTGGAATTAGAACATGAATTCTAGCTTGATGCCCCACAAACAGTTATTTAACGTGGTCAGTAACTTTCTGTGACCCAAGAGTCTTCCAGTACTAAATGAAATGTCTAGAGATTGCTTAATTGCTAACAGACTTAGCTGTCTGAGAGAGCGAGAAACAATACAAAAAAAATTTCCTTCATACTCTAGTAGCAGGAAAAAAAAAAAATCGGACAAAGAAATAAGAGAGAAGTTTCCAGAGGGCTTTAAGTATCCCAGTTTCACGTGGTATCAGATTAGTGACATACCCGTTCCTCAGGTATTCTCATGAATTACCAATAGAGACATTTGACCTACACCTTAAGAAAGACATCTGTGAGAAAGAGAAAAAGACAATGAATACAACTATTGCAACGGACTCTCCTGCTACTCATACCTGGATTTAAACTACACTCTTCTGGAAATTGCTCTATTGATCATCTAGAATAGTCACTAATTACAGCTGTAGCTGTAACATGGTTATTTCAGAAATCAACTGCGGCAGAGACTGGCTGGCTGTTCATCAAACCTGTTTCTATTTCTTCCTGGGCTAGACTCTGCTCCACGGGCTGCCTTGTAGTTAGGTCGCTTGGGAGAGTCGTAGCCAGAGGAACATGAATGGAAGTGATGTGCATAAAATCTTCCTTGAGTGGTTCTCTATGCTTCCCCACTTCTGCCAGCTTGATGTTGTGATTATGTGTTGAACATGTCAGAGCTATAATGTGGAAGAAACTTGGGCCCTAAGCATTAAGAATAAATGCTTAGAGGAGACTTGCCTGCCATTCAGAACTCTACTTGGATAAGGACACTTCTATAATTGGGGCCAGGATAGATTTTTGTGTTTATTTGTCGTAGCAGCTATTGTTGTTATATATTCACGTTTATGATAAAGAAATTGATTCCCATTTATGTGACTATATTCACATTTATGGTAAAGGAATTTTAGCTTGCTGACCCTTCACTGTGTTTTAGGTACTGCCTAATATTTCATCACATTTAATTCTCTTAATAAGCCGTTGAAGTAGTTGGAACGATCATTTCATGTATGAGGAAATTAAGGCTTAGAAAAGATAAGCAACTTGCTTGAGACATAAATTCTCTTGAGAGAGGAATTGAACTCAAGTCTGTAAGTCTCCAAAGTATGTTCATGATCTTTGCAATAAGTCCTTCCAAGGGGAAAGTACTATACGAACTGCACATAGGGCATAAATGTATTTGTCCATCCATTCATTCATTCATTCATTCATTCATTCATTTTTTTTTCAACAAACTTTTTGGGATGCGATAACAGTGAAGAGAAGAGAAACCTAGCACACATTCTTTTTGAAGTATACCGTAATGCCACAATTGGCAGATTCTGCCGAATTCACGATGGCACAGTCTGAGAAAACAATGCTATTTAAATAAATAATAGCTCTATAGTAAATAATTCTATAATAACGGCTAACACGCTTATTACAGACATTTATACTAAAGAGCAGAGTAGAGCAAAAATAAAAGTTTACAGTTTTTCAAATACTGTACATGAAGCCTAGAGAATAAAATCCGTTGTAGTTTATACAATACTTAATTTTAAGGTTTAATCCAGCTAGTACAATCTGATGAGACTAGGAGAAATATTTTGAAGCAGTTTGGCTTATAAGACAAATTCGGTTTTCCCAAATATGTTGATGCTAAAATTGGAAACAAATGAAACTTGCAGTCGATAAGAGATATCTAGTAATTCAGAATACTACAACTCTCAAATATTTAAAAGAACGTTCCAGACATTCTTTTTAGCACTGGTGTCATAAGTATTTTATTTAAAATAAAAAGTGGGTTGGCTTACTGTAGAATGAAATCTGACTCATTTTTGAGTTTTACAGCAAGAAATCTGTAAGGGAATATTTGTCAATATGGACTGTTAGAAGTCCGATAATTATGGGAACAAATTATGTATATTTTATAGATAAATTGAATAAAATTAGGATACGGTCTTTCAGTTTTCAGTTTACTTATTAGTTCATGATGTGCTGGGAAATACGGGAAAAGGAGAAAAGCGGCACTTGAGGACTTTACTCTCAGGAGAATTGTGTATCTTAAAACGGCAAGTTTTGTTCTAGAATCCTCAGGGAAATCTTACGCTTACAAATGGAGAAAACTGACTTTAAAAAATCCTCTCTCTCCTTATTAGGTTTCATGCTCTCGTCCACAATCCCAATAGGTGTGCATTTCATAAGGGAAAAGACGTGGACATAGATGTATAAATACAACTCACTACGTAAATACCAGGTATATAATGTAAAAGATTGATTGACAACCACAGTGTTGTCAGGACATGGAAAAGCAGAGAAAGGAAGTGCTTGTCAGGAGGAACCGTTCTACAGAAAGAAGCCAAAAGCATTAATAAGAACCTTGCATTGGGAGACATAACGGGTACATCAACAAGGCTGGAGCCCTATGGCGAGAGTATGTTTCTTCCCAGGTGTTCCAGAAGCGACCAAACATGACGTCAGAAAAAAATAAACTTCTTTTGTAACTTTGTGGAGTGTGATGTATGGTAAACATGGCCATTTTGTAAAAATACTGTCTCCACTACAAATATTCTCAGGAGCCATGAACTTCAAAAGGAAGAAATGATAATTCCTCATAGTGAATGCAGTACATCATGGCTTCCCCGAAGTCTATGAAAACTAATATCCCTAAAAAAGGTGTAATTTTAAGAGTGAATTACGATCCCACTGCAACCTGTGTGCTGTGTGGTTCTGAGCGCGGGCAGGAAGCGCTGTGCGTGGCTCTCCAGAGAGGTGTTCTCGGACTGGACGCTAAATATCTATCTGGACGGTGAGAAACGGTTTTCGGTTGACCCCTGAGGTGCAGAGCGATGGGATCCGTTCCCGCCGGCTCCACGCTCTCGGGGTCCCCCCCG
>NW_011888940.1:1591106-1593101 GCF_000151845.1 Pteropus vampyrus
CCCCCGAGTCGCCCCCTCTCCTCCCCCCGCCCCCCCGGCTCCATCCTCCGCCGCCGCCCGAGCAGCTGCGGGGCCGCCGCCGCCGCCTTTGCAGGTAACAGCCACCGCCCCCCGCTCGCGCCCCCTCCCCGCCTCGCCTCCGTTCCCTCCGGGCCCCCGGCCCGGTCCTCTCTCCCGGCCTCCCTCGGCCGGGGGGCGGCGATCGAGTGGGGGAGGCGGGGGCGTCTGGGTTGTCACCGCGCCGGGGGCGTGGGCGGGTGCTGGGTCAGCGGAGGCTTTGGGTGTGGGCGTGGGTGGGGAGGCTGGGGGATGCCTGGCGTGGATGACACGAGCACCCTCTCACTTTCCAAGGGAAGCTGGGGGACGGCGGTGCGCGGGGGTCTGGGGGAGGGTGTCCCTGGCCTAGCGGTACCGTCCGCGTCTGGGCTGCCCCGGCCCTGGCGCCTCCAGTCTCTGCGCAACTCCGCTCCCTCCCCTCGGCCCTCCCCACCGGGCCGCGCGGTGTGGGGAGGGGGCGCCCGCTCGGACCGGGGGTGGCGGCGAGGTTACATAACGCGTGGAGCGCGGGTGTCAGTGTGTTTGGGTTGGGGGGAGGGGGCTGTCTGCCGCGCTCCCTGCGCCGGGGCTGCCTGTGCGCGTGGGGTGGGGTGAAGGCAAGGATGCACGGGCGTCCCCCGGGGTCTCCTTCCTCCCCCACCCACCCCGCTGCCGGCGCGCAGGAAAAGACGGCGCTGGTGGGGGCGTGAGGGGGAGGTGGGTAACGTGCTTGTCTGTGTTTTTAATAGTAGTGGGGTTTTGATCCGCTTGGGACTTGTGTGCTAAGAATAGAAATGTGCGGAAGATGCTGGGTTTGGCGGATCCAGTGATGCTGTCGCTGCTGGCGGCGGCGGCGGCTCTGGCTGCAAGTAAACAAACCAGCCTCTTCCTCGTCCACCTCCTCCTCCTGCGCATCGGTCTGCATCAGCCATGATGCTGGTGGGGCCTTTCTGAGCCCAAAGTTGAAGCCTAGCTGCTTGCTCTGTTCACCCTGACTCCTGGGCGGGGTCACCCCTTGTTTGGGATTTCCTGGGAATCGACAGGCTAGATTGAATCTCTTTGGGGCCAGGTTTTCAACACCGAGATTTGCTGTTTATCTTCTGAAAAGCAGAGGAAATGCGTACTCTTAAGTCAAGGCTAGGATGCACATATTTCTTCCTCTAAAATAATGTTATGAAAGTAGAACCAACTTATTTCACCAGTGTGGGGAAGACCCAGTAGTTTGTAATTCATAACGTTTCCAGGTAGAAATTCAGTAGTGAAACCTATGTCTCTATAGTGATTAATTACTAGTATTAAAATTTTACACTTTTTAAGTTCACCTTGAAGCTAAAGGATATGAAATAATGACTTTTTGCAGTTAATGTATTGCAGCTGCGTTAGATCATCTATTTAGATATGTGTGCCGTATTTGGTAAAGCGTGCTCATATAACTTTTAGTAGACTGTAGATCATTAGACAATCACTGGGTTTTGTTTTTGGTGGAAACTCATTGATGTAGATTATACATTGTTAGAGAACAATTGGAAAAAAAAAACACGAAAGGTGGAAGAGTCCGATCAAGATGATTTAGGAAACTTTGTCTTCAGAACTTGAGTGTCATTGCAAAATATGTGTAAATGGATATGGACATTCAAGAAAGGGGCTGTCTAATAACATTCAGGACATGGTTGTCTAAAACATGAAAACTTTTATTAAAATATTTATTAATAAATTACTAGTTTCCCAGGTATATGACTGAATGTAAAATCATTTGCGTTATATACATCAAGATTATAGGGTTTTTTCTTTAGCCAGTACATAATCTTGACTTTGAAAGTTTATCAAGGAGGTTGTATTTAAAGATCTGCTTTTTGCTTTTCTCACTAGAGTTGACTCCAATATCTTTGATTGGCTTGAGCTACTAGTTTTAAAGTGAGGGAAGTGTATCACATGTATGAGACAACATTGGAATTGAGA
>NW_011888940.1:1593151-1614602 GCF_000151845.1 Pteropus vampyrus
AAAAAAAAACACGAAAGGTGGAAGAGTCCGATCAAGATGATTTAGGAAACTTTGTCTTCAGAACTTGAGTGTCATTGCAAAATATGTGTAAATGGATATGGACATTCAAGAAAGGGGCTGTCTAATAACATTCAGGACATGGTTGTCTAAAACATGAAAACTTTTATTAAAATATTTATTAATAAATTACTAGTTTCCCAGGTATATGACTGAATGTAAAATCATTTGCGTTATATACATCAAGATTATAGGGTTTTTTCTTTAGCCAGTACATAATCTTGACTTTGAAAGTTTACCAAGGAGGTTGTATTTAAAGATCTGCTTTTTGCTTTTCTCACTAGAGTTGACTCCAATATCTTTGATTGGCTTGAGCTACTAGTTTTAAAGTGAGGGAAGTGTATCACATGTATGAGACAACATTGGAATTGAGACGAATCTGTAGAGTTTTAGTTTCAGTCGTATATTTGTCCTGTGTATTTACAGTAGTATGTTTGCTTACAGTATTCAGAAATACATAGTCTAAAGTAATTCTGCAAAATATTTTATGAAACTCTTTGTGTTCTTTTTGTCCCATACACTTAGCCTTTCCATAATGATTACTTTCACAAATTGTTTTCCAACTTAAAATTAACTTTTAGTTTGACATTGGCATTGTTTAAATTGTTTAAGTTGTGTGTGTCAGAGTACTTAAGGGTTCTATTTTGGACTTTTTTGTCTATGTAAGTTTATTGCTGTAAAATATTTTAAATAAGATTTCATTCATTCATTCAACAACTATTAGTGTATAAACTGTGTGTTAGGGACTGGTTTGGTTAAAAACTTCTTATTTACATTTCATTCAAAAGATCACTACCATTAGCAAATTTGTTTTCAGATGACTGGAAATCTAAACATGTTTTGGTTAAACATATCCTGGGACAAATGTACTTAGCATAAAGTCCTGTGCAAAGTAGGGTTCTAAGATTTTTAAACTTTATCTTTAGATTTAAACATGTGAGAGGTTTTCTTTCTTACAAAAATTCAATGGAAATTTTCAACTATTTGAGTTTTTTTAAAAAGAGGAACCTATTCTACAAATTGGTTTTGTGGAAGTTTAGAGTTTACTTAAACTTTGCATATTTTTGTGAAAGGATAACTACACTATTTTTATTGTTACACCTTTTAGTTCCAGATAAGGTGATTATTGTTAAGGTGTTAATTGGATTTTTAGCATGATTTGATAGGATCTTGTCTTTATAGTGTGATAAAGTTTCAAGCCTTAAAAAATATTTGAGACTGTTTATATTTGAATAATATAACATGCAAGATAGAAAAACAAACTATTCCCTTTTGTTTTGACCAAATTGGTTTTGTAATTGGACTTGCATTTTTATTTTCCTTAAGTTAATAAAAAGTTAATGCACATAATTTTTGTAGATTCGTGTTAGAATATTTAAATCATTTAAAGTTGTTCTGTTTTAACTCCAGGTTTCAGAGAATACATTAGTATTCTAAGTCCTGATTTTATACTTTTCTGTACTTTTCTGTAGTCTCCTGGAAAGGTAGCCCTGAATCATGTGATGTTAAATATTTTGTCATGGTCTTTTATGTCTTGTGGACTAGATTCAGTGTAGACAATGCTAGCCAGTGCCTGGTGAGCTCTTGCCATGTGCCAGGCACTGTTATATGTGATTAACATGTATAAATTCATTTAATCTTTATGACAGCCCCTGCTACACTTTTGAAAGTGATTTTCACATGAGAAAACACTTATTTTGGCATTATAAAAATCCGTTTCACTTTAACTTTCCTCATCTGGGACACTTTTTCTTTTAGTGATTTTCCTAACTTGTTTGTGCCTATTGTTAGAGTTCACAATGCTAAATTTTGTAGTATAATAGTTTCCACAGAAATCAAGTTAACGTAGAAAAAAAAATTTGTATTGACTGGTCCATAACATCCTTTTCCATTTCAGTTGTTTCAGATGCTGAATTTAATGGCTCAGATGTTTACATATTTGATTGTAGTACCATAGTCTTTCAGTATATTACATGTAAATACGTTTCCTTCACCAGGTAATCTTTAAGTAGTAGTTGACAGGTAAAATACATATGCTACTTGACCTGTGGATTTGCTTTTTAGTTCTTTTTCTGTTCAGTACTCTGTTTATATTTATTTCTTGCCAATTGCAAGTGTTTTACACATATAAATAGGTAAATTTTCCTAGTAGTCAAAGGGAAAAGTAAAAAGATTTACTAGAAGAAATCACTAAAGGACTTTCAAATGAGAATTTCTCTCCCTGTATTAAGAAAGCCTCTGAAAAATAATATTTTTGCCTCCTTCAGCTTACTCTTCTCTGCAGATCATATTCCTAATTGAGACAATACTATCTGTATAAATGCAGAGATAGTTGGTAACTTCAAAGCAAACTGTATTAAAAGATCACCTCAATTCTGTTATTTTTTGTGAGAAATGTATATTTAGTTCCTAATATGTTCACAATAAATATTATTTTGCTCCCGTTCAGTATATCTTTTTTTTGAAATATATGTTTATAAAACAAAGCTTGTCAAAAAAAAGAAAAGGAAGAAAGAAAGCCTCTCACTATATTTTGGGTCTGAAGCATGGGAGGAGGAGGAAGATGGTATTTTACCAATTTTGGAGTTTAGTTCAGATTTTATCTGAGTGGAATTGATGTTTGAATATTTTATCTTCCCAACTACATTAGACTTTTGAGGACAAGAACTAGTACAGTACTGTCACTCAAGATACCATTTATAAATGAAGTACTCAGTAGATTTGAACTTGAAGAATCATAAATATTAGCTCCAGGAGAGCTGCAAAGTTATTTAGAGTTCGTATAATGCTATACTTCTATTTTTATGGCTAAGGAAACAGGCACAGAATTAAAGGACCTTTTACAGCATCACTGTGGGTGGGTCAGAGTTGGGAACAAGGACTCAGGTGTTTCGGCCTGTCCAGTGCACTTCCTGATGTACCATTGTGATGACCTCGTGGTAGGGTTCCTTACCTACTGGTTAACTTGAAGTTTAATCAGGGGCAAAATCTGACAGACTGATTCAGGGCCTTTAATGGACCATGTACCAATTGTATTTTGTGCGTGTGTGATTTTTTTTTTCTTTTCATTTTTAATCAGGGAGGTTCCCAAGGCAGATTTTAGAAGATTTTACGTGTGTACTGGAAAAATATGTCCAACTGTGCAGTGGTCAAGGGTCATCATAGTGTCTAGTGGTTTAGGAGTCGGAGGGATCCAACAAGCATTTTCCTAGTTGTCCCATGTTCGAATATTAAATATATCACCCAGCACACAGTGCTTCTACTTTCATTAATAATGGCCTTGTTGGTTGAAATGGCATTCAGATGCCCTAAACAGGGTAGGGTAGAAGTGGGGAAAGCTTTATGTTTTTGTGTATATATTTCAAAGTTTTAAAGTTGATCGGCAATTTGAAAGAACTGATATTTGTATGAAAGTCAGAAATATTGCCTATGCTTATTTACGAATTTTCCCATAATGTAAAACTTAGTAAAGATAGCTATAGAAAGAGTTCTAAGAAAATCCACGAAGTGTGTTATTGCACTCTGAAGAGAGGAAAGATATTTGAAATATAAAATTTGTGTGGCTCACTTCCTTGTATGTTACGTTTTTTTTAACAGGATAATAACTCTTGAAAGGGACAGACAGGCTTAGCGTTACTTGATGTGCAGAACAAATTGCCTTGAATTTCCCTTCCACTTTAGGGAATTTCCTTTCCCTCAAATCCCCTTTAAAGTTTATATAGCCTTCTGTATTTATTCTGGTGTATGTTAGTTTCACCTCTTTCTTATGAATAGGTGAATGCCGCAAAATTATATCATGATTACCCTTGACCATCATTTGTATTTCAAAGTAGCAACAGTCTTATATTTGAACAGTAGTTGTCTTCGTTAATTCAGTTTGGCTAGCATAGCAAGTGGCGCAGAGCAGGTTGTTCTATGTAAAGTTAATTATAGCCAAGTTTATAATTTAGAGAAAGTTGTATTATAGAATCATACTGTTGCTTTTAACTTAGAAATTGCCATATAGGAAATTATTAACCTGGGAATTATTTTCATATGAAAAAGAGGATTGCTGGGGTGCCTTTTAGTCTTCTGTTATAATTTCATGTGTGATGTCACAGTTATATTTAATTTTTAATTTATTTGAAAACTTTTAATAGACTTCTGAAAAATAATTTGATAAAAAATGTTCAGAACTATTTTCAGATGATACAAATTTTTTTTTTGATAATTTATGTTCTGTTATTTGGTTGAAAGGGTACCAAAATGATAGAAGATTTGAATTGCAGTTAGTCACTCTTGTTACTTGTCACTAACTTGTTTTGGCAACTGTGGGGAAGTACTGTCACCATGAGTGGTTGGTCACAGTTTTCTTAGTTTCAGAATTGTAGATGCAGTAGTTACTGCATGATTGTTTCTAGACTCAAATGAGGTGATATATGTGATAACAAATAAAGGTTTGGAAAAGATTTTTAAATACTTTGTTTTGTTTGCCTCCCTGTATACTTAATATAGTCCTTCCCTGTCACAGAGTACACAATACGTATTTATTAATTGAATCAATGTATATATAATACGTTCTCTTGAGTGAATGATATCTTTACAAGATGTTTAAAGTTTAATTTTTGCTTCAAATTGAATGATTGGTTGCCATGAGTAAACAAATATCTTTATAATATAAGTATCGTAAAGAAAATATGCCATTCCTTCTTTTTTTCCACCCATCATGGATAATTTTGGGCATTGTTGATGCTTGATTTGTTTGGGAATTGAATCTTGAGCATCCCAACATAAAATGTGAAAAAATGTTGAGAACAAAAGGATAATTTTAATGTGTGCTAGTCCTTACAATTAACGGAGGTCTATAGGAAATATCAGTGAATAGGGAAAATATTTATTATAATTAATTTTATTATAATTTCATTTATATGTATGTGCTTCCATAACGTACAGGTTCAGGGATGTTTTTAAGATGGCTTAATACCATTATCTCTGTTGACTTAGAATATTAGTCTATTCTTTATTATCTAAAACTGCATCTTCGTTCCTTGATTCATAGACTCATTCATTTGTTCCATATTTCTTGAGCATCTCTTATGTGTCAGGCACTGTTAACCTGCTTTACTAAATAATAATGCTATAGAATGAAGTAAAAGATATAAAAATGTTTTATAAATTGTAAAATGACATTCAGATGCAATTATTATCATCAAATTCTCAAATAGTTCTGAACAAAAATACCTTTAGTGTCCCTGCTCTGTGTAAATTCTAAATTGAATCTGAATTCTAAAAAGAAATTTGTGTGAATTTTTTTTATAAGAAAGGAAAAAATTAGGTTGCCCAGACATGAAAAACTTAATGCAATAGGCTTAAAAGAAAAATAAACCAATTTTTTTTTCTGTTATAGCTCATCGGATAGAACCGATTTCTAGAGAAGTTAGGACTGTTAGGAGGAGGTGAAGTTGACTCTATTTTAGGAAACAGATTGCATCCTTAAAATCCAGCTCATTTTGCAGATTAGTGTTTTTAGTAACGAGGAAGACTGGGAAAATGTAGATGACTTGGTACAAGAATATAGTTTACTGCTTAAGAGTCTTTGTTTTCATACACATAACACAGCGTTTATTTCTAGTGTATTGATCATAATTCTAGAGCAGTATACGTTTGAATGTCTTTTAAAGTGTGTTCAAAAATGGTCATTTTAGCCAGTAGAGACTCAGGAACAATTTTTAAAGTCGAAAGTTATGATTATGGGTAGACTCTGTTAACATTTTAATATGCAAATGGGTAAAGCCATCTCTATAATGTGAGTTTACTGGCCCTGATGAGGATAAATTTTGTCCTATAGATTTATGTTTTAACAGCTTAATCTAAATATATAAGCACTGATAAACATTTTCTTTAAAATACTAGTTTTTTTTTTTAAACAATTTCATTATAAAACAAAATTCATTGATTTTGGGTTGATCCGGATATTCCAATATTGTTTTATAGTGAAGAGGCAGGGCTAGTGGAAGGAGCATGTGCCCGGTTCTGTCTTGGTTCTCTCATCAAGTAGCTGTGTGACCTGTGTACATCACTTCATCTGTCTTCACTCTTTCCTCAGCTGTAAATTGAAGGCCTCTTCCAGCTTTAAGATTCTAATAATGCAATGTCTACTTAAAAAAAAAATCGAATCAATTTTGACGATAGTTTTTTCTAGTTTTTTTTTTTTATAAGAGTATTGTAATAACAAAATATTTGAGTAAGAAAGTATATCTTTTAAATATATTTATTGGATATATATTATTTTTTGGTTATTACTAAGTGTGATCCCTGTTTTCTTCTATTTCCAGTCCCAAGAATATTAAGATATGAGTTTCTTTGACGCAGATTATATAGTTTTTTAGAGAATGGCTTGGCTAGCTGTGAGGCCCCTTGCTGCAGGGGTGCCGGCGGGAAGGTCTGCGAGCAGCTCGAATGAAAATGTTTTGTTCTCGTGTTACCAATATTAAACTCCCTTGGGATTATCTATGTGAAGAGTTAACCCTTTTAATTAGCTCCGTGTGTATTATGTAGCCAGTTGACCATGTCGAGTTCTTTAGGAAGCTCCATAAATCAAATTGAAATGATCTTCGGATTCTTTAGTGAGAAGTTTTTTGGTTTGTTTGTTTTTTGCCTGTTTTTAATGGTGAAATGGGTCTTGTCTTGAATTATGTGGCCACATCCTGTGGCCATTACCCAAAGTGTGTTCCTTTTGATATCGATCCATGTTACTAAAGAAAAAACACAGCCCTGTGTATTCAAATAAACTTAAGATTTGCTGAGATAAAGTTATTTGTATTTTGCTCATTTAATATGTTAATTATGATGTCTCAAGAGAAAGACATGGTTTGTAGGATTTCCCAAACTTATTTGTCCAAAGAATTTTTCTTTTTTCATCTTTTTTATTCTTATTTTTCCAGAATTTCTCTTAATAGTCTGTCAAACATATTTTGGGAAAATACACCCAGATTCTAATATCCCGTTTAACTCTTTGCAGTAGGGGACCCTGCCGATTTTGAGGACTGTGTAGGCCCGACCTGTAGGCACAGCCCCTAGCTGCATGCCACGTGATGGGGGAGGTCTTCTGTTCAGCCATACAAACTTTGTCAGGCTTTCTCAAGAGATTGCCAGTCTGATTCCTGACTGCTGAGTGATTAGGCTCTACATTTAATTTGCATTGGAAAAAGAACTGTAATTCAGTTCAGTGTAGCAAGGGAGTCTAACCGTGAACTTAACGCTATGTACTATTCATGAAAACCCAATTGGAGAAAATAGTATATATAGCCCATCCATCTATTTTGCTTGTTATCTAAAATTTATGCTTGTGTTCCTGGACCATGTTTATTGGTCCCTTACTGTGGAAATGCTTTAACTTAATTTTATCTTGGTGTTTCCCTTTTTAGGTTGAGAGGGACAGTAAGAAATTGCCCTGCGAAACTCATTGCTATATGTGTGAGGACTTTGTTATAGTGCTATAGTGTAATAAACACTATAAGGTATCTTGTAAAGACCCATGGGATAAATGTCAGATTTTTGTCCCAGGAAGAATTGTATTCTTTCTGAGCAACTTCTTTTTTTCTTTTAAAAAAATACTTAAGGAACGTGTAAATATTGAAACCAATTGTGTTTCCTTATTTGCATTTCTTCCTGAAACCTTCATGTTAAATTTGTGGCCCATCTTTCACAAATATGTAGACTTTTACTCTCGCTTCTTTTTATTTTTTTAAGGTAGTATAGTTTTGGAGTTAAGAATGCAGGCTCTGGAGTCAGACAGCCTGAGTTCAGATCTTGGCTCCATCATTCATTAGCTGTGTGCATATCACACATGCCACTTAAACTCTGTGAACCTCAGTTTCTCCAGTTGCATCACTAGTACCCTCATAGGGTTGTTGTGAAGATTACTTGAGAATAACAGATGTAAGCACCTGTGAGAGTTGTTGACAAATCTCGAGTACCTACCCATACTTTTTTCCACTGTCATATTACTTTTGTTTCACTTTGTCTACTTTAAAAACTAGTTAATTTTATATTATTTGTAACATTTTACTTACTGTAATCAACCTAAAATATTTCTTGGAACAAGGCACAGTAAGCATACATAAACGTTGGTTTCTTTGCACATTATATTTTACATAAAATCCAGCAATTAAAAACTTCACAATTGCTTTCCCATAACTTTCTAAATTTACAGAAATTTTGAAACGACATACACAAGGATTTACTTTTACTCCACTTAACTTTCATTCTCTTCCCTTTTCACCCCAAACACACGTCAGCAAACAAATTTTTTGTATTATTTGTGTAGGTGTGACAGTGGTTTTCTTAAGACATTTATTGTAGCAACTTCTTAGTTTAAAAGTTTCACTGTCATTTGAAATCTGTCACAAGACCGGGGATGTGCATTCATTATAGAATTACTTAATAAATAAGTTCTCCAGTTTGAAGAGCTGGACTTTTATGTGAGGTCAGGCCAGTCGAAGACATTTACAAAGAATTAGTTGTTTGTTATTGCTATGTGAGTTGCAAGAATGGAAAAAAAAGAAATTCTTTCTTCAATACTTCCTTCCAGGCTGAGTCATCACTAGAGAGTGGGAAGAGCAGCAGCAGCAGCAGAGAATCCAAACCCCAAAGCTGGTATCACAGAGTACCACATCTCCAAGTTGGGGGCTGGAGGGGAGCCACCATGAGCGATGTTACCATTGTGAAAGAAGGTTGGGTTCAGAAGAGGGGTAAGTGTTCCACAAATCCCAAAGTAACGTGGTGGGTAAGTGTGCTAACGAACAGTCAGTGGTGTCCTGGCAGTTGATATTTTTTCTGGTGCTGTTAACAAAGTTAACTGTGACAGACTCTGTCCAGTGACAGAAGTGATATTTAACATGTGTGTTAGAAATTTGCTTGTTTTTTAGGGATTCTTCGTAATTCCTGATTTCAGTGATCTGGAATCAGGTTGTGAAGGGTTGGCTTTCTGGTATGCCGTGTGCATGCGTGTTACAGAAGACTCAGTCCTGCTGCAGTTTTCTTTTGTGTCTGCAGACTCCACAATCCAGAGAGATAGCTTTAGCATGACTTAATGTCTAGGAAAGTGTCTAACTTATATGCATTGAGAAACACGTAAATATAAGTGAAATTATTTAGTTAAGCCAATATGGGTGGTGGCAGGGACAGACTTAACGTAGTAAAGCGGGAAGGGTTCACCCACAAACTCGTGGATTCAACAGTCTCGCGAATTAGGTAAGTAAAGTCCTCAAGTAAAAAGAACAAGCGAGGTTTTTGTGTGTGTGTGTGTTTGTGTTTAATTTTATGTCTTTATTTTTCATGATTTAGTTATTTCTCGTTTATGCCTACTTTAGATAAATAATTCATATACATTATTATGTTTTTGTAATATTAAAAGAAGAACTCTTCAGTGTAAAACTTAGTTTATCCTCGATGAGATCACCTGCTAATGTGGTCAATGTGTTTATTAGAAATCTAGAGTTTAGACTAGTTGCCAGGCAACTGCTGTTTATCCACATGGCCAAGTTGAGTAGGATGAGGTCTGTTCCATTTTAACTTACCGTATATCTACTTCTGGTTAAAAGTTACCTCTTAAATAATGATTTTAATGTTCTTTTAAGGTCTGTAGTCCATACCTATGCTGACAAGCTATTGACAATAATTAAATGTGATTATATATTATTGAATTTTTAAAAATCAGTCTTATCGAGTTAAAATGTACATATAATAAAATTCACCAATTTTAACTGTACACTTTGATGAATTTTGCTAAATATATGTAGTAGCGCAACACTGTAATCACGGTATAGAACATTCATGTCTCCCGAAAACGTTCCCTCATCCCCTTGTGCATTCCTCTTCCCTCAACCCTGGTAACCACTAATCTGCTATTACTATAATTTTATTTTTCTAGAATTTCATAGAAGTATCACATAGTATGTAGTCCTTTGTCTTGGATTACTTTCACAGAGCATAATAACTTTAAGATTCATCTATGTTGTGTGTATCATTAACTTGTTCCTTTTTATCAGTGAGTAGTATTTTACTGTCTGGACATAAGACAAGTTAACTGTTTACCACTTGATGGACATTTGGATTATTGCTAGTTTTCACCTGTAATGAATAAAGCTGCCATGAATATTTGCATGCAAGTCTTTGTGTGATGTGTCTTCATGTTTCTTGGGTAATAACCTAGGAATGAGAATGCGGGGTCATGTGGTAAGTGTATGCTTAACTTCATAAAAACTGCCAACTGTTTTCCAAAGTGGCTCACGCTTTGTATTGTTAAGTTTAATTTCTTTTATGTTATTCTTATTAATTTGGAAAGCATTTTCAGATTTTGGTGCTCTATGAAGGTATTATTTGTTTATTATATATGTTTTTGTTATATATATTTTGTTATATAACTTGTCTATTTTTTTTTTATTTTTCTTGTTTTCTTTGGGGTGGCAAGTTGCTTAAACCTTTTAGGGTTTTACTTCATTAATCTCTAAATCTGTTTTCACAAAGTGTTATGAGGACTAAATGAGATAATGGATGTGGATATGTTTTGACAG
The DNA here is from genome assembly GCF_000151845.1 of Pteropus vampyrus. Taxonomy (NCBI): domain Eukaryota; kingdom Metazoa; phylum Chordata; class Mammalia; order Chiroptera; family Pteropodidae; genus Pteropus; species Pteropus vampyrus. The sequence goes on from NW_011888940.1 coordinate 1,603,765, forward strand.
TTTTAACACAGATGTAAGCTGTTGCTATCACTACATTTTTATCAAGAGTTTAGGGTGGTTCCCGAGTCTCTTTAATTAATTGTGTCTCCTCTTAAAAACCGTAATAGAAGGTTGGTATATAATGTGTGGGACATAGAAAAAGGAAAAAATCATAAAGGAAAAAAAAAAATTCTGTGTTTTTCCTGCATTGGCTAGGAAAAGAGGATGCTAATGAGAGAGAGAGAATGTGTGTGTGTGTGTGTGTGTGTGTGTGTGAGTGAGTGAAAGAGAGAGAGAGAGAGAGAGAGAGAGAGTGTTTATTTCAGGAAGTAATAGTCATATAAATGTAAGAATTTGACTACCACACAAATCTATAAAATGAAAAGTAGAGATCTTTCTACCCTCTGTCTCTTCAAACTAGTTTCCTCAGAGATAACCTTTTTAGACTTTTTCTATTTTTAATTCTGATTTTTATGCCAATTTTATATCTAATATGATAAACTTTATTTTCGACTAATCTTAAGTAATCTGGTGTATCCCCATTGGGAAAAATGAAGAATTTAACTTTTCACACCTATTCTCTTTTCTTTTTTTCTGTTTGGCCTTTATGCTTAAACTTCTAGCCCTTGCATCATTAATTCTATAAATTATTTAGACATCATTTTGCCACTTTATAAGTTAAGAAGAGTTAGTACCCCTCACAATAGTTCCCTTGAATTCCTCTCATTCCCTTCCCAATTTGTCAACTGTGGCATTTTATATTGTCAAGGTTTAATAGTGATACTCATTGATTCCTAAAAGCAGTAAGCAATATTATGCTTACGTAAATAAGCATAATACTAGCTACTAAACAAAATACTGTGATGGAATCCATAGAGAACAAATGGATTTCTTATACACTGTTGGCACTAAAGATCATGTCACACTGTAGTTTGGCTTCTGGTTTGGACTAAGTGTTTTATCTGAATTTTCTAATTGCCACATTTTCCCCCTGTTGGTAGAAGAGAGTATACCTTCATCATGTCATGTGGTTATCTAGCTTATTAATCATACTGTTTGCTGAAGTTCTAATATGAACTGACTTTTTTCTGGGTATGATGCTCAGTGAATATTATGTTACTCAATTGCATTCTTGGACAAGTTCTATGCTCTCTTCGATATCATGTCTTTCCTTTTTTATGTTTTAGACTTATTTTGCAGTTTTCTAGGTACTTCTGAAGTAATTTTTTCAGGAAGAGTATGTATGGGTGCTTGTCAACACAGTGTTTGAAAATGTCACTTTCACACCTGCTACATACCTTGGCTGGGTATAGAATTCAGGTTTAAAATTATTTTCCTTCAGAATTTTGAAGGTTGCATTCCATCACCTTTTAGTAACCAGTTTTACTGACAAGAGTTTTGGTGCTAAAATGAATGATTTCTTTGTAGATAACCTGTTCTCTGGAAGCTTTTTGTGTTGATGCTCTTTATCCTTGGCATTATAAAATTTAGGAGGATGAGTTATAGTCCTTTTTAATTCATCCTGTAAAGCATTTGGCGGACCCTTTGAAAATGCACACTTTTATGTCTTTCTTTAGTTCTGGGAAATCGTCTGTATTTTATTCTTTCTTTCCATGTTATCTGTATTCTTTTACATTTTAAAAAATTTCCCTTAGAGCTTCTATATTAATGCACTGTTTGAACAGTTTTCTTTCATTTTCCATGTCTTTGTTTTTTCTCTTTGTTCAGGGAGATTTCTTTGATTTTTCCTTCTAGCCCTTTATTGAATCATTTAGTTCAGCTATTGCTTTATATTCCTGGGAATTCTTTAGAGTTTATAGCCACCTGCTCTTTACATATGTAATATAATCTTAATCTTAGGATAATAAATAGATTTCATTTTTAAGTTTTTTCTCCTCTTTGAATGATTCTTTCAGTTTGTTTATTTTGGTTCTTTTTTGATGGTATTCGTTTTCTTCAGGTATCTGTTGATTCTTGTTTGGGTATATTTGTGAATGAGAGACTAAGGTTACTAGTAGTGTCCTCTGTCAATATTTGCAATTTATGCATTTTTTCTATACTTATGACAGGTTAGATCCAGTGAATGAGTATTTATGATGGTAGTGTTTATACTCTTGAAAGCATTAGTTGAAATATTAGGAGAAACCAAATCGGGAATTTTTTCCCTCCACCATTCTTAATTAATTTCTTTAGAGAGGTTCAGTATTTTAATTACAATTCTGTGTTTTAGTTAAGTAAATTTTACTATATAATCTGTTGGCGTTTGGCTATACTTTGGTTCAAAGCATTTCTTCTAAAAGAGCATTCTTAGTCACTGCCTGTTTATCCTGGGCATCTGGGTAGATTGTTATCACCTGAACTTTAGTGTACTCGCTTAAGAATAAATATGATAACATCTGCCTTCTTTACCTCACTGTGTGGTTTTAAGTTTCACGAGATTGTGTATAGAGGAATGATTTTAAAATATCAAACAATTAATAAAGGTTATTGATATTAAAAAGTTATAATATAGCCCTTACTTTGAATATCAGCCTTTTTTCTCAAGCCTGTATTTTGAATGTCAGTTCTCATTAGCTCCTATTCAGATTTAATCTCATTTTATTTGTACTTTTAATGTGAATAAGTTATTATTCTTCAGTAAATATCTTCTAGGAAAAGAAAAAAAAAGATAGTAATTATTGAAATTCTGTAACAAATTCTTTCCTAACTTTGTTATTAGTGGCATATCAGTAGTGAAACCTTTTTTTTTCTGTACTTTTCTGGAGCGGTTGCAAAATGGTGAGTATTAATTGAGATAACACATTAACATAGTATTGTCGATGTTAGAAATGACAATAAAAAAACATGTAGCAGGCTCGGAGTAAAGTTTTTCTCTTCGATGTTCCTGGCAGAGCACCTCACAGTTCGACAGTCCATCAGCATAGGAGACATCTGTATGTCTCTTAAACACTTGTTGAATTTTCTCCTTCAAAGACCAGCCTATAAGATTTACTCCAGGTGACAAGAAATCTCTAGATGTCCAAAGTTTAGCTCAGTTTGCTCCATTATAGAAAGTGGTAATATTTGCTCTCAAGGAACTTACTGCATTAATAAAGGGGAAATTTAATCAGCTTAAAAGATCTAAGTTATAGAATTAAGTAGATTGTAATAGTATTAATCAAGGGCTTATTGTAATTTATAAAATTTTGTTTGCTTAATGTTGCTTTTTCTTAAAAACCCGGTAGTCTCTAACAATGTGGAGAGCCAGTTCCTTGATAACAAGTTAATATCTGTAATGTATTTCTAGTCAAATTGTAATCTTACTGTTTTGAAATTGATGGAGATTGAAAGGCGGTTTTACAGTCAGAGTATTTTGATTGATGAAAGTGCTGTATGTGTATGTTAATTTCTTACACTTTTTCTTGTACTGATAGCTAACAAAATGAACTTTCATGTGTGTTTCGTGTATGTAGCTAGTTTGTGCTTTCAAAGAACTTTGTCCCTTAGTTTGCCTTGTACTTATAGTTTCTCTTCAGGGATATCCTTAAAACTGTGTCATTTGAATTATATTTGTCTTATATTCTGTGAAATGGTTTGTTTAGATGAATTAGATGTTAATATTTAGTAACATCAAGCTATTTTGTGAGAAAACTCATAGATTCATAAAGTTTCTGAGTTTTCTCACAAAATAGCTTACTCCCAATATGCAAAATATACTTAAGTAACATAAAGGTTGTAAGCTGGGTATGTTTTAATGTGTGATTGCTCTGACGTAGTCAATTATAACTTGTTATAGAAAACAAAATGCACAATATTTTGGGTGCTCATCTAAGTCCAAGGCCCTTTCCTTCTCCTTCCTTTGTATGTTCTTGTGTACCTTTGTTCATGTTTTATTCACAAAGTGACTCTTGAAACAAATTAAAAAGCGATTAAGGAAAAAGAAAACGGCCGTATGATTTCCTGTTTACTGCTCAGCAGCAAGCATTTTCCATAGAGTAAAGAGCTGTGGCGGTGGCCGTGGAACCACATGGGGGTTCGAGGGGCTCACTGACTGTGGATGTTGCAAATGCAGAAGCAGCATGGAAAAATCAGACTTGTTGGTAATGGTATGAAGACTCTGAGATTTAATGTATTTACAGTAATTTGAAATGTGCTTTTCTTTTAGTGTCAATATATATTTTTTGAAAATTTTAACCAAGTAAACCAAATACAGAGAACCATCCATTGATCAGCTTTTATATGCATTCTAGAGTTACAGAATTGTAAAGGTGATGTTACACACATACACACATATCCCTTCCCAGTTAATAATTGAGTTTTATGTATTGACTTTGTATCCTGCAGCCTCATTCAATTGTTGTTAATATTATTTATTTTTAAGATTGCCTTTGTAGTCAAGTCATATGCAAAGAGCCTCAGTTCTGCTTCTTCCTCTGCAATTTTGATGCCTTTAATTAATTTTTCAGTTTTACCTCACAATGGTTAGGACCTCTAGTACAATGTTGAGTAAAATTGTGAGAGCAAACATTTTTGCCTAAAACGTCATCTTACTGGGAAAGCATTTATCTTACCACTAAGTTATCATATGATCTATAGGTTTTCTATTGCTGCCCTTTTTAGGTTGAGAAAGTTTCTTTTATTCCTAGTTTGCTGAGAGTTTTTATCATGAGTGAGTGTTTAATTTTTTTCAAAAGATTTTCCTACATCTATTGAAGTGACCATTTGATTTTTTTCCATTATTCTGTTCAGATGTTAATATGTTATATTACTTTCATTGCTGGAATAAATCCCATTTCGTCATGATGTATTATCTTTAATATATTATCAGTTTTGATTTATTAATATTTTGTTAAGGATCCTTTTTCTGCATTTACCAGAATATTGATCTATAATTTTCATTTCAGGTTTTGATGTAAGAGTTATACTGGACTCATAAAATAGTTTGGGAAGTATTCTTTCCTTAATTTTTGAAGAAATTTGCATAAGATGGGTTTTATTTCTTTCTTAAATGTTTGATAAAATGCATCAGTGAAGCCATTTGGGTTTGAGATTTTTGTGAGATTTTTGATAATACAGTTTCTTTAATAGATATAGGGCTATTGAGATTTTCTGTTTCTTCTTGTGTCGATTTGAGTAAATTGTGTTTTTGTAACAGTTGTTGATTTATTAGCCATAAAGTTGTTATTATTATTCCCTTATCCTATAAGTAACCGCAGGATCTGTAGTGATAATCCCCTTAATAATTTCTGATTTTGGTAAATTGTGTTCTCTCTTTTTTCTTCGATCAGTTTTGTTGGGGTTATACATTCAGAGAATCAACTTTTTGCGTTATTAATTTTCCTTTTCGTTGGTTTTCTACTTTATTACTTTTGCTGTTATTTTAATTTGCTTCTTAAGGTAAAATATTACATTGTTGATTTTAAACCTTTATTTTTTAAAAAAGTATAAGCATTTAAAGCTATGGCTTTATTTTCACTGCTTAGCTGTACCCCACATAAGTTTTGATAATACTGTATTTTTGTTATCATTTAGGTAAATGTTTTCTAACTTCCCTTGTGATTTCTTTGAATCATGGAATATTTAGAAATGTTGTTTAATTTCAAATATATGGGTTTTTTAGATATCTTAGTGATTTCTATTTTATATTTAATTGTAATTATAGAAGATACTCTGTAAAACTTCAGTCATCTGAAATTTTTGTGTTTTTTTTTTTTTTTTATAGTCCACCAGATGGTCTGTCTTGATTTTGTTGTGGGTGTAGTGTTTTATAAATGTCTGGTTGAGATGGTTGATAGTGAGTCATATTGTCTTTATCTTTACTGATTTTTTTCTTTAGATCTCTCAGTTACTGACGGGGGGTAAAATCTCCAACAGTGATTGTGAATTTGTTTCTTTATTTTGCCTGTTTTGCTTTATATATTTTGAAGCTCTGTTATTAGATGCATTCACATTTATATCTCCTTCATCTATTACATCTTTTATTTTGTATGAAATGTCCATCTTTATCTTTGGTAATACTTTTTGTCTTGAAATTCAGTGTGTCTGATATTAATATAGCCACTCCAGATTTTTTATAATTAAAGTTTGCATCTTACATTCTTTTTAAATGTCCTTTTACATTTATCTGAGTTTTATATTTAAACTGCCTCTTTTGTAGACAGCATATGTTTGAGTCTGATTTAAAAAGAAAATTTGCTTGACAGTCTTTACTTTTTAAATGGGTGTGTTTAGACCATTCATACTTATTAATAGAATTATTGACATTGTTCAGTTTTTCCTATTTGTGCCATGTGTCTTTTGTTCCTTTTTATATTCTTGCATTTTTTTTTGTATTTAGTGTATTTTTACTATTTCATTTTATCTCTGCTATTGGCTTGTTACTTATGTCTCTTATTTAAAACTTAAAAAAATCTATAGTTAACATTGTTGATATGGTTGAATTTAGGTCTACTGTTTTCTATTTTTTTCATTAAAAAAATCCTCTTTATAAATTTTTTGCCAAAAATAATTGAATTTCTTTTAGTATTTCATTTAAGTTCCTCTATCACTGCACATTCTCAGTGGGAATATATCTCCCCCAGGGTACAACAATTGGTTCTTGGTGGTGGGTGTGAAAAAACTTAGATATTACAATGTCGGTGCATCTTCATTGGGACACATTATATGAACACAGATACAATATATCTGTGGTACTCAAATTTTATGTGGGAGGCTAGAGTTATTAGAAAAAAAAGGTACAAAAAGGCTTCTTAGGTGGGTCATATAATGAAAAAAAAAACTTTAAGAAATGCTTTGTCATTATTTTAGCTTGCAGTTACTTATTTAATGTTTGTTGTAGGGCCGTGGTTTTCAACCAAGGTTATTTTACTCCCCAGGGGACATTTGGCAGTGTCTGGAGACATTTTTGATTGTCATGACTGGGGTGTGAGGGAGCTACTGGCACTAGTGAGTGGAGCCAGGGATCCTGCTAAATAATCTACAACGCACAGGATAGTCTCCCCAAACAAAAACTTTCCACTCCAAAATGTCAGCAGTGCTGAGAATGAGAAACCCTGCTTTTCAGATTATGGTATGCACCCCTAATTCACCCCATGCTGTATTGGGTTAGTATTTTATGCCTCATGTAAAATACAAGACCCTTATTATACCATAGAGTTGCCCACCCTTTGAATGCCTCATGCTGCTGTTCTCATATATAGTTAGATATGAACGTGGAATAAACCCCACGATACAATGTTTTAATTTTTGCTTTGTCTTTTTATATGTCTTTTAAAGAAAAGCAGGAACATATAGCTTTAATAGATATTCGTATTGTTTTTCGATTTCTTCCTGCAGAGTTGAATTTCTGTCTGATATTATTTTCCTTCAGCCTGAAGAGCTTTCTTTAGCATTTCTTTTTTGGAGCAGATCTGTGGCTACCAGTACACTCATTTTTTATTTTAAAGCATTTTCATTTTATCTTCATTTTTAACGGATTTTTTAATTGTATATAGAATTCTGGTTTGATAGTTTTGTTTCTTGCATCACTTCAATGATGTCATTTCACTTTTTTCTGGTCTCCATTGTTTCCGATGAGAATCAGGTGTTATTTTATGTTTTTCCATATATATGTAACATGTCATTTTTTCCTGGCTGCTTTAAAAATATTTCTGTCTTTTATTTTCAGTAGTTTGAATATGATGAGCCTAGATGTTGTTTTCTTTATATTTATCCTGTTTTGGGTTTACCGAACTTTTTAAATCTACATATGCATGTTTTTTTACCAAACTTGGGAAGTCGTTGCCCATTATTTCTAAAGAACTGTTCTCTCCTACGCTTCTGCGACTTTGGTAACCCTACGAAGACCGCATGATAATGTCTGTAGTAGTTAGGCTCTGTTATTTTTTTTCCTCAATCTTTATCTCAGTTCTTCTTAGTTCTTTTTTATCTCAGTTCTTCAGACTGGATAATTTCTATTAAACTATTAACCATCTGTAGACTGTTAACCTATAGAATGCATTTTTCCACTTGGTTCTTCGAAAGGTTCTGTTTCTCCATTGAGATTCTTCAGCTCTTCATTTATTGTGATAATAACTAAGTCCTTGGATATTTTTGTAATAGCTTCAGTAAAGTACTTGTCTGCTAATTCCAACATTAGGATTTTCTTGGAGTTGGTTTCTGTTGACTGCTTTTTTTCTTTGCCTGTGATTACATTTTCTCGTTTCTTTATATGTCTGGTAATTTCAGCTGTGTACAGTTTATTGTGGTGATACATCATGCAGACTCTTGATCTGTTATTTCCTTGCAAAGAGTGTTGGTTTTTGTTCTGACTGCTATTTACCTTGATTCTGTTTAACCTCCGCACTTTATTTCTCTTGAAAAGCAGCTGAAATCTCTGCATTTCTGCTTTTTTCATCTACTGTTTGCTTTCCGCTTTCAGGCTCATGGGATCCTTTCCTATGCATGCACAGTTCAGGAGTTAGCCAGAATTTGGGCACAGTTTATATGAAGGTTTTGGGGCTCCCCCACTATGTCTTCCTTTTTTGTGGGATATTTCTCTCACTTTTCAGCCATTTTGGTATCTCTGAACTCTACCTCTGACCCCTTAAGCCAGCAAGACTATGGTTTGCCATCCTAGTTTTATCCACCCCAATCTCAAAGAATGGTGGAGGCCCTCAAACAAAAAGCCATATAAATGCGGATCTCACCCAGTGCTCTCCCCTCCCCTCAGGGGCCAACTTCCCTCCAGTTTCTGCTTGCTTTTGGTGCTTTTCATTGCTTTCAAATAGTTTTTGTATTTCATCCAGTGTTTATAATTTTATACATGGGAATGTTAGTCTAAGTCACCCTACAACTACTGGAAGTGTTGTAGGTATGTGTTCAACATGTATAGATATAAAATTTTGTTTAAGCTTTATAGTCACTTAGTTTTGTTATTTGTTATCTAATGTAATTGCTCATAACAAGTTATGAGTAGAAATTTCATCTACATTTATAAGTTGAAGAAAATAGTGGTTTAAACCAGCCTAGTTCCCAATCACCTGGAAGTAGAGTTGAACCTTTTTTCCAACTGAATTTATAGAATTTTGAGCTACAGGAGACTTTGGAAGTTGTCTAGTCTTATTCCCATTTATTGTACCAATAAGAAAACAGGTCATTTTTTAAATTAGAAGCAGAGCCTGGACCAATAGCTGAGATTTCTTTATTGCCAGTTTTATGATACTTCTTATTTTATTTATTTCTTGACACTCATGAATGTTATTGATGTTCTTTAAAAAAATTTTTTATTAGTAACCAGTTAGGGAGGGGCTTGGAGCAGTTGGACAGGGGGGTTTAAAACCCCCTGAGAGTGGAAAGAAGGGAGAATGTTCCACCCGGTGGAATCCGCGCGCTGTTTGAGTAGTCCCATTCGCCGCTCTGTGTGCCCCGGTGGGAACGTGGGACGGCTGTGCCTTTTGAACCTGTGTTATCTCACTCAGAGAAACATCTCCAAAGCTTCTATATTCTCCGATGCAGAGAAACGTTCTTTAAGTATCCGTTGGCATTCTGTGATCACACTTCCGTCCCGATGTGATAATCATGTACCTTTCACTGTATTCTCTTCTGTGTATGTTTTTGCTTATGCCACTTTTTCTGCTTGGCATATTTCCCCCCATTTGTCAATGATAGTCTTGCGTGTTCTTCAAGTCTAGATTCCAATATCACCTCCTCAGTATTTTTCACATCACAGTCTCAACGTTCGAATGATTTCTCATGTCTGGACTATTACCTCATTTCATGTCTTGCTTCCTTGGGGCGTTATATTGCCTAGTTATTAAATAGATCTATTATTTCTGCTTTTCCATCGTATACTCCCTGAAGGCAGGAACGGTGTCTAATACAACTGTGTCTCTTTCCCATATAGGGTCTGCCAGTACCTTGAGCATAGTAGGGTGTTAATCAATCTTCGATGAATGAATGAGGAAGAGGAAGAAAACAGTTCTAGAAGTTCAAATAGCAGTATGTCACAGTTTTCAAGGCAAGGAACTAGAATTGGGACAGCTGAGGCAAGGCAGGGAACACAGACTAGATGACGGTTATGAAAGCAGCCTATATTTAGATGGGTGTTTCGCTTAGGGCAGTGCTGTGATTCTAGATCAGGTTGTTTATCTGTCGAGTTTTTGCGTATAGGAAAGTGGAACTAACATGGTAGGAACCGGTAGAAACTGACTGAATGATGATTCTTGACAGAGGTGGCTGGACGGAACCCTGAGAGTGCTGAGATGGGTTAGTATGTAAGGGATCCAGATCAGCTGAGTGAAAATGCAGTAGCGATCATAGTTTTCGTTGTATTTTAAGGATAGAAGGATAACGTTTGCTTTACTCTTGGAACCGCTGAGTTCTTCTGTGTCATGAAAAACCTAACTTTTCAAGCCTGTGAGAAGAATCTTTTCTGTTGTATTCTTCATGAATTGTTCATCTCAGATATCGTGGGTAACTAAAATCTCACTGTATAAGGCATAGCCGTTTCATTATTTAGTAGCTCTGAGCACTAGTGGTCTTTGTTTGGCCCTCCTGAGCGGTATAAAACAAACGGTTTTTTTGACATGGTAGGCCTTCAGGTACCCCAGGATCACTATGATGTCCCTAAAACCCTTTTAAGCAAAATGTTCTCTTTTCTGTAGTTTGTTTATTGTATGACATGGTTTCCAGCCCTCTCATACATAATCTTGGTGTCCTCCCCTGTAAATATCTCAGTATGTCAATGTTTCTCTTACAAGGTAGTGCCCAGAAGTGAACAGAACACTACAGATGTGGTCAGTGCAGGGAAGAGCACAGCTGGACTCTTAGCTGTCACAGCCTGTCACTGTGATCTGAGGGTGCAGGCAGCCTTTTCAGTTTTACCTTTTAAAAGCACTTTT
>NW_011888940.1:1614652-1617679 GCF_000151845.1 Pteropus vampyrus
CTCAACGTTCGAATGATTTCTCATGTCTGGACTATTACCTCATTTCATGTCTTGCTTCCTTGGGGCGTTATATTGCCTAGTTATTAAATAGATCTATTATTTCTGCTTTTCCATCGTATACTCCCTGAAGGCAGGAACGGTGTCTAATACAACTGTGTCTCTTTCCCATATAGGGTCTGCCAGTACCTTGAGCATAGTAGGGTGTTAATCAATCTTCGATGAATGAATGAGGAAGAGGAAGAAAACAGTTCTAGAAGTTCAAATAGCAGTATGTCACAGTTTTCAAGGCAAGGAACTAGAATTGGGACAGCTGAGGCAAGGCAGGGAACACAGACTAGATGACGGTTATGAAAGCAGCCTATATTTAGATGGGTGTTTCGCTTAGGGCAGTGCTGTGATTCTAGATCAGGTTGTTTATCTGTCGAGTTTTTGCGTATAGGAAAGTGGAACTAACATGGTAGGAACCGGTAGAAACTGACTGAATGATGATTCTTGACAGAGGTGGCTGGACGGAACCCTGAGAGTGCTGAGATGGGTTAGTATGTAAGGGATCCAGATCAGCTGAGTGAAAATGCAGTAGCGATCATAGTTTTCGTTGTATTTTAAGGATAGAAGGATAACGTTTGCTTTACTCTTGGAACCGCTGAGTTCTTCTGTGTCATGAAAAACCTAACTTTTCAAGCCTGTGAGAAGAATCTTTTCTGTTGTATTCTTCATGAATTGTTCATCTCAGATATCGTGGGTAACTAAAATCTCACTGTATAAGGCATAGCCGTTTCATTATTTAGTAGCTCTGAGCACTAGTGGTCTTTGTTTGGCCCTCCTGAGCGGTATAAAACAAACGGTTTTTTTGACATGGTAGGCCTTCAGGTACCCCAGGATCACTATGATGTCCCTAAAACCCTTTTAAGCAAAATGTTCTCTTTTCTGTAGTTTGTTTATTGTATGACATGGTTTCCAGCCCTCTCATACATAATCTTGGTGTCCTCCCCTGTAAATATCTCAGTATGTCAATGTTTCTCTTACAAGGTAGTGCCCAGAAGTGAACAGAACACTACAGATGTGGTCAGTGCAGGGAAGAGCACAGCTGGACTCTTAGCTGTCACAGCCTGTCACTGTGATCTGAGGGTGCAGGCAGCCTTTTCAGTTTTACCTTTTAAAAGCACTTTTAAAAATGTTTTGTTTATATAAGTCATATGTCAGTTTGTTGTCCAGTGTTACCAATGTACATTGCTATCACTAGTTTGTAAAAATTTCTGCTTTCTCATACCATCGCCATCACTGGGTGTCAGTTTTTAGTTTTTGTCATTATATTGCTGTTTTATTTTACATATTTTTGTTACTGAGGTTTAACTTTGTGTTAATGCTTTTAAGCTATTTTTTTTTTTTACTCAAATGAATTGCTTGCTTTTATTCTTAATTAATTTTTATATATGAGGCCTATGTCTTTAGTCAAGTTTATAATTTTATATGTTCTTATTTTTTTGCAAGAGCTTTTTATATTTTTTGAATACCATTATTGATCTTTTTTGTTGTTGCCAAGATTTTTCCTGGTTTGAATATACTTTTCACCTTTATGGTATGTTTTTGTAATGTAAAAGTTTTAAATTGTTATGCAGTCTAATATTCAAAACTTTCTCTAAAGAAACCTTTGAGGTCATACTTTAGAAACTCGCCCCTGTTTTCTTTGAACATCATTAGAATTAAAAATTTTTGGTATTATCGAAGTAATAGATGAATTTCCTTTTGTAAAAAATTCAAGCAGTAAATAAACTATGATCTGATTCCTTCACTCTCATTTTCCTTCTCAGAAATAACCACTATCAAGGGTGATGCGCCAATATAAAGCCAAAATTTTCCTTAAATATTCAAGAACCAGAAAGATGTTGCCAAAATATAAGTAGTATTTGCCTCTTGTCAAGAGACTGGGATTCAAGAGATTGGGCAGGGGACAGGAGAAGGGATAATTAAAGAAATGGTACTTTTACACTTCATTCTGTATAAACATGTGGATCTTTTTATTTTGTTTCACTTTAAATAAATGGCATTATAATCACTTAAAAGTCTGTCTTAGAGATTTGTCTGTGCTTTCGCAACAGGTAAGGCAGAAAAGAAGGACTGGTTTGACATACCACGCTTCTAGTGAATCTGTTCTTAATTTCTCATTTATCAACTTTTCTCATTTTTAAATACTGATATACTGTCAGTTTTGTCCAGTGGTTAAAAGGATGGAACTTAACTTTAGTCTTGGATTTGCCAGTTATTAGTGATGTGGGCAAATATTAACATGCCTTAAATTTCTCATCTGTAAAATGGAGGTGATAATAGTGTCTATTTTATATGGTCGTAAGACTCAAAATTCAGATTGTTGGATTAGCTCTTCTTACAATTCACGGTACATACTAAATAGGTAATAAACAATACCTGCTGTTATCATTTAATAATTTGTTGTAGAATATTGCTAAATTTGACATCAAGTTCACTAACATTTAATATTTAGGCTCATCCGTTGTTTTCTTCTATAAAAACAATAAAGATACTGGCCCTTTTTCGTCTTTTTCTTAACACCCAAAGGTGTTAAGAAATCTCTCGGAGATGATGGACAGCAGCGGGAACGCACAGTGGCGTTGCTGTCTCCTCGGTGCCTCAGCGTCCACGTGGTTCTCTTTGGGAAGACGGGGTGAAAGAGGAGCTAGTCGGTGTCTCCTCCCTGTTGTTAGCCCGAGTGCGTGTTCTGTTCCTCGGGCTTTGTCTTCTACACCTGAAAAATTCATGTATGTCTTTAACAATTTATTTCAATTCATTATGGGATTTACAAGTTCTGTTAGTTGTTTCCTGTATTTGTTCTTCGAAATGATACTTCTCTCATCTTTTTCAACGCTTTTTAAAAAATGAATTAGGGCTAAAGCAACAAGTACAATATTTTTTTTTTCTTCCTTGCTCAGATCAGGTGAGACCAAATGACAGTCACGTGTTAATCGTATGGTTGCACGTTATGACTAAAAATGTCTTCCTGATAAGAACACT
>NW_011888940.1:1617729-1620802 GCF_000151845.1 Pteropus vampyrus
ATAAAAACAATAAAGATACTGGCCCTTTTTCGTCTTTTTCTTAACACCCAAAGGTGTTAAGAAATCTCTCGGAGATGATGGACAGCAGCGGGAACACACAGTGGTGTTGCTGTCTCCTCGATGCCTCAGCGTCCACGTGGTTCTCTTTGGGAAGACGGGGTGAAAGAGGAGCTAGTCGGTGTCCCCTCCCTGTTGTTAGCCCGAGTGTGTGTTCTGTTCCTCGGGCTTTGTCTTCTACACCTGAAAAATTCATGTATGTCTTTAACAATTTATTTCAATTCATTATGGAATTTACAAGTTCTGTTAGTTGTTTCCTGTATTTGTTCTTCGAAATGATACTCCTCTCATCTTTTTCAACGCTTTTTAAAAAATGAATTAGGGCTAAAGCAACAAGTACATATTTTTTTTTCCTTCCTTGCTCAGATCAGGTGAGACCAAATGACAGTCACGTGTTAATCGTATGGTTGCACGTTATGACTAAAAATGTCTTCCTGATAAGAACACTGATTTCCTTATCTAACAGTTGAAAGCTAAAGCATTTTGTCTAAAATTTGTAGGTCAAAAAATGAAGGCTTTAGTGTATTTTGTTTTAACATAATACCAACCACTAGAAATACTAAAAATGAAAATGAAAGTTAATAAAAATTGGGAAGAAGGGTGAAGGGGAACTCAGTTCTCCACCTTCGTAATGGGAAGTCAGTTGTTGTGGTTACAGATGATAATTTAAGAAACAGTCATAATGCCAGAAGTATTAAAAGTGGCTGTTTTTGAGAAGTGCAATGGAGAGTGAGGTTTGCGTGTGTGTGTGTGTGTGTGTGTGTGTGTGTGTGTGTGTGTGTGTGTGAATGGTGGAAGAGACACTTTTAAATCTTATATTCTTGCATATGCTACTGAATTATTACTTTGTGCATGTATTAATAATAACTAAGCTATATCCTGTGTGATCACAGTTTATAAAAATAAAGCATAGTTTTATACATTGATATATGTATAAAAATTGATTAGAAGGAAATATATTAAAATTATCTCTGGGTAATGAATTTTTTTCTTCATTGTATTTTTCTGTATTTGGTAAAAATTCTAAAGTGAATATATTACTTTTATAGTCAGAAAAAATATTATTAAGGGAAAATATCGAAGACTTTCTGGATTTAATTTGTCACTTATTTGGCATTAGTATGACTTATTTATATAAGTACTATTACTTTTTTAAATTAAAGGAATTGTACACAGTATTCTCTAAATGTTTGTAAATGTATTAGTAAGGCAGACATTCTGCTAAAAATAACAGAAAACCCAGCCAACAGTAACAAAACAAAGACAGGTTTATGTTTTTCACATAAGAACGGTAAAGGTGGGCAGTTGTTGGCCATTTAGTAGATAAGGATAAAATCATCAAAGATTCCAGGTCTCGTTTGTCGTGTCTTCACCTTTAGCTTGATGGCTTTTCATTCTTAAACTTGTTGCTTCAAGGTTTGAAAATGGCTGTACTAACAAACATTACATTCCTGTTTGAGCCAAACAAATGGGAGATGGCTGGTGTCAGACACACTGTCCCTTTTATTAGGAGAGCACAAGTTTCTGGAAGTCCACTCTCAGACTTTCTTTTATCTGTTGTTTCCAGAACTGGGTTATGTATCCCCTTCACTGTGAGAAAGTGAGTATCTGGCTTTGTCTTTGTGGCGGGAGGTGGCTGAGGCAAAGGGAATTGAGAATTGATAGCGTGTTAGTCAACCAACAGCGTCTGCCACAAGAAGTTTTGATATTTGTGATTATGATGTTTGTCCTTCAGTTCTCAGTCAGATTTCCAGCAGAGACAACAGCTTTTCTAAAGTTCAGATTGAAAATCTGGCATGCAATCCTTCTCTAAAATTTACCGCCGTGAGTTTATTCTAAAATTGTAGCCATTTTCCTTGTTCACAGAAATACTAGGCTTGTGTTCCTTAGAAAAAAGTAGTTTGGTGTTCTGAAGAGGTGGTGAATTGAGAAGTATGTTTGTAAAATGATCCCTAATTTGACTTTATTCTCCTTGCAGAATTCACATTTCAGTTTTTAGCCAATAATCTGAAGAGTGTATCAAAGTCAGTTACATAAAGGTTTTCATTTTTGTTTTTAAGTCAGAGTATGCAATGAAACCGGCAGTCACACAGGTTTTATAATTGATGATTCCAGGTGACCTACCCTCATGGAGTCTAGAGTCTAGTGGGGGATCAACATTCTTTAAGATGAGTCAGTTTCCGCACTGGTAAAACGGTATGATAGTTCTTACCTACCTCCTGAGGGCGGTTACCGAGATTAAATGAGTTAAATCATGTGAAAGGCTGAGAATTATGTCAGGCACATACTAAGTGCTTCATAAATGTTAGCTGTCATGACTGTTACTACAAAATAGAGACTTGAGCAAAGTTCTTCTAGCATATAGACTAGGCAGGGTTGACATCCTGGCAAAGTTAGGGAGTGATAGCATTTTTACCTGCCTTCAATTCGTCTTTATTGCTTCCTTATTTATCTTTGCTACTTTAATGCCTAATGCGTAGTAAGTCCTCAAAAACTGTTGAATGAATCAGAGAATGAGATATACTTACACAACTGGAATTTCCTTAAAATATCTTAAAGTACATGTCAGTGAAATTGGAAGATTGTGGTATTTATTGTTTAGTCTTCCATGCCCGACTTAATCTAGGATAGAATTTATATATATATTTTTCAAGTAAGTAAATAATAGAAGATAATTTAAGAAATTGAAAAGCTATTACTTTCAACCAGGCTTTTGAAGCAAGCTGAGTTTTCAAACGGTCTCATATTTTCTAGCAAGACTTTGGATACCACGTGTCTTATACCCCAGAGAATAGATATGTCCATATATTTTGGCGGTATTGTGTTGTTTTAGATCAGTATAGCTATATCAGTTATCCACGGCTGCCTAACAGATCACGCATCACTTAGTGGTTTAAGTCAGCAATTATTTATTATTTTTCATGATTCTGTGGTTTGACTCTGTGGTTCTTCTGCTGATCTCACTGGGGTCACTCGTGTTGCATTTGGAGGTAGCCGGGCGGAACTGGGAGAGCCC
>NW_011888940.1:1621386-1628871 GCF_000151845.1 Pteropus vampyrus
GCCCGACTTAATCTAGGATAGAATTTATATATATATTTTTCAAGTAAGTAAATAATAGAAGATAATTTAAGAAATTGAAAAGCTATTACTTTCAATCAGGCTTTTGAAGCAAGCTGAGTTTTCAAACGGTCTCATATTTTCTAGCAAGGACTTTGGATACCACGTGTCTTATACCCCAGAGAATAGATATGTCCATATATTTTGGCAGTATTGTGTTGTTTTAGATCGGTATAGCTCTATCAGTTATCCACGGCTGCCTAACAGATCACGCATCACTTAGTGGTTTAAGACAGCAATTATTTATTATTTTTCATGATTCTATGGTTTGACTCTGTGGTTCTTCTGCTGATCTCACTGGGGTCACTCGTGTTGCATTTGGAGGTAGCCGGGCGGAACTGGGAGAGCCCAGAGGCCTCGCTCCCGTGTTGGGGTCCTCGGAGCTGAGTGTTGGCGGCGAGGGCCAGTTCTCCTCCCTGCTGCTTCCAGCAGGACAGTGCGGACTACGTTAGAGCGTGTGGCCGGCTTCCGAGAACGTAAGCTACCAGCCCTCGTAAAGGCGAATTCCAGAACTGGCACAGCATTCGTTCTCTGTTTTAGTGGTCAAAGAAGTCACAAGGCCAGTCTGGATTCAGGGGAGGAGATAGAGTCCGTCTCTTGAGGAAAAGGATGGCAAAGAATTTGTTGCCCTCTTTAATCCACAATAGTAGCGTAGTTATTTTTGATTGGATATTTACATCCTACCCTTCGTATTTATCATATCTTTGTGTTTTAGCTCTTTTCCTTTTTTCTTTTATTTTCAGTGAATATTTGTAGTTTGTCTTGTGTTTCACTGATTCAAGTTTCTGTTCTTTCAATAAGACTGACTTTCTACAGGGTGGATTTTAGTTCTGCTTTTGTGTTTTTATTTTGCCTGTGTATGCTTTTCTAGTTTTCTTTTAATGTAGCCTACATTTTAACCATCTCCCTTTTCTTCGTATCGTTTAATTCTGTAGACTCTATTAAAATTTTTCATTCACAATGTAAATTGTAGGTGTAGCAGGACTAGCGGTGATGTCAGACACAGTGGGCCTCGTCTGCCGCATTGTGTTCCTGGGGTGAGCTCCCTAAATCTTCGGTTCAGGGATCCAGAGGAAGATGGCCAGATGGCCCCTTATGACTGAGACAGTCTGCTGCTTTTGGTAATCAGTACTGAGTTTCTGCATGTCCAAAAAATGGTTCATCAAGTTCCCTATTAAAATTGCAGTGAAATTATGAGTTGATCATATTTTATGATTTAAAATATAAGATAAGCTGTGGATATGCTTGTTAAGAAAGCAGTTCAGCCTAGTGTATAACTTAGAAAAGTATCATCCTGAGCCTTGAAAAGATGGAGCAGCCTTTAAGTTCGTTTTCTCACCAAGAATATGTAGTGATAAGCCCAAAGCCATCGTAAACTTATCAGCCACGTGAGAAAGCCAACTTGGAAGTAAACCAACTTGAGCAAAGCCTTCTGATGAGTACAGCCATGGCCAATACATTGCCTACAATTTGATAAAAGAGCTTGGTCCAGAACTACCTGGCTAAGCCACTCCTGCCTCAGTAAAACTGTACAGCAAAAGATATTTAAAGTGCCAAGTTTTGGGGTACTTTGTTACGTAGCAATTGATAATACAGATTTTGCTTCTGTTTGGCTGTAACAAAAGCCTAAAATGGAGAACTGTCTTTAAAAGTCAGCAGTGGATACAAGCTGAAAAGATTTTGAAGCATCAGTGAAAGCCTGAAGAGCCTCAAATAGGCTGTTAGTAAAAGTTGGATGGCTTTGAGAAGGCTGTGGGTGAGAGCTTAAAGAATATTAAGAAAACTGTTATTGCAGAGTTGAGGAAGGAGATTCCTGTTCTATAGTGGCAGAAAGTTTAGCAACCTTGTTACCTGCAATAACATGGGAAGTATAATAATGTACATAATGAACTAGGTGATCTAGCTAAGGAGGTTTCTAGGCAGAAAGTTGAAGATACTCATGGTTCCTTCTTGCAGCTTGGATATATATTGTAAAAGGAGAGAGATCAACTAAAAGAAGTTCTGCTAAACAGAAGGGAGCAAGGAACTGTCAAGTTTGAAAATTTCTAGCCTTTTCATATAACCAGTGTTGCTAAAATTAAGAAATAGATTTCAGTAAAGACCAAATCCAGGACATTCAGAAGAAAGCATGGTCTACAGATGAAGCTGAGGATGTGATTTAAAAATCCTTGAAGACCTCAGGATTCCCTCAAAGAACTTTTTAGGCAAAGAGTAAGAGTTCTAAGAACATTTAGAGAATCGTCCCTTACCAATCTCAGCAGAGCCCCTAGAAACAGAAGAGCTTATCTCGGAGAGGTTTTTGGGTGTGGCCTTTATCTCATAATGGATTAAACCATAATAAGATTCACAGGAAATCCACAAAAATTTTTTTTTCTCTTTTCTCTCCTTTTAAAGAAATTGAATTGGCAGAAACACTGTCCGCTTGGACTGAAAGGGACAGAGATAGTACAAATGAAAAGCAGTCTTTGGATCCCTGAACCTCTGCAGGCAGGAAGCATGCTGAGAATACATGTAGCTTCAAATGTGGAAGAGAAGGGATGACTCAGAAAGCAGAACCAAGAGCCTAGAGGGTAGAACCAGGCTTTGAATTCTAATCAGGAATTGCCTGTATCCCACTGGATTTCAGAATTGCTATGAGCCAGTGACTCCCATCCCCCTCCTGCTTTACCCCTTTTTGAGCAGCAGAGCTGTAGCAGTTGCCCCATGCTTTTCACACTGCTGGGCTTGAGTCTCTGACCCACAGAAACTGTGAGATGATAAAAGTTTATTGTTATTTTAAAGCACCGAGTTTTGTGGTAATATGTGGTTATGCAGTGGTAGATAACTAATGCTGTGACAAGTAAGTTTAAGTTGGAAGGCTGAGGAGAAAACTCTGGCAGAATGGCAGGCAGTGGGAGTGGGAGAACATTAACAGGAAAAATAAGACCTCTGATTTCAAAGGTCGTGAACTTTTGGAATCATGGGATAACCCTGTGTCACTGGAAAAAAAATGTAAACGCAAGAGTATTCATAAATATATATTCAGTTAAACATTGGAGAAAGGAGTTATTTGACCAGTAATTATTGCTGAGAACTACAGTTTTATGTATAAAATGAGGAAGAACTTTTTCTACTTATTTTACATTTAGTTTAATCATTTAGTCTCGTTTAATCATTTAGTCTTGTTTCTTAGTAAGTGAAATTATGTTTACATAGTACATATTGTCAGAAGTTAACTTATTTATTTTTTAAGTATTTAAAATAAATGTTAGACACAATAGGGCTCTATACTTATTTCTTCTCTATTAGCTTTATAAAGTGAAAGGAAAGAAGAGGAAATTCTCTCTTTTTTTAAGAGAATTGAATTGGCAGAAACACTGTCAGCCTTTTGCTCCTTTTCATTTTGAAAATGTTAACTATACAGAAAAGCTAAAAATAGTGTTTAATGAGCACATAAACATCCTTAAAATGTTTTGCCTTGTTTGCTTTATGTATACTTTTTCCCCAGTTTTATTCAGGTACACTTGACAAAAATTGCGCAGATCTGAGGTGTACAACATACTTTGATATACATCATGGAGTGATTACCACAATCAGGCTGATTTGTTATATCTCTAGACCATTTTATTTGAAATAATAAAAATCTGATATTACATTGCTTTTTTTATAACATCCATTCTGATTTTTTAAAAAATGTTTTCATCAAGTTGTCTTCTTTGTAGAATGTCCCACATTCTGGATTTGTCTAATTTTTCCTCATTATTAGATTTAGGTTGAACCTTTTTTGGTGAGAATACTGCATAGTCGATGTGTACTTGATCAAGAAGTTGACGTCTGGATCTCTTCACTATAACGATATGATAATTTTCCCTCTTATAAATATATGAGGTCATAGTTCCGAAACATTCATTGATGGTACTTGCCTGAATCAATTTTTATATTGTGAGTTATAGAAAAATTGCTTTTTAATAGCCATATGTAATAGATCCATATTTGCAAGGAAAGATGCCCTACCACCACTGAAAGAAGCCGCTATTGTTTTTTTGTTTTTTTTTTTTTACAAAAATAAATGTATTATTTGGACTGTGGATTTGAAGGTATTGTATGAGTTCCATGTATGTTTATTTTCCTTAATGAGTAATTTTGAAAAACTTCGATTTAATTTAAAACAATAAGTTTAAAAAATTAAAACCATTGAAGATAGTTTTTAGAATTCCTAATAGTGAGGATCATCGAACAGTCATGCCATATTTATTGAATACCTGCGAAAATAAAGTTCATGGAATCACACCAGGTAGTATAATGTACTTAACATTAAAAATTGTAGCCCTCAAGTACTTATCCAGTTGAGAGATAAGACACATATGCAAAATAGAAGAATATTTACAGAAGGAAACCCTAAGTGCCAAATGACAGGTTAGTAAGTAAGTGCCTTCAGTGTTCAGAAAGCTGTCGCTGTGGACTTTAAGTGCCAAGTAGTGTAGGTATATGAAGTATCTTAAGATGTCACTAATTCTGAACTTGGGTCTTTCAAGCTTACTTTCCAATAAATATCAAATGTCAACCATACTATAGCAACCAAAGAAACAAAAAGATTAAAATGTATTCCTCACCCCTGAAACATAGTTATTGAGTGAGATGAAAAATGCAGGAATGCATACATAAAATAATGAAAATGCTATAATAAAGTTATCTACTTAATGCCATGGCTATATAGAAGAGAGACGTAGGAATTTATGTTGCTCGGGAGACAGGGTGTGATAGGAATGGCCTCACAGAGGAAGTGGCATTTGAGTCCGTTAGGAAGGTTTTAGATTGAGAATGGAAGAATATTCTAGCCAATAGAAGATTGGCCAAAGTGCCCAGGGATGTGATGTGTGTGCCATGGTTTTAGATTCTAAGAGTGGTCCTGATTTGGGGAGGGGATGATAGAAATAGTTATTCACTCGTGTGTGTGTGTGTGTGTGTGTGTGTGTGTGCGCGCGCGCGCGCACGCGCATGTGATTTTTTTACAGAAGAATAACAGTTGAAATTTTAATGTCAGGGACAATTTTTAAGAAAAAGGATGTGGAAAGATGAGCAGTGGACTGAAGAATGAACCCAAGAAACACTGTAGTAACAATCGAGGAGTAAGAAGACAAGGAGACTTCAGGAAAGTACAAAAGGAATTCGTAAGAAGGAAGAGCGCTCAGAGAGTAATGTTAGGACCAGTGGGCAGGAGATTGTATAAGAGGGTCGTTAATGAAATACAGTAGAGTGAGCGAAGGAAATGAAAACTCAAAAGCCCACTGGATTTGACAGAGGAATGTCGTGGATTCTGTTTCAGTGATTCCGGGGTGGCAGGGTGGAAGCCAGATTTCTGGGGAATAAGAGAGTGATGCTTCAATATCAGGTTTAAACCATTTGAAAAATTTAGTAGTGAAAAGTAGAGTAGGAATAGAATGAGGACAACTTGGTCAAGCGCAGCTTTTTGTTAAAGTTAGAGAAAACCTTACACGTACAGGATCTGATTGCAGAGAGGAACACGCTGCTGGGACAGGAGGTACTGCAGTTGGCAGAGAAAGGGTCAAAGGCTGGGAGGAGATGAGAACCTAGGAGAAAGGGTTAGTCTTGGAAAGGAGGAGAGGCCAGCTTCCAGTGAGTCCAGAGGGAAGGGATCGAGCATGAAAGAAGAGCAGAGAAAGGAAGGATCACTAAGGAAGAGAAGAGGAGAGAAGGGACTTACACACGAGGGCTGTCATGTTCTCTGTGAATTTGGGGAGAGCAAAACCATCTTGGTTTTAGACTTCCTCTTCTATTCCTGTATCTCAGGAGCACAAATGGATGCGGTCCTTTCCCAGGCAGCATAATCTGTAGTTGGAGGGCGGCATGGCGGAAGGCTAAAGGCCAGGGAGTGGACATGTGATCTTCTCTACCATTAGAAAAGGTGTATTATAAAGGACATACTGAACACCAAATACTCCAATGTTATTTTAAAATGCAGTTATTAATAACGTAAAGGTTTATAATCACCTTATTTAGGAGTACTAACTATATTACTGGGTTTAATATAAAAATTTATTATATAAGTTTAAACAATATTTTATGTAGATACATTTATTATCGATCTAATTTTGAAATGTTTAAAATTTTGTAGCATAGTATTTTTTTTTTTTTACCGAGGACTTTTCTCTATGAGAATAATTAGTACCCTTAAAATTTTAAGCAATAAGAACCCAACACAAAGCTAAGCAGTGAAGGATAAATTACAGTAAAAGAAGGTATGGATTTATTACATTATGTAAATGAAGAACCCCAGATGGACCGATTTCAGGTGTGCCTGAATCCGGGAACCCTGGTGATTATGTCACGTGTTCTGTCTTCTGCTCCATTCTGCTGTATCTGCGATGGTCTTATTTTCAAGCTTCTGCTCGGAAGTAGCACGTGGTTCCTGGCAGCCGGAGGGTAACATCGTCATGGCTCACTATCCAAAAGGAAGATACACCCCTTCCCACCAGCCACGTAGTAAATACCAGAGTCGAGTCTGTTCCTCTCAT
The DNA here is from genome assembly GCF_000151845.1 of Pteropus vampyrus. NCBI lineage: Eukaryota > Metazoa > Chordata > Mammalia > Chiroptera > Pteropodidae > Pteropus > Pteropus vampyrus. Next base: position 1,627,959 of record NW_011888940.1, read on the forward strand.
TTTTCCATCCCTACTTATCTCTGCAGCTGGGGCATGGCGTACTCTGGGAGTCTAGAGCCTGGGTTATATGATCATTTCTTAACAGAAGTCACCATGATTGTGCGTTGAAAGGGATTGGCTCAAATTTTGGCACATTTCCTTCCAGTCTTACGTATGCACGTGTGCGTGTACATGTCTGTATCTCTTTGTTCTATAGTAAACCAAGTCTAATGAAAGCCTTATGTTGAAATCAAATTCCTTATGAAAGAATTAGACTTTGATTGCTTATATAGTGAGCCTTAACAGCTTTTTTAGTTTATGATTTCATAAAGATACTGTAAAAACCTTTCTTTTATAAATAAAGTGTTTTCCATGCTACATATCACAATGTGTTTGCCCTTCACAAAAATGAAGCAGCTGTATATGGGTCTATTTAGGTAGTAGCGAAAACAAAACAACCATCTCTCTCTCTCTCTCTCTCTCTCTCTCTCTCTCTCTGTCTCTCTGTCTCTCTGTCTCTCTGTCTCTCTGTCTCTCTCTGTCTCTCTGTCTCTCTGTCTCTCTCTCTGTCTCTCTCTCGCTTGCTCTCGCTCACACACACATACACACACAGCAATGTGTTTCTAGTGGGATTATGAAAGCAGGATGATGGAAGAGAAAGTGAAACTGGCATTGGAGTCAGATAGATCTGGACTTTTAAGATTGTTCAGAGAATTCAAGAAAATATTATAGAGTCCTTCATAGATACAGTGCTAGGCGTGTAGTAGATGCTTGATAAGTGATAGCTATTATAATTCTTCTTGGTAAGCATTGATCTTTGTGGTTTTGGAGAGAACTATATGTGAATCTAGTAGAAGTCCTGGGCTTAATCTTAACTCTTTTAGTAACCAACTGTGTGTGACCAGTACCTAAAACTGGAATCACTGGGCTGGTA
>NW_011888940.1:1628921-1631706 GCF_000151845.1 Pteropus vampyrus
TTTTTTTTTTTTTACCGAGGACTTTTCTCTATGAGAATAATTAGTACCCTTAAAATTTTAAGCAATAAGAACCCAACACAAAGCTAAGCAGTGAAGGATAAATTACAGTAAAAGAAGGTATGGATTTATTACATTATGTAAATGAAGAACCCCAGATGGACCGATTTCAGGTGTGCCTGAATCCGGGAACCCTGGTGATTATGTCACGTGTTCTGTCTTCTGCTCCATTCTGCTGTATCTGCGATGGTCTTATTTTCAAGCTTCTGCTCGGAAGTAGCACGTGGTTCCTGGCAGCCGGAGGGTAACATCGTCATGGCTCACTATCCAAAAGGAAGATACACCCCTTCCCACCAGCCACGTAGTAAATACCAGAGTCGAGTCTGTTCCTCTCATTTTTCCATCCCTACTTATCTCTGCAGCTGGGGCATGGCGTACTCTGGGAGTCTAGAGCCTGGGTTATATGATCATTTCTTAACAGAAGTCACCATGATTGTGCGTTGAAAGGGATTGGCTCAAATTTTGGCACATTTCCTTCCAGTCTTACGTATGCACGTGTGCGTGTACATGTCTGTATCTCTTTGTTCTATAGTAAACCAAGTCTAATGAAAGCCTTATGTTGAAATCAAATTCCTTATGAAAGAATTAGACTTTGATTGCTTATATAGTGAGCCTTAACAGCTTTTTTAGTTTATGATTTCATAAAGATACTGTAAAAACCTTTCTTTTATAAATAAAGTGTTTTCCATGCTACATATCACAATGTGTTTGCCCTTCACAAAAATGAAGCAGCTGTATATGGGTCTATTTAGGTAGTAGCGAAAACAAAACAACCATCTCTCTCTCTCTCTCTCTCTCTCTCTCTCTCTCTCTGTCTCTCTGTCTCTCTGTCTCTCTGTCTCTCTGTCTCTCTCTGTCTCTCTGTCTCTCTGTCTCTCTCTCTGTCTCTCTCTCGCTTGCTCTCGCTCACACACACATACACACACAGCAATGTGTTTCTAGTGGGATTATGAAAGCAGGATGATGGAAGAGAAAGTGAAACTGGCATTGGAGTCAGATAGATCTGGACTTTTAAGATTGTTCAGAGAATTCAAGAAAATATTATAGAGTCCTTCATAGATACAGTGCTAGGCGTGTAGTAGATGCTTGATAAGTGATAGCTATTATAATTCTTCTTGGTAAGCATTGATCTTTGTGGTTTTGGAGAGAACTATATGTGAATCTAGTAGAAGTCCTGGGCTTAATCTTAACTCTTTTAGTAACCAACTGTGTGTGACCAGTACCTAAAACTGGAATCACTGGGCTGGTACCTAAAACTGGCATCACTGGGCCGGTAAAATAGATAGGTGGATTATAGATCTTGTTTAGCTCAAAATTTCTAATATTTTTAATAGAATTATTTGGGTTATAGAAAAATAAAAAAGGAACCTTGGTATACTGTAAAGAAAATTAGTGATCTTAGTGTTGGTGTTAGATTTGGGTTTGAATTCCAAATCTTCTACTCACCAGCTGTGCGAACTTGGACAAATTGCTAAACCTTGTCTTTTCATGTAAAGAATGGCAGTAATAATAATACTTGCTATAAAATATAAGGATTTATGCTCATAAAACTTTACTTTGATTAATATTCATAATGTTCTTTTCTCCAGAATTTGATACTTGGAATTATTTTTATTACACGAATATTTATTTCTTGCATCATTTCTTTTCCGATGAATTCTAGCTAGGAGGATTACTGTAAATTACAGGTGTGTAGGTACAAATGTAACTTTTGTCACAGCTGAATGATGGCTGTGACATGCTTCCCTTTGAGACTGTATAGTGTAGAGAGTTCATGTGGACCTTTTCATAGTAGTAAGCTCAGTAGTGGATTGTGTTGGAATATACCTGATAAAAGGTGAATTATGTCAGCAAAAAGGTGTACAAACTTATAAAAAAAAAAAAAATCCCTACCAGGCTTTTGGAAATAAACCGTGGACTTAGGATCTGCTGAGATTCCCACAGTCAAGCCAGATATCACGTAAGATTATCATGAAGATCAAAGGAAATAATGTGTGTGAGCGTTTTAGCATGGTATTTTCCATACACATCAGCTAGCAATAGTTATTTTTCTCCTCTAGAAGTATTTTTTTCTCATGAACACCAAGGTATATTTAGTCAAGAGGAAATCCAATGGAAAATCCAGTGCAGTTTTTAGCCACGGATTCTACTGGGCCCTTATGTCAACCTCTCCCCCAAAACAAACAAACAAACAAACAAACAAACAAACAAAACACTCTCACAAAAACTGAACAAGCTCAACCGCATTCCCAAACTAGAATTTCATTTTCTTTCTGATCTTGCTTTAGTTGTTGAAACTGTTTTTCATGAGATTTTTTTCAGTATTCATTCATTCATTCATTCATTCATTCAACAAATACTTTAGTTCTCATGATGGGCTCAGTACTATACTAAGAAAAAGAGCAATGAACATAGATAGGTACATACTTTGTATTCAAAATAAGCCAGGGGCTCGCTTTAATTTCCTTTCATAGTAACATTGTAGTTACAAAATAATATTATTTGAAGCTATAAGGTTAATTATAGCACTTCAGTATGCCAGTGACTTTGGGGTAGGGTAGATGGTAAAGAAACTTGTTTAAATTTAAGTTGGGTCCCTGGCCATGCCACCCTGAACAAGCCCGATCCTGTTTCATCTCAGAAGCTAAGCAGGGTCGGGCCTGGTTAGTACTTGGATGGGAGACCACCTAGGAAGACCAGGTGCTATAGGCGTAAAAAAAAGAAATTA
>NW_011888940.1:1632143-1647561 GCF_000151845.1 Pteropus vampyrus
ATCTTGTAAGGTCGTTACTGTTTTCTCTTTTTATTTTACTCATGAGTCAGCTGATGTACAGAGAGGGTAAGTGTTAAGACAGCACAACTAGTAAGCAACGGGTCCGGATCCACATGCGGGCACCTCCGGCCCTAGGGGTTTGCGCCTTGCTCTCTGCGGCTGTGGCGTGGGGAGGCTGCTCGCGGGGAGAAGGGCGAGGGGAGAGCTGGAGAAGACGGACATCTAAAGCAAGGAAAGGGGATGGAAACTTGGAAACAAGGCAGCGGGCAAGAGCCGAAAAGACCGAAGTTTAAGTTGTGCAAAGTAGAGTTCGGTGATTTTGATTTTTTTCTCTAATTGGAGGACAGAGATAGTAAACAAATAATTCAATAAACGGGATCATTTCACGTAACAGTAAGTGCTGCAGAGAAAGGAGACTACGGTATGTACTAGAGTTTCCCTGGCTGGGGGAGGGCTGCCTCTGCATGGGCTGATATTGGCAGGGGTCTTTAAAAGGGTCACTTGTTTTTTAAGCCTTTCTTTTAAAAATTATTTTAAAAAATTGTAAAATGTACATCAGACAACATTTACCATTTTAACCATTTTCATACGTACAGAGCAGTAGCATTAAGAACTCTTATTCACACTGCCGTGCAATCGTCACCACCACCCACCTGCAGAAATTTTCATTTTGCAGAACTGAAACTCCGTCTCCATTAAACAGTAACTCCCATTCCCTCCTGAAGGAAAGTACAATAGAAGACAGATTGCTATACGTTTTTGAAATAAAAGAACAGATGGACGGGCCGTAACAGGTAGCAGAGAGGAAAGGTCACAGTACCTCCAAGAAGTCCGGCACTGTGTCCGGAAGCTCCCAAGAAGCTCAGCTGGGAGGCTCCGGGCTCCAAAGGAATACAAGGGTCAGAAGTGGAGCTGAAAACGAGGGTTGGTGGGGAAATCTGTGTGTTTATAGGTGGGATGCTCAGGGCCTCTTCCTCTGTGCCCCTGTACATGGGTGCGTCCCTCCACCACCAACCTCTGGCCTTGGGAGACTAAGGTGTGTTCTTCATAAAATTAAGGAAGTGCCAGCATTCTGAAACCAGGGGCAGTGGGTGGCCGATTGATTTAAAACAAGATTAATGGAAATCTACATCTGAACTGTGGACTCAGATTGTTTCCTCTACTCTCCTTCCTGGACTCTTCAGTCAGGCCTGTCTTGCTGGTCTGCAGAACATTGAAATGTCTTCAGATACTGCTGATAGGCTCGCCACCAGAGCACCCTAAGTAAATTTACCAGTTGACAAGCCCTGTTCCTCCATACATCTTTTAATCAGTTCTTTTCAGATTGTGAACTAACAATCCAGGACCATTGGGCATTTCGGGAAAGCCTCCAGAAAAAGGAGGTCAAGATAAGCAAACAAATGAAGAGGTGGGGGAGAGAATGATGGGAGCATTGAGAGAGATCAAAAGAAAACCTAATAGTAATATCAGAGAAGTCACATATTTGTCTCCCCACTAAAATGATAGCGAAAACTAAAGCATAAATCCCTGAGGGTAAAGAGAGTTGGAGAGATGACAGCAGATAGAAGATTTCAGCTAAATAATTGGATGCTGAGAACCTGACCCATGAGTGGTAACTGATTTGGTAGAGCAGACAAAGCAAGAAACTTAGTCCTATGGTACGGGTAGTTGTGCAATCAAAATTCGGTCTTCCTTTCTTTATGATGGGCTTTGCTTTATTTTTACTGTTCTTATTTTTTGAGTAGTATACTCTCTCCCAATCGAAGCTGTTAATAGGCTCTCCACCAGTGGAGAAATCAGAATTATTAAAATGCAGTGTTTGTTTTCTTATGTTTCCCTATGTGGTCATCCTTTACATCCCCCTCCTCGTTGTTTGAGAGTCTGTATTTCATGGAAGTGGATAGTTAATGCTTTTCTGGGTTGTAGTGACGGTGGATTTGAAAAGGATGCTGCAAAGAAAAAACAAATAATATTAACTTAAGAATGTGTTCTAAATTTTGTAAAGTAGTTAAAAATTTGGTACTTCTTTTTGCATTAACATAATAAATTATTATTAGATTCCCAGACTAAACTTGAAAAGACTTCTTTTCATCATCAATTAAATGGGAATTGGTGAGTTCTCTGGGAGACCTAACTGCTATGTGTAATATTTTCCTATGAAAAAATACTTTAAAAATTTTTTTGTAATAAAATGGCTACATGGATTTAGAGTTAGACTTGAATTCAAATTCTGTCTCTGCCACTTTTCTGCTATGTAACCTTGGGTAAATTATTTAATATTACTGTATCTCAGTAATTTGAGTAATACAGTAATATTTAATATTACTGTATCTCAGTAAAATGAGATTAATAATATCTAACTCAGAGGGTAGTTGTGATGATTAAGTGAAATTAAAATAGGAAAAGCTCTCAGTCTGTCTGGCTCCTCGATAAATGTTAGTTGTCTTTACTTTCACCTTTCTGTGCTATGTAATAAGAGGGAACATTGGTTTTCTAGGACTTAAGGGAAGGTCAGTTCAATTGAAGGTATGTAGTATCTTTGAATTTTGCCTTATGTATAATGCATGCGTTCCTTGTTTGATATACTTGCTCAATGCTGTAGAAAGAACACAGGAATGGAACTTGGTGGATCCAGAGTCTACTTAGCTTCCTTTTCTACTATTAACTAGATGAATGATGTTGTTCATGTTCCTTGCCAACTTCGGGTCTCATTCCTGATTTGCAAAGTGAAAGTGTTTTATTACAAGATGAGTTCTAAAAGTTTGTTCTGCTCTAAATTCTATGCTCCTGGGATCTGTGAAGCTGAAGATATCTTTTTTTGACCTGGGTTTTATGGGGTGTTGAGATTTGGGATCCATTTGTTGTTGTGAACTCAGTTTAATGTGTTTGCAGGACTTAAGGTGATCGGACGTTACTAGACGAATAGTTGATATTTGGCTTTTTCATTGGAAAATAGTCCTAGCTATGAAAGCTGTTTTGGAGTGGAAATATACTAGGAGTGGCCATTACTTTTCTTCCTACGGAGATAACGATTACTTTCAAAGGCACGTGGATTTTACTGCTGCTCCGTTGACCCTTTTCCTCCCAGCAGTTGTGGACCTTCTTATTCCGATGATGATTTGGAGCGTGTGTGCGTTTTAAATCATGTTTAATGTTTGTTGTGCTGATCTCAGCTGAATTGTCACTACCAAAGGAATCCCCTGACCCCAGGCTAGATCATGTTATTTGTTTACGTGGTATTTTTCCTTTTCATGGTCTAGAGAGTATATATGTCTGATTTCCTAGTCTCTTTCTTCCCAGCTGGACTGAAAGCTCTTCAGGGCAGTGACAGAATCTCTTTGGCTGACTTTCATCTATAACGTCTGACGCATAGTTGACATTCAGGATATATTTTTTGAATAAATGAATAAATTAAAATTGTTTCCCAACAGATATTAAATGAGTAGCAGTATAATGGTAAATAAATGCTCAAAATACTTATTAGAACTAATGATTGTAGCCTTTGCTATTACCAAACAATGAATTTAAAAGGGAAGAATAATCAAGGTGGTTGTATAAATGACTTTTATTATTGTTTGTGCAAGAACAGTGAACAGTCCCTAGTACAGGAAGCAACTTTTAAAAACTGCTGGCAGAACCAAGAAGTCAGACTGTCCTTGACCCTTAGATCAAATGTTTTGGAGCCTGAGTTTCCTTAAATCTTCTTCAGTTTGGAATAAACATTTTGACACAATGAAAGATTTATTCTATAATTTTTTGGTCTTCATAAACAAAGAGCTTAACTAAATTTGCTAAAACAGAAACCAGAAACTTTCTAATTTTTACTAGTTCCATTTTTAAAAAAAGTTCATTTCCTTTCAAGTGCATAACACTTTAAAATGAGCTCAGCTGTATTAGTAGATAAACATGTTGATTCATTTGGCCCAGAGCTACTGAGTGAAGCGTGGAGGGGCACAGTTTGTTCTTTCTCCCACCCAGTGGCAGAATGTTTTTCTTCCTCTCCTCCCTGTTGATGGAGAGGACTGGAATAAGTGACTCCCCTTTTTTAGGTTCACTTGAATTGTTTTAAAGGGAAGGGGAAAAGATTTCTTCATCATTTTCTTTTCCTTTTTCTTATTTAATTTTTATTTATATAAAGCATATGCTTCTTACCCAGTGCTCATACTGGAATGGGTATGTAACTGACGGTCGTATATAACTTCACAGGTTTTACAAAGCCATTTTACTTAATGCTCTGTTTTGCGTAATGAGCACGTTATGAGTCAGCGTGTCTTCAAATATGTTTCACTTTGAGGATGGACTTGATTTTGTATGCTACATGCAGTGGCGTTGGGATAATAGATATACTCACAGTGACTTATGATAGAGATTTCATGAAGTATATGAAGAACTTTTATAAGGAATAGTTTTTAGGAAATGACCAAAAATATGTGGCTATTACATACACCCTTTAAGTAATTGTTCAGCGTATATTGTTTGCCGTGTTTCATACCATGTTAGGTATCGGGAATGTGGAAAGATTAATAAAGAATTCTCTCTGCCCTCACGTAGCCTCCCATCTGTGTCCCATTTCCCAAAGCGCACATCATTAGTAGGTAGGCGATCCCCCCAAATAGATTTCTGTCTTTGGATAAGTTTTGGAAATAACTGGACTGAACAGAATAGAAGGTTTCTTTAGTGTAGTGTTCTCAAAAGTGTACATTGTGGAATTTAAAAAAGGAAATATACTTTGTGAGATTGTCCAAAATTCTTTGACACAGTTTTTTTCTCATGAAACTTATAGTGTGGGATCTGGGGGTGCAGGGAGCATGAGCGAGAGAGAGGACATGGCACGTGCGGGAAGAGTGATGAGTGGGTCCTGGAATACTCTTCGGGCGGCGTTGGACGAATGTAACATTTTTGTCTAGCCCATACCTCTGAATGCTGTCTCACAGGTCTAGCATTTGCTCTGCAGAATCTGTTTATGCTGCTTAATCTTTTATAGAGTTGGATGAGGGGCTAGATCTTTTGATTGAATCAGTAAATTGGAAATGGAGATTAGCAATTAATATGAAAAACGGTGCCTGTTATCTCAAATTCATCCTGTCTCGAAGCAGACTAACCATTTCTTCCAACGCAGTTATATCCCCTAGCTTTTCTGTTCGATAGACCACAGTAAGGCACCTATCATGTTTACGCCCCTTCCAGGCTCTTAGACATGAGACCACCGAGTCATTGACTTTTTGCTTTGTCTTACCCTCCATAGCTCCTGGAACCAGGTACTGCCTAATTTTTCCTTAACATTCATCAGTTTTTTTCTCTCATTCCCACTGCTGTCATCTAGCTTAGTTTCACATGAAGTAAGTGATCAGTAAATATTTGTCAAATGATGGAATCTGGACTCCTGTAATACCCTCCAGTGACAGATGTGCTTGTAGGCACTGCCTATTCCTTTCAGTCCTGTACCACTTCTGTTTACATTCACTGTGTGATTTATGCAGAGTCTGCTCAGAGCCCTCAGTAGCTCACTGTTGCATAGGAAAATGGCCCAAATGTCGTCCGGCACCAGTCTATCATCTGTTTGAGCCTACACCTCACTACTTATTGATTTATACCGTATGCTTTTTCCACTGACACCACTGCTCACTGTTTCCTACGAAGTTCTTACTTTTACAATTTCTGTCTGGTAGAATGTATTGTTCCTTATGCTTGGAATTGCTTTCCCCCCCCTCGCCCCCACATATTCTAAACATTAAGTTTCTTGAGGCAATATGGTACAGAGTTTGTCTGCTGAAACAGATAAACCTCCAAGTCTCAGTGGATTACCATAACTTGAATTTTGTTTCTTGAGCAGTAAAGTCCAGAACATGTACAGTATTCCTGATGGGTAGGCGCCTTCTATCTTGTGGCTTCACCATCTTCAGCAAATGATTCGACGTGTGCTCATCTGTGTGAAACACGAAGGGGAAGGAACATGGAAAGGTCACTGGTGGGTGTTTTTAGTGGGCCAAGCCTGAAAATGGCATTCATTTCTCATATTTCATTAGCTGGACCTCAGTCAGATGGCCAGACGTGACTGCAGGACGTCTGGGGAACGTCCCAGGAGAAGAGGTGTTTGTGAACACATGACAGTTTGTCACAGTGCTCAAAAGCTTGGGTTCTGACAGAGAAATCTGGATTTTAATTCTGGCTGTATCACTTGCCAGCTGTATGATTTTGGACAAGTTGCCGATCTATTCATTTGTGAGATTCAACTAATAATGCAGGTAAAGTACTTGGCATATAGTAATTACTCAATAAATTTTAGCTGTCATCATTCTCCATGACATATCTTGTACCTTTATGGCATAGGTGCTTATTAAATAAACGTTAAATAAATTTAAACATGGCTAGTTTAGGTATTTCTTGTGTTACAACTCCTTTTCCTTAGTTAATTACCTGTGATGAGAACTATCAAAGGATCTGTCTATTCCAGAACTTACAAACGATACTATAATAAGTTATATTATTTTGCCAAATTAAGTCTTTCATAGACATACATTGAAAAGAAAGATAAATAGTGAAATCTCCCAGGAGGTATAGTAAAAGAAAGAGTTAGAAAATAGGAGAGAAAAAACTAGGAAAATTAGAAGACTGGTCCAGGAGTTTCCAAAACCAGAATCTCAGACTTCCAGAAAGAAATCGGAAGAAATGGGGGTAAAAGTCATTAATAAAGTAAATCAAGAAAATATTTTTGAACTGAAGGACATGTTCTTTTTTTTTCAGAGTGAAAGGGCTCATCAAAAACTCTGTGCCGTAGTTGATGATAGTCCCACAGTAAGGCACCTATCATGAAACTTAAGACCTAGACCCCCATGTAAAGGATCAGCAATCAGTGCCTTTACACCGCTCCTCAACAGTAAAAGCAGGAAGACAGTGGAGCAGCAGTGCCTTTAAAATTCCGAAGAAAAATGATATCTAAACTAGTTTAAACTACTAATCAAGTTTGAGGGTAAAATAAAGCTATTTTCAGAGAGACGGTGTCTGAAAACATTCACCTCTCACAAATCTTCAGGAAGCTAAGGAATGTACATAGAAGCGAGAGTGTATCAAGAAAGAGGAGGGCCTAGGAGAGGGGAGAGGGGTGCAGACCCAGCAGAGGGAACACTCAGGGTGGTGGCCTGGGAGAGAGGGAAGAGGGGTGCAGACCCAGCAGGGGGCGAAAGGAACACTCAGGGTGGTGGCGGTGCCTCTGGCCCAGGGTAACCAGTCCAAACTGAAGCGGAACAGAAGACAGGAAGAGATTTCAAGAAGACGAAATTGATAGAAATCTGATGTGAATGAATATATTCAAAGAGATTTGTCAGACTTAGAGAATCTATAGTTAATTGGGGATAAATACATAGCAGATAAATATATAGGCAATGAAATAAATGAGACACCAGACAGTTATTAATTCTAAGGACAAAATGTTATGCAGGAAAAAAGCAATTATTTACTGCTTGGCTTAGCTCTGAATATCCTATGTAGTCATAATGATTTCAGTGTTAAATGTTGACCTAACCGAAGTATTGAGATAGTGGGGGTGTGATGTGTGGAGGGTGGCAGGACTAGGAAACACAGCTAAAGCTTACACTTTGCCAATAGGCGATCACTAGATAAATGTCTGCAACTGACCATTTAAGAAGCAACGGTATAAACATCACATCACTTAGAGAGATGGAAGTAAATTTCAAAACAACTAAAGAAAGTTTGTTTTGTGAAAGGAAATGTCAGACAGAGGGCTGGGTACTAGTTTTCCATAACAAACCTGGTAGATCTAGTTTATTTTAAAAACGTACGGATGCGCAACATTTATTTCTGAAACTAGATTTTGGAGAATCCATTAACTTAAGCGGACTTTTTTCTAGATCAGAATATTCTCAGTCGTTTTAGCTTCTTAGTTAAATATTATCCTGGGTTAATGTTCCTGTAGTGCATAATCGGATTCGAGGCATGTAAATCACCTTGTCATTGTCTTCACTTGCTTAGCTTCACAGATGTTACTCGCGAGTGAGGCGATGGCAGTTCTTCCACGTCACCCACTAACCTGGGACCAGCGTGTCCGCGTTTAGCCTGCTCCTGCAATGCGCTCATTCCGTGTCACGTGTATTATGCTCTTCTGTGCGTGTTGCATTACACTGTGTTCTCGAATCAATTCTCATGTGTCCCCCCCTTTTATTTTTTGCTTTCCTTAGTTTCCCTTCCTTTGCAGCTTCTGTTCCCTTACGTTTCAGCAGCAGGGATGCTTGGCACGGTGAGAAGCCGCTGGGCTCCTTCGGCCCCCTCTCCCCAGCGCGTGGATGGAAGGGCAGAGCGGGGGATCTGTGGGTGAGTTACCAGCGCTGAGGAATGCTGTCGCTCTCCAGAGTTTCTGGTTCGGCAGCTTCTAATCATTATTACCATCTCTGCTTCCAGTGCTTTTAATAACTGTCGGGTTCATGATTGACTGGGTTACTTATCTGTTAGATTCGGAGTTCTTAATTGTATGTAAAAATGAACTTACTAGTTCAATTTGGCTTATTTAAGCAGAAGAGGGATTTATTAAGGATATGGGAGGTCTCGGAATTGATGGGAGGGCCAGGCTGGGAGGATTGGGGCTGCACAGCTGGGAGCAGTGCTGCCATTCCTAAAATAGCTGTAGAAAAACACTCAGTAACTGAGTGTCCCGCTTGTGAAGCTTGTCCTTCTCTATGACAGTAATATCGCTGTTACACTCTCTAATGATAAACTTGTAAGTTGAGAAATTATTACTTTTCTTTTCAAGTGGCAATCATTGTGGGGGGAATGATGGGATGACTGGATTCGTATATCCCAGAATTTCAAATCCAGAGATGGGGGGAAGAGGAAACGTGAATTTTCAGGAGATGAAGCATAATTTGGCCTTCTTCGAGCAGAGTTAGAGGACAGCCTGAGGTCAATGCATTTCTCAGTGCATTCTGGTTAAAATAGAATTCAGATCCTTTGATTAAAACCCTCCACTGTTTTTTTGGTCTCATATAGAAGAACAAATCTAAACTTCTACCCATAGTCTTTAAGGCTCAGGATGCTTTGGGTGGAGATGGATTTACCATGAAGCTAATGAAAGCTTGCGGCTTCTGCTTGAGGAGGCCTCCTCCTGGGCTGCACCTGCGTCGGTTTAGGCCTCTGTCATTCTCCACTTTGCCTTCTCCCTGTCACCCGTCCCGTCCTTTCAGGTTATGCGGGAGTGGACACAGGCAGTTTCGGAACCCTAAGGAGAGAGGTGTGAGAATCGTCTATGTCATTTGCAGTCACATTCACGTATAGTTTAGTCACAGAGAGCCCGCCCGGTGTACGAATGCCTCCTAGCTGCATCCTCATATGAAGTGCAGGGCTAGAGGCCCAGGGGTGGTATGAACTTGGACTGTGCCACTCAGCCAGCTCTGGAAGAATGTGGGTAATGGGGAAGAAACCAAGACTGACCATTTGCAAGTTTGTTGAACATTTTTCTAATCTTATACCTCATATGTGAAAGAAACGTAAAAGAGGCTTTCACAGATTCAATATTTTGAGATATTTATATAACATTACCGATAGCTGTGAAGCTGAAAGAAACTTTTCTATTAGTAGTAAAAAATAAATTATCACTCTTTATTCAAGGTAACAGACTGAACTATTCTCTAATCTCTATAGAAAGTGATATTACAAAATCGTTGCCATATGAAGAAGCAATCAAGTAGTACAGTCAATATATAGGAAAATTATTATAAAAGTGTGCCAAAGGGTTAATTATTAAAAATATTATATTATTATGTAGGATTTTTTGATGTGGTTGACGACTTTTAAAAATTTCTAATTTAATAGTTTCTTTTTTCATACTAAATAAATACTCTATTTAGGACCGAATTTTGTTTTCATAATTTTGTATTTCTTTTCTTAAGAGAGCCCTACCCCAAATCGCGTACGTTTCAGGCTCCATCAAAACCTGGATTCCCTGGATTTCTTGTCTATCTCTTTAACCTCATCTCGTATATTCATTCTCTCAGACATATTTATCTTTTTTTATTCTTCAGATGGATTATGTTCTCATGTCAGGCCTGTGCACTTGCCTATTACACTCTTTCCTTACCTTTTTGAAGGACTTTTCATTATTTTTGTTTCAGGACCAGTGCCATCTATGAGTCTTTGACACCCAATTTTAAGTACCGTTTTCTTCCTCCTCCATCTCGACCGCATCACCTGTTTCATTTCCATAGCATTCGACATCCGACTTTTTGTTTATTTGTATTTTCATTGACTGCCTCCATCTTTCAGAATATAAAGCTCAGTGTTTAATAGCTATATTGTTCACTGCTATGTTCCCATAGCGTAGAACAGTGCCAAGACCTTACTAGGCACTCAGTGGATATGTCTAAGATGAAAAGTTACTCATGAGCTTGAGCGTATACATTTTGCTACTTATTTATTTGCTAGTACAATTTCCTTTTTTGTTAATTTTTTTATAAATCATTTGTGTATATTCACAGAACGTGATGCTTGGTTGTCTTATCAATTTGTATAAACTCTCTTGTCGTCTCTCCGGCTGCAAATATTGCTTAAGTCTATTATCTGCCATTATATTTTGGTTAAAAATATTCTGTTTTAGAATATTCAAGCAAATAGAAAAAGTATAGAGAATGATAAAATGAGCACTCAAGTATGCATCTCCTAGCTTTGTCATACTTTATTATCAGATTTCTCTTTTATTAATCAGATATTACAAATACACTTGAAGTTTCCTTCCTAATAGTACTCCGTTATCCAGAGGTACACCTACTTCAGGGTTTTAGCATTCTCTTGCATTTATATTAAAATTCTTTTCTTATGTATAAGTGTACATATAAACAGTAGAACTAGTATGTTTACAGGCTTTATTAATGATACCTTACTGCACATATCTTCTGCAACATTCTTTTTTAACGTTTTTCTAAGATGTGTTCATGTAGCTACATGGAGTTCTGATTTCTTCATTTTCACTGCTGTGTGGTTTTGCATGTTCTGTTGAGGGGCATGAAGTGGTTGCCAGTTCTTCCATATTACAGAAGTGGTGCAGTGAATATTTTTGTTCCTGTTCCATGTGTTCACATGGATTTTTCCCTGAGATATATTATCGCGAAGGGGTCCACACAGCCACAAGACGTGCCCTGTTGGCCTGTGGATGATTTTGTGCTGACGACAGTTGAGACTCTGTGGACTCGGAAGAAGCTTCTGCCTCTCCCTTGACTACCTAGTAGAATCTCAGTTGGAGGTCTTACCCATCATAACAGAAATGACCTTTTATGATTTAGCGACATGGCAGGGCAAACATCTAATTACTGAACATCTGTTCTTCTTTTCCTGCGAATTACCCTCCTCTCCTCTGAAGCCCCAGACCCCTTATGTCATTCCTTAGCTCGGTATGTCACATATACCTTATTTTACCTTTCTGTCACTGAACCTCTCATGTATGTGGGCTTCCTGAATGTATACATGTAATTAAATCTGATTGTTTCTCTTGTTAATGTGTCTCATATTGATGTAAGTATTAAACCAGCTGGAAGAACCTATAAAGGTAGAGGAAAACTTTTCCTCTCCAACAATTGCAAGTATAAAATCGCCAAGTCATAGGGTATGCTCAGCCTTCCCCTTCACTAGATTCTGTGTGTCGTTTGCTAAAGTAAGTGGTTGTTACCAGTTTACTCCCACCAACAGTTTTGAGACATGTCATCTCTCCATGCCCTTACCAGCATTTCGTGTTGTCAAACATAATTTTTGTTACTCTGATGTGTGAGAAATGGTATTCAGTGTTTTAAATTTGCATTTCTCTGGTTTTGAATTCTCTTTTATATGTTGATCACTTTTTAATACCTTTTATGAATTGTTTTTCTATCCTTTGTCCCCATCCCTTTTTTGTATTGGATGATTTGTCTTTTTCTTACTGATTTGTAGGAATTCTTCATATATTGATAGTAATCATTTGTTATTTGAATTGCAAATATCTCCTTTCAGTTTGTGGCTTGGTCTCTTAGTAGTATCTGTGCTAACTTTCTTTGTACTAGATTTTTCAGTTTAATGTAGATACATTTATCAGTCTTTTCCTCCATGGTTTTGTTTGTGGTATGATATTTAAGAACCTCCTTTCCTACACTGGGGTTATAGTGATAGTCTCTTTATTAATTATCTATTGCTGCATAATACATTACTACCAAACCTATGAGAGAAAACAAACAGTAAACATTGTTTCTCTCTGTTTCTGGGAGTAGTGCGGCTGGCTGCGTGGTTCTGGTCTTACTCTCTCAAGAGGCTGCATCAGGTGTTAGTGTTAGGCAGGGCTTCAGTCATTTGAAGTTTTAATGAGGGCTGGAGGACTTGCTTTTAAAGATGGCCCACTCACATGGCTGGTGAGTTGGTGTGGGCTTTTGGCAGGAGGCCTCAGCTCCTCTTCATATGGTCCTTTAGTAGGGCCACTTGAGTGTCCTCATGATATGCAGGCTGGCTTCCCCAAGTCAGTAAGTGAGCCAAGAGAATGAGGTGGAAGCTAATGTCTTTTATGATCTAGCCTTTGAAGTCACTTTCAAAGTGTGAGGGTCACTGGAGGCTCTTTTGGAGGGTAGCTGCCCGAGTGTCTTATATTTTCTTATAAGATACCTAAGAGTTCTTTCACATTTATATCTTTAATCTGCCTTGAGGGGGTGTGTGTGTGTGTGTGCGCGCGCGCGTGTGTATGCGTGTGCGTGTGTGTGTGTGTGTGTGGTATTATGGATGGGCTCTAATCTTATGCTTCTAAGGGTATAATAGTTTTCCTAGTCTCATTTTCTGAATAATCCATCGTAATCGTTCCATTTATATGTGGGCTTGTTTCTAGGCTCTCTGTACTTCTCCTTTAGCCTTTTTTTTCTATTTCTGTGCCAATACCACTTAAAACAAGTATTGATGTCTCTAAAGCAAATCTCACATTATTTTTGTTCTTCATAGTTGGCCTGGCTCTTCTTATGTCCAAAAGGCCATTAAGAGAGAAATTATTAAATTCATTTGAGTTTTAGAATCAGTTTTTCAGGTTCCATGAAAAGTCCTGTTGGGATTTTCCTTCTTTTAGGGAATATAAATTATGATCTTTTTAAAATTAAAAAAGTAATAGGTGCTTATAAAGATTTGTGAAATACAGATAAGTTAAAAGTAAAATTTAAGTATCCATAACCCCATTATGCAAACTATTATTGTAGCATTAGGAATCCTACATATTAGATTTGATTTTATAAAAATTCTTCTGTATTACAAAGGTATTATATTGAGAAAAAATAAGGATTAACATTCTTATTATACAACATGCTCCATAAATCATTAGGAAAAAGATAACCTAATAGAAAAATGGACACGGAATGTGAACAGGTTTTTGACAGGAGGATGTATAGTTAGCTAAGAACGAAAAAGAATGAGGAAAAATGTGAAATAAAACAAAAATGAAGCAGCATTTCCCCATTTGTATAGCATCGTGCATGAAAAGGAAAAAATTGGAGACAATCTTAAGTGCGTACCCAGAGAGGAACGGTTAAACAAGTACATCCATTCAGTGGGGTGTTAAGCAACTGTTAGGAAAAAAAAGATGGCTCTCCTGTGTGCGAACATGAAAGAATGTCTAAGTCATAATGAGCAAAAAATGTAAATTGAAAAAATAGTTTCTTTAATGCACTATTATGTTTATAAAGAGCATGTTATGTATGTTTATTTGTTCATATAAAGCATTTTTAGAAGGCCGTATAGATTTATTAAGAGGAGTTACCCAAGAATGCGGAGGTATATAAGAGAGGGGACCTTACTTCTCTATTATTTGGATTTGTTTCAAAATCATGCCTTACTTTGCAATTAAAGTAAATGTTTTTTTTGGGTATAGTTTCCCATAGTGTTTGTTTTTTCTGAGGCATAACTTTATTTTTATTTTTTTATTTTTTAAAACAATAGTAATCTATAGGTAGATACAATTTTGCGCCTTAAATTTTTCAGTCAATGGAAGGATTCATTCAATGCAGACTGGAGAAGCATCAATCTGGTTTCTATTTTCAGGCGCACTGGAAGTTTTTATCTTGACATAATTTCAGACCTACAGAAAAGTTAGGAGAATTACAAAGACGTCCACATGCCCGTCCCTCAAATGCTGACGTTTTCCCACATCCGCATTCTCTTCCTTTTTTATCTTTCCCTCCCCTCCCCTTTCTTCTCTGTCCCCTTGCTTTGTCCCTCTCCCCCTCTCTCTAGATGATTTTAAAAATGTATTTATATGGAGACGTTTTAAATATACTTCAAGGTCACTTCATAAGTTATGTAAATGTCTAACCATTATACTTTACACCTGAAACTAATATAAAATAATATTGAATGTGAAGACTTTTTTACATTCTGGCATAAGATATTCCAGACTCATCATCTGCTTTCCCTTTCCTCGCTCCAGAATCAGCCATTTCTCCAGGGAGTTCTGGTTCCTTTTAGTGGAGAATAATATTATATTTCTTTTATTCTTAATTCTTTTATTCTTAATTACTTACATTCTTAAATACTACATGTTTTTTATGCTATCCTGATTCGATTTATTTTTGCATGAGTACTATACTGTTGTAATTATTTCAAGTTTTCTGTATATGTTTTTCTAGTGGGAGTTTGTATTTTTAACATATGTCATACATGCAAAAGGTTATCTATAACATATGTCATCATATTAAAGAATAATCACAAAGCAAATACACATAAAAATGCCCTCGCTTAAGAAATAGAATATTACCGTTATATAAGGAGTAGCCATTGTGACTTTTAAAAAAATAAATTTATCGGGGTGGCATTGATTAATAATATAAATTTCAGGTGTACAATTTTATAATGTGCCATCTGTACACTCTATAGTGTGCGCACCACCTGCAGTCTACCTCCTTCACCATGTACTTGACCCAGTTTACCTTCTTCGTCTCCCAGACGCCTTCCCCTCTGGTAACCACCATTCTGTTGTCCGTATCCATAGATTTTTGTTTTGTTTGTTCATTTGTTGGTTTTTGTTTTATATACCACATATGAATGCTTGCCCTTTTCCATCTGACTTACTTCACTTAGCATAATACTCTCCAGATCCATCCATATTGTTTCAAATAGCAATGTTTCACTTTTTTTGTAGCCAAGTAGTATTCCATTGTCTATATCTACCACATCTTTATCCAGTCACCCATCGAAAGACACTTGGGTTGTTTCCATGTCTTGGCTATTATGAATAATGCTGCAGTGGACATAGGGGTACATGTATTTTTTTGAATATATGTTTTCAAATTAGTTGGGTACATATCCAGAAGAAGGATTGCCGGGTCATATGGTAGCTCTCTTCTGAATTTTTTGAGGACTCTCCATACTGATTTTCCTAACAGCTGCCCCAGTTTACCTCCAGCATTATGCGAGGGTTCCCTTT
>NW_011888940.1:1647611-1676600 GCF_000151845.1 Pteropus vampyrus
TGGTAGCTCTCTTCTGAATTTTTTGAGGACTCTCCATACTGATTTTCCTAACAGCTGCCCCAGTTTACCTCCAGCATTATGCGAGGGTTCCCTTTATTCCACACCTCTCCAACACTTGCCATTTCTTGTCTTATTGATAATAGCCATTCTAACAGGTGTGAGCTGATAGCTCATTGTGGTTTTGATTTGCATTTCCCTCATAGCTAGTGAAGTTGAGCAGCTTGTCATATATCTATTGGCTATGTGTACGTCTTCTTTGGAAAATTGTCCATTCAGGTCCTCTGCCCATTTTTTAATCAGATATTGTTTTGTTATTGTTGTTGAGTTGTTTGAGTTCTTTAGATGTTTTATACATTAGCCCCTTATTGGAGGTATTGTTTGCAGATTATCTTCTCCTCCTTGGTTGGTTGCCTTTTTTGATGGTTTCTTTTGCTGCGCAGAGCTTTTTAGTTTGGTGTAGTCCTCCTGAATTTTTTGTTTTAGGTCTGGTGCCTTTGAGGTCAAGTTCACAAAAACTCCTCTGAGACTAAGGTCCATTAGTTTAGTGCCTTTGTTTTTTTCTGTGTATTTTATTGTTTCAGGCCTTATATTCAAGTCTTTAATCCATTTGAGTTACTTTTTGTGTATGGTATCAGAATGCAGTCTAGTTTCATTCGTTTGTATGTGTCTTTCCAGTTTTCCCAACACCATCTATTGAAGTGATTCTTCCTTTCTCCATTGTGTTTTTGGCTTTTTTGTCAAAAATTAGTTGCCCATATATGTTTGGGTTTATTTTTGGGCTCTCAATTCTGTTCCATTAGTCTGTGGGTCTGTTTGTCTGTGAATACCATACTGTTTTGGTTATTGTAGCTTTGTAGTATAGTTTGGAATCATGGAGTATGATACCTTTGGTTTTGTTCTTTTTTCCCAGAATTGCTTTGTTTTTTTTGTGGTTCCATACCAGTTTGAGTATTTTTTGTTCTATTTCTGTGATAAATGTCATTGGGATTTTGATGGGGATTGCATTAAATCTTCATATTGCTTTAGGTAATATGGCTTTTTCTAACTAATTCTTCCAATCCATGAATTCTGAATATCTTTTCATTTCTTTGTCTTATTCTATTTCTGTCAACAATTTCTTGTAATTGTCAGTGTACAGTTATAAATGGGATTTTTTTTTCATTTCTCTTTCTGATATTTTGTTAATATATATGAACACAGTATTTTGTATATTGATTTGCATCCTGCAACTTCACTGTATCTGTTTATTGTTTCTAATAGTCTTTTAGGGGAGTCTAGGGTTTTCTGTACTTAGAATCATGTCATCTGCAAATAGTGACAGTTTTACTTCTTCATTTTCAATTTGAATGCTTTTTATTTCTTTTTCTTGCCTGATTGCTCTTGCTAGGAGTTCTGGTACTATGCTGAATAACAGTGGGCATCCTTGCCTTATAGGATAAGCTTCAGTTTTCCACCATTGAGTATGATATTAGCTGAGGGTTTGTCACAGATGGTCTTTATTATGTTGAGGTGCTTTCCTTCTAACTCAGGGATCTTCATCCCTTGGACTGTGGACCAGTACTGGTCCATGGCCTGTTAGGGACCGGGCTGCACAGCAGGAGGTGAGTGGCAGGCCAGCAAGGAAAGAAAGCTTCATTTGTCTCTGCAGCTGCTCCCCAGCACTATGATCACTATCTCAGCTCCACTTCAGATCATCAGGCATTAGATTCTCATAGGAGCACTGGTCCCTGGTGCCCACAAGGTTGGGGACTGCTGTTTTAACCCATTTTATTGAGTGCTTTTAATCATAAATCAATGTCATATTTTCTCAGATGCTTTTTCTGCATCTGTTGAGATGATCATGTGGTTTTTATCTTTTATTTAGTTAATTTGGTATATCACATTGATTGATTTGTGGATGTCGAGCTATCCTTGCATCCCTGGAATGAATTGCACTTGATGCATGAAGATCCTTTTAATGTATTGTATTTACATTGCTTATATTTTGTTTAGGATTTTTGCATCTATGTTCGTTAGAGATATTGGCCTGTAATTTCCTTTTTTTGTGTGTTGTTCATGCTTAGTTTTGGTATCAGAGTAATTTTGGCCTTGTAAAATGAGTTGGGAAGTATTTCCTCCTCGGTTTTTTGAAGGAGGTGGAGAAGGATTGGTGTTAAATCTTTGAATGTTTGGTCAATTTAGCAGCGAAGCCATCTGGTTCTGGACTTTTTTTTTTGGTTGGGGGGTTGATTAGTGTTTGAATTCACTTTCTAGTGATGGATCTATTTAAGTGTTTCATTTCTTTGTGGTTCAGTCTAGGAAGGTTATGTATTTCTAATAATTTGTCCACTTATAGGTTATTGAATTTGACGGCATATAGCCTTTTATAGTATTCTTGTATAATCCTTTGTATTTCTGTGGTATTCATTGTTACTTCTCTTTCATTTCTGATTTTATTTATTTGAGTCTTTCTTCTTTTTTCCTTAGTGAGTCTAGCTAGAGTTTTGTCAATTTTACTTATCTTTTTAAAGAATAAGCTCTTCGTTTTGTTAATTTTTTTCTTTTGTCTTTTTGTTCTCTATTTCATTTATTTCCACTATGATTTTTATTATTTCCTTTTTTCTACGTACTTTGAGCTTCATTTGCTCTTCTTTCTCTTGTTCTTTAAGGTGTAATATTAGATCATTTATTTGAGATTTTTCTTGTTTCTTGAGGTAGGCCTGCAATGCCATACAATTCTAAGTACTGCTTTTCTGCATCCCTGAAATTTTGGTATGTCATACTTTCATTTTCATGTGTCTCTATGTATATTTTGATTTCTTTCATGTCTTCTTTGGCCTAATAGCTTTTTAGTAGCATGTGGTTTAATTTCCACATAGTTGAGGTTTTTTTTCAGCTTTCTTCTTGTTCTTAATTTCCAATTTCATAACATTGTGGTCAGAAAATATGCTTGATATGATTTCAGTCTTCTTAAATTCGTTGAGACTTTTTTTGTGCCTCAACATATGGTCTGTCCTTGAGAGTGTTTCACGTGTACTTGAGAAGAATTTGTGTGCTGTTGTTTGGGAATGGAAAGTTCTATAAATATTGATTATGTTCATTTGAGCTAATGTGTCGTTTAATGACGATATTTCCTTATCGACTTCATGTCTGAATGTTCTGTCCATTGCTATACATGGGATATAATTGTATTTTTGTCAGTTTCTCCCTATAGGTCTGTTAGTGTTTGTTTTGTATATTTTGGTGCTCTCAAGTTGGGTGCATATATACGGATAAGTGTTATGTCTTCCTGGTGAATTGTTCATTTTATCATTATAAAATGTCCATCTTTATCTCTTGTTAGTTTTTTTTATCTTGAAATCTTTTGTCTGATGGAAATGCTGCTATACCCACTGTTCTCTGGATGCCCTTAGCTTCAAGTATCATCTTCCTCCCCTTCACTTGAGGGCCTATGTTTGTCTTTGGAGCTGAGATGAGTCTCCTGCAGGCAACATGTAGTTGGATCTTGTTTTTTAATTCATCATGCTACTCTGTGCCTTTTCACTTGTGCGTCAGTCCATTTACATTTGGAGTGATTAGTGTTAGATGAAGACTTACCACAGCCATGTTATCTTTTGTTTTCTGGTTGCTCGATATCTCTGTTGTTTCTTTTCTCTTGTAATTGTCTGCTATTTTAGTTCGGTGATTTTCAAAGTTTTTTTTCCCCTCTGTTTTATCTTTTTTTTATGTTTTGTGCCTCAGCTCCGAATTTATCTTTTGTGGTTACCATTAGGTTTGTGTAAAATGTGTCATACATAAAATAGTACTTTTTTTCTGAGTGCCTCTTGTCTGCATTCACTCAGACCCACTAAGTCCTTTTCCTACCCTTTATGATTTTGTTGTCACAAATTGTCACTTTTTATGTTGTGTATGTTACCAAATTGCAATAGGTATAGTTATTTTTAACACCCCCCCCATTCCCTTTAACCTTTATGTTATAATTGTTTAATAACCTAATCTGAAGTAGATTTGCAGTTTCCTGCCTCTGTCTTTTAATCATCTTACTCAGAGTTTTGCATACTTTTGTCTTTTTGTTTCTGGTAGAGGAGCTCCTTACAACATTTCTTATAGTGCAAGTTTTGTGGTGGTAAATTTGCTCAGCTTTTGTTTGTCTGGGAAAGCCTTTATTTCTCCTTCGTATCAAAGGGCAACTTTGCTGGGTATGTTATCCTTGGCTGGTGGTTCTTCTCTTTCAATATTTTGAATATTTCTTTCCAATCTCTCTTGTTTTGTAATGTTTCTGCTAAAACATCTGATAATTATCTAATGGGTTCCTTTTATAGGTTATAGTCTTATTTCCCCCTGGCTGCCTTGAGAATTCTTTCTTTGTCATTAATTTTTGGCAGTTTGAATAAAATATGTCTTGGAGAAGGTCTTTTTGCATTGATATGATTAGATAGTCGTGTTAGCTTCCTCTGTTCTCTAGTTTTTTCTATAGGCTCGGGTAGTTTTCATTAGTTCTTTCTTTAAGTAGGCGCTCCGTTCCCTTCTGCCTTTCTCCTCCTGGTCTGCCTGTCTTCCTCGGGTTGCTCTTTCTAATGCGGTTCTCGTGGAGTTCTCGTAGAGCTTGCTTGCTCTCACGCGCATTCTTCCTCCCCAGTCCCCAACTCTTAGTTCTTACTCTTCTTCCTCTCGGGCCATTTCTTGGTTTCTGTCTTTGAGTTGGCTAATTTTCTCCTCCGTCTGGACTGCTCTGTTTCTAGTGGTCTATAATGCATTCCTCGTTTCATTTATTGAGTTCTTCAGCTTCAGAATTTCTGTTTGGTTCTTTTTTATGGTTTCAGTCTCTTTGATTTAGTACTCCTTTTGTTCATTAACTTTATTTCTGAGTTCATTAATTTTATTCCTTGAGTTTCTTCATCAATGCAATCTTGAATTCTCTGTCATTTAAATCACAGCCTTCCCCGACTTTGAGTTTGGTTTCTGGAGACTTTTCATTTTCTTTCTGTGCTTCCAGGTTACCTTGGTTGTTCTTGGTATTGGATGAATTGTTCCTCTGACTGCACTTTTGAAGTAATGATTTCTTTTCTTATTTATATACTGTTTTCCTCGCAAGGATTCAGTAGGTTAATGGGCAGTGCACTTTCTTTTGTCGTCCAGTAGATGGCGCCCTAGCGCAAGTTGAGGGAAATGCCATGCCCTCCCTGCAATGGTGGGTGTCCTCTCTGTGACCAGCTTGCCTCAGTTCCGTGGCACCATCCCTGTGGTGGGGGAGTGTGGTGAGTGGTGGACAGCTGGATTTTCGAGAACCCAGATTGCCTCTTTTCCCCTCCGTGTTGGGTTTTTCCGCACTCTGCTGGTGCACGTGGGGCAGAGATCCACGTTTGTGATCCTGCAGCTCCTTCCCCTTCCAGTAATGGCGCTTGGCACCTCTGTTTTGTTTACAGCTTCTGGCCACATCTACTCAGTTCTGCCGTGCTGCGGATGGGTGTCAGGGAGAGGCCCTTCCTGGGAGGGAAACTGCTTGTGCCCCAGTTAGGCTCCAGGCCCTAGTGGGAGGGCTGCAGGCTGACTCCCTGCTGTGGTGCTCGCGGGAGCTGAGCAGAGCCCAGAACGGTCCGCAGCTCCTCCCAGCCAGGGTCCCTGGTCGTTCTGGTCGGCCTCCTTCAGATGTCCTGCCAAGTAGATCTTCAGGCGCGTTTGTGTGTGGAGCCCGGGATCCTTTGTCAAGTTATAATGGTCGGATTTATTGTAAATTTAAGGGGAGAAAGAAGGAGTCTTCTCACTTTGTCATGATGCTCACGACTCCACGT
Source organism: Pteropus vampyrus (assembly GCF_000151845.1). Classification (NCBI taxonomy): domain Eukaryota; kingdom Metazoa; phylum Chordata; class Mammalia; order Chiroptera; family Pteropodidae; genus Pteropus; species Pteropus vampyrus. Next base: position 1,653,383 of record NW_011888940.1, read on the forward strand.
GTTATATTTTAGTCGTTTAATTACCTTATTCGATCTCTGCTATATATATATGATACTGATGAACAATCGTCTTTTCTTGTCCTCTAGAAGGCCATCATTCTTGCCTTTCCTGACGACTTTGACTGTTTATCTCATTCTTCTTCTGGACTCTGCTTTGTTGGTTAGGTTTTAAAGGGTAAAGTTTCTTAGGATTCTGTCCTACATTTAGAGAACCAGGCACTGTCACTACTCAGACATTGCTCGTGGGGAGTGAATACTGGTTCCAGCCCTCTGGGGACAGTATATATTATATTATATTTATATAATGTATTTAATATTTAATTGTATATAACATATATGTATTATATATTATATAATATGCTTTTAATAATATATATTAAAATTACTAATGTATATTCTCACTTCTGGGAATGTACCCTTTAGATATATTTACATATTTCATAATGATGTCTGTACAGGGTTATTCACATGAGTATTGTATGTAATAGCAAAAGATTTGGAGATTATTCACACTACTCTGAAAAGTTTATTAACATTTTTCTCTCTTTTTCTATTCATATTTGTATCTACATGAGGCTAGATTTTCTTCATATGTGTCAGCCAAAAGGCAGATTGCAACAGAGTGAGAAGAGCCCAAACATCCCTTCATAAATAGTGGATTGGTTAAGTAAATTATGATAGAGTAATACAGTAGAATATTATGCAGTTGAAAAAGAATAGAAAGATAGTATTTATATGGAAAATCATGGAAAAATCACTGCAATTAAAAAGGAAAAGAGGAAGGTGCAGAACATATTATATATCACTTTTTGTGTAAAGGAAAGAGAATAAGATTATATAGTTGTATTCGCTTATATTGCTGTAAAGGAACTCTGGAAGGAAAAAGAAGAAACTAACACATTACCCCAAGGAGCAGCGTACAGACTGCACAGATGACAGACAGGAGTGTGATGAGACTGTCGCATACCTCTTTAATCTATTTGATTTTTGGTATATGAAAATACTACCTGCTTAATTCAATTTTTAAAATGTCTTCTACTGTAACTTAAACCTAGTTTTCACACAGCATGAGTTCATACTTTGTAGTTAAAAACCACTGGCCTACAGAATAACTTTCCGTAACATACTGTGTGTAAAGCCTTTTGTCTCCTTAGGTTCACACTTTGCCACTTCTAGCTTCATACTTTACAAGACTGAATTTCTTGGAGTTCTTCTCACCCATGGCCCTGTGTCATATTTGTGTATGTTTTACCTATGTCTTCTTCATAGTCATCCGTTAGGAATCAGTTTGTCATCTTCTCTGGGAAGCCATCCTCTACGTCTATGGCTGAGTTAGGTGATTCTCTCATAATACATTGTGTATTTGTCTGTTATTGCTCTTGTCATATTGCATTGTAATGATCAGCTCCTTTATATTATCTACACATAGACATTCAGAGGTTTGCTTTAGTTTTTTTTCTTTTTAAAGATTTGCTTTAATTTCTTTCTTTCTTTCTTTCTTGTAACGGTCTTTGCCTGTAGTGTAGGAGTCATCCCTCAGATAGCTTACAGTCTTTAATGGAAACAGACATGCAGAAATATAACTGACACAAAACAGAATGTAATAAGTGAGATAATGGGCAAGGTCACGGGCCCGATAATGCCCCCAGATGGAGACATTTTAACAGGGCCTGTTTAGGAGCAGCAAATAAGGTGCTCTGTGCTGAAGCAAATACAGCTTCAGCACAGAGGAATTATGGCTCAAGGTGAATAGGGAAGGAAAGGAAGAACAGGGACAGATTGCGAGAGGCCTTACATTCCAGTCTAAGTAATTTAAATAGTATCTTATAAGCAGACTTGGACTAGTGAATATTTTGAACAAGGAATCAACCTGATGTGTTTTAGGATGATTACTTTTATGCTTTCTGTAGGGTGGTTTGGAAAAGGAAGAGATGAGGAACAGGGCACCTGTTAAGATATTTTATACTGTAAACTACAGTGTCAGGTGTGGGATCAAAAAAGGAATAGCCAGCGATACAGTTCATTCAATCTTCTGTTTATTTCAGTAAACATTTTATGGGTACCAAACCTTGAGGAGTTCATACTTTGACAGTCATATGTTTGTCTATAATAGATGATTAGATGTATAAGTTCCTTAAGGATTACCTTATTTTGATCTCTTGAATTTAGCACAGTTGGTGATCATATTAGGCACTCAATAATGTAGAGGCATCAGTGGAATAGTACTGGTTAAAAGCCAGGTTTAAATCCTGGCTCTACCATGGTTGCCTGAGTCCAGTGTAGTAAAGTTACTAAACCTATGTAAATTATAATTTTCTCATCTATAAAATGCAGCATTAGTCAGCTTGGGCTGCCATAAGAAAATACCATAGACTAGGCGGCTTGAACAACAGAAACTTATTTCTCACAGTTCTGGAGGCTGGGAAGTCTGAGATCATGGTTAGATTCTGGCGAGGACTCTCTCCCTGGCATGCAGACAGCACCGTCTCATTGTCTTTGCGGTGGGGAGAGACAGAATAAGCTCTCTGGTGTTTCGTCTTATAAGGGCACTAATCACATCATGAGGGCTCCACCCTCGTGACCTCATCTAGACCCAATTAACTCCCAAGGGCCCCATCTTCACATTCCATCACAGTGGGGGTTAGGGATTCAACGTATGAGTTTTGGGGGAGACACAAACATTTAGTCCATAGCACTGTTTTGTATAGTGGTTATGAAAATTAAATAATTATGGACAGCATTTAGCACTGTGCCTCTAACATAAGAAGTCATGTGTTTAACCTGTTATCATTATTACCATTTGGACTTGGCATTACATTTTGCATATGGGGTAATGGAGGAAAACGAGAAACGATTTGGTGATTTTGTTCTTTATTGTTGGAGAATATGTGATAACAATGACGAAGAGAAGTGTAGGAAAAAAGAGCAGGATCGTGGGCCGCTGTGGGAGAGGCTTCCTTCCCCCCGTTAAGAGAGACGGGGAGATGATGCAAGTGTCAGGCTTATAGGGGTAGCCTGAGTCTGTGAGAGTGGAAGGAAAGAGAACCTTGAACGTTCTTTATTTGCATGTGGGTTTCAAATGCAGTTCTTAATGTGTTTTTATTCAAGTCTTTATTTTCTTTTCATTGATCAGGTTGGGTTTTTTATGAGCCTGGGAGAGCAGAAGTGCCATTTAGATCTTTATCCACAAATAATACTAAATTTACTTTGCTGGATTTTGAAAAGTTTCATGTCAGACATTTTGAGTCTTAGAGATATTTAGAGATTTTTAAATTGGAGTGTTATCTATTGCTATCCTCCAGCTTTTAGATTTAGGCTTTCCTCTCAAGTAAATGAATCAAGGCCTTAATTTTATTAGCCTTTCTAGAACTATTAAGAATCTCTAACTCTTTTACTTTGGGCAATAATTGTCTCCACATTTACTTTATAGAGTCCTCTTTGGTGGAGCCCACAGGCCGCGAGGAAGCGCAGGATTCATAAGATGGCGGGCGGGTGAGTCACTGAGAATTTGGGCTGGAACTTGGGGAAAAAAGTGGTAGTGGTTGCTCCTTAATAATAGGAATAAGATTTGAACTATAAATTTGGACAGTACATTGTCTTGGTGAAGTCTCTAAAGACAACATAATGGTTTTGAGTTTTTTTAATGTGAATTTTATTGATTTATATTGCATAGCTATGGTGCCATTTATACTATGATTTTATCAAAATTCACACAGTGACTCGGCACACAGTGGAAGGTTTGGAGTTTGGGGCCAAAACGGAGCAGACAGTTTGTCCCAGAGTGTATCTTTTCTTTGGCGATAGTGGTCAGATACATCATTAAATTGTGGTTTAGGGCTTTTCTTTTTCGTTTTAATAACAGAATTTTAATAAACACTATTTTACTTGAGATAAGAAGACAAGTATGCTTCTGGAACCACTGAAATCAAACTTGAGAGAAAGAAAATTAGAAAACTCATGGGGAGATAGTCTAATGAATATTAACATACAATGATCAGGTGACATTTTCACTCCAAAGAAACGTTATCTCTGCCCAAGATCAACTTTTTTATAATTTTATGAACTCAAAGCTGTGATTTTAGACAGTAAAATCATTATATCAGCCATGATATAAATAAAGGGGAAAAGGCAGTAGCAAATTGAAATCACGAAAGCAGTGGAGCCACATAAAAAGAGAAAAGCATAGGGCCTGCATCTGTGGCCCGTGTGTATCTTTCTCAACGTAAAAATAACCGTAAATTGACATACTGGTTTGCTGATGAACTTACTAATTTTCTATGAGTACGTGTGGTAGTATACGTTAGATGAGACTGATTGGAAGTATCATTATGAAGCAGAGACAGTTTGTCCCTAGGTCCTGTTTACTGATCTTTTTCTTGTTCCGTCAGCCTTCTCATTCAGTGGTCACTCTCCAGAGGCCTTTCCCTGTCTTTTCACTGCCAGATGAGTCCCCGTTACTTTTGGACGGTGATAGGTTATCTCTGAAAGATCAATAGACACACTAATGGCAGATTATTTGACATTTAATTTGGGCTTTTGAAAATCCAAACAATTTCCTTATGGTAAAACTTCAGATACTGACGTCTGTCAGGGTGCGGGGGGGATATTTTTAGAGAAGAGAGTTTTTTGACCCCACTCCTTCAGTCACGACCTGTTGCCAGGTAGGAAGGGCATTGCCGCCGCTGCAGGCCTGTCCCATGCTAGCGTCTGGCATCCGTGCCAGGCCCTTGATCCGCACGGCGCTGTTTGATCTCATCGTGAGCTGTGAGATCAGCGTTCTCATTCACGTTTTACCAAAAGGGAACTGAAACAGGCACAGAGAGTTGAGGTGACCTTCCCAAAGAGGTCACAGTGGAGGCACATATTAAAACCAGGACTTTGACTCCAAAGCTTTTCCCTTTACCCCCAGACCAGCATTTCACAGTTGTTTTACTTCGTTTTGCCCGCACTTTCTTTTGGAGAACACGCAATATCTTGCTCCCAAGAACTCCACACATGCTGTGTAGAGATGGTCCCCCAGCCCTCTTTCCGGTCACCGCACTAGGCTCTGCTGCTTGTGGTCAGTCAGTCTCACCGGAACCTTTCGTTGTGTTTTTGCCTCATTAGCAGAGCTGACTGACAACTACAGCGTTCATCTCTAAACACTGAGTTAGGGTTTGTTGTTTAAGCCGATTGGCCAGCTCTGCAGTTTGTACTTAGAGTAAGGTAGCATTGGTGAGTTATGTGGGAACTGTAATGTTTGGGAATCACCCCAGCAAGAATTAAGTTTCTTGTTGTTGACACTTGAACAGATGTATTTAGTATTACAAACACTTTGAAAATGTTCATTTAACAAAGAGTTATGAAGTGCTTACTACGTGCCGGGGCTGTGCTAGATTTTATACTAAGTAGGAGGTTTCTACCCTCCATGAGGTGATAATTTAGAAGGGAGACAAACGTGAGGTGGCTTTGAAAATACACTGCAGTAATGACAGGAATGGAGGAGTGTAGAGGAAAAGGGGGGACACTGAGGAAGGAACAGTTAACTGCTTGGGGGACTCAGAGAAAGATTCAGAGAAGTAGCTTAAACTGAAGCTTGAGCGTATTCGTGATTATAAGAAAATTCATGGTGTGCTTACACACACCGCGCACACAGCGTTTGCACAGACAGCACTTCCCTCACGTGTAAATGCAGTGTTAAGCTCGAACACTCAGCCTCTTCTCTTTCCCCCTAAATCATACGTAATTACGTATATTATCCCCTGGTAGCTTTTAGAAGGCTTCTCATGCAGCCGCTCATTTATTTCCCTTTATTTTTCTGTTCGCCAGCTCCTAAGTTCCTCTGGTGTTTGGAAGCGCGTGGACTGATTTCTGGGCGGTCCGGGGAAGTCAGCCTTGCGTCGATCGCTCTGTTCTGCATTCTTTACAGCGTGAGGTAGAGAGCGAGGGGTCACAGTGGTGGCGGGAGATGATGGCAAGAGGAGAGTAGTGGAACTCGGTAGCTGACTGCTTTATCATTTTTCCTGTCTCACGGATGGTTCTCTTCTGTTGAGAATAATTTAAGGACTGAAAGTGTGACTTGCTGTGTTCTTGGGCTGAAAATGAAGTTAGAGGTTGGTCGTCTGGGGGAAAACACTGTATTCAGTGGTATATTATTTTCTGGCCATTGTGATTATAAGGCTTTGCGTTCCCCTATGATTAAGTTTTCCTATACATGTTTATCTCTGTCTCTCACGTGTGGTTCTCACAGGCACACTGGCAGATGTTACAGCAATTCAGCTCACTCGAGAAGCTACATGATTGCACAGACAGAGCCCTGCCTCAGAAGTTAGGAGAGCTGAGTTCTGGTCCTACCTCTGCCTCTAATTAATTGTTCTCTGCCTTTGTACTAGTCATTTAATCTGTTAGGTCTCAGTTACTTACACTTTAAATAATGGGATAGGGTAATGCTCTCTGAGGTGTTGCTCACCTCAAAACTTCTATCATTTTAATATTGACAGGGTATTTATTCAACTGCCACATTTTTACCGAGTGCTTCCCACATTTCAGGCCCTGTGCTAGATGCAGTCAAAAAGAGACTTGGAGGATAGACATGTAGATCAATGGAAGAGACTCTAGAATCCAGAAATAAACCCATACATCTCTGGTCAATTGATTTTTGATGGAGATGGCCAGACCATTCAATGGGAAAGAATAGTCTTCAACAAATGATTCTGAGACAAGTGGATTTCTGCACGCAAGAGAGTGAACTTGGACCCCTACTTCACACTCTATAAAAGAATAAATTGACTCAGAGAATATAAATGTAAGAGCTAACACTATGAACACTTAGAAGAAAATGGGTGAATCTTTGTGACCTTGGGTTGGACAGGGCTCTTTAGACCTCAAAAGCACAAGCAGCCAGTGAAAAATTGATAAAGTAGACTTCATCCAAATTAAGATTTTTATGTGTCGAAGAACACCATTAAGAAAGTGAGATGATCCATAGAACAGAAGAATATATTTGCAAGTCATATATTTAATAAAGATCTAGTATCCAGAACATATTCAGAGTTTTTGTAACTCAACAATAAAAAGACAACCCAGATAAAAAAAAAATGGTCAGAGGATCTGAATTGATATTTCTCCAAAGAAGATACACAAATGACCTATTATACATGAAAAGATGCTCAACATCATTAACCAGCTGAGAAATGCAAATCAAAACCACGTGAGATAACCACTTCACACTCATTAAGATGGCTGTAATCAAAAAGACATAATAAAGAGTGTTGGTGAGGATATGAAGACATTGCAATCCACATACACTGCTGGTGGGATTGTAAGATGATGCAGCTGCTTTGGAAAAGAGTTTGCCAAAACTGAAATGCAGTTACCATACGACCCAGCAGTTCCATACCTAGATACATGCCCGAGAGAGCTAGAGTCATACATTTATACAAAACTTATAGATGAATGTTCAGAACAGCATTAGTTCTAATAACCCCAAAGAGGAAATATCCTAAATATTCAGTGATTTAACATGAATAAACAAAATGAGATAAAATCCATACATGAATATTGTTCAGCCAGAGAGCAATGAAGTACAGATACAAGCTATGACGTGAATGAATCTTGAAAACCTTATACTGAGTGAAAAAAGGCACCAAAGGCCACATACTGTATGAATCCATTTATATGAAATGTGCAGGATAAGCAAATCCGTAGAGATGCAAAGCAGTTTCCTGGTTGCTGGGGGCTGGGAGAAGGGAATGAGGTGTGAAGACTGATGGGTTCAGGGTTTCTTTTTGGGGTGGTGGAAAGGTCTGGAAGTAAATAGTGGCGATGGTTGTGCAATCTTGTAAATATACTAAAACCCCAAAACTATACTTTAAAGTGGTGATTTTTATGATATGCAAATTATAAAACAATTTTTTAAAGCCATGGTGCTAAAATAAACTGCTTACATTGATGGGGATAGAAAAGGGTTCCTTGGGAGGCGACAGGACAGCGTTTTGTCCTACTGTGTGGAGTTGGGGTCAGAGCGCTGGAATGAGTAATATTGAGACAGAGACCTGAATGTCGAGTTGAAGTTATTCAGGGGAAAAGAGGAAAGGAAACAGGAAAGAGTATATCAGCATTAGCAGCTTAAAGCCAATTTCAACTGTAACAGGTATAAGCTCCTACCTCTGTCACAGCGTAAGATTGTCAAAGACCTTTCTGCCTTAAGTAATTTGATTATCCTATAATGTGTATTATGAAAAACATAATATCTCAGTTTCTTCTGGGGAAAACAAAGTACTTATTTTTCATGATTCGATTCTAAATATTTTAAAATTTTAGTCTGTGGCATTTTATAATTTTAAATTTTCATGAGACCAGAGCTAGATTCTAGAAGTTCTTTGTGCTTTTTATGGAATTTAGAAATAAAGAGGAAGAAAAGCTTAAATCTCCTTGAAGAGGTCAAAGAAAGCTCCCTAGAGGACATCCGATACCCTTAAGGTGTTTTTAAACTCTAAAATTGTGTAATTTACAGTTGCTATTTTCCACAGCACTAGGTATAAATCTGAGTTGCTGCAGAGACGATACGCCCGGCAGGGTACCCTGGCTGTCCCCGTGCCGCCCACGCTGATGAACTTGAACATCTACTTCAACCTAAGTAGTAACTTTGGAATTACAATCGAATTTCTTACTTATTGTTCTTAGATTTAGAGATTATTTTTAGATTATCTATTATTTTGTTAGTTAACATAACCGAAAGGAGAATTCAGTAGTGTTCTCCGTGGCTTCATTGAAGCCAGTGCAAGCTTTTGCTGTTCCTGGTTTCTTTGTTTGTTTGTTTTTTTGTTTGGTTAACAATGGAATCAGGAGATGTCGGCACTTAGCACTAAGGTACTATATCGGTTACTTATTTGTTATGTTTATTTTTCTCTTTCATTCCCATTAAAATGTAAGCTATGCGAGAACAGGATTTTTTTCCATTTTGTTCATTGCTCAGTAAATAGTTGTTGAATGAACATTGGTAGCCCTAGCAGAGTAGTTTAAATGAGATAGTGGAGGTAGAAGCTGGCTAACCTGGTTGAGGATAGCCTGGGCTGGGAACTCAAAATCAAACAGGAATAAGTGTTTTTTTGTCCCCTTTTAATAAGTTTGGTAAAGAGGATATTTATGAAAATTCTCTTCTTAGTCACTTTTGTTTCTTTTTACTGCTGATAGCTTGTAAAATCTTTTTTAAAATTAACATGTCCTGTCCTCTTAGATTTCTGAAATTTATATAAGTTTTATAATCATGAAATTTATTTATTACCATAAGTCATTTGATCTCAACTTCTTATGACCTTTTAGATTTTGAGAAAATGAAAATTTTAGATATTCTCTTCTTTAACCTAAATGCAGCTGTGACATGATATTAATAAATAGTTTTAGGCTTTAATTTTATTTTTTAAAACTACGAAGCAAATGTTCACCAAAAGTAAATATATGTGTAAATCAGTTTACATTATTCGAAATTCTAGAATTAGACATCTGTCTAATGAACGCTGTTCTAAATGTTGCTAAATGATTAATAGTAATTAAAAGGTTAAATATAAGCTGAAGAAAGCTTTGAATTTTGAAATGTTTGCAACAGCTAGTAATCTGACTGATGCAGACGTTTTGTCAAAGTTGAAAAAGTTGGAGCTAATTAATTTCTTGGGAGACATATGATGAAATTGTAGGTGTGATAACATATTTGAGTAACATATGGTAGTTATGGGGCACCTTTCTAATGACTGAGCAGCCAGTTAAATATAGACTTTTTTGGTGTTTTTCTTTCATTACCATTCATTATTACTATGCTTTTTAAAATGAATTTTGTTTTTTGGGGGTCCATAGTCAGGATTTAATGATTTGTATTTAAAACATTAAGACGAATGTGTAATTCTATTCTAAATGGCATAAATTTTAGTAAAAAGTTTTCTTAAAGATATAGCCAGTCATTTTTCCCTCAGCATATACTTGTATGAATAAGTAAATCTAACATATGAGGAATTATACTCTGGCAAACGTTTTTCAACTCAGATTACTTACTCTTGAATGAGGACCAAAAAAAGTTATACAGGTACATATTTTTAAAATTTAGCCGTTTTTTTCTTTTTTAAGGATTCGCTATTTATATTTTGACTAATTTCCTTTCATTCTTACTTCCTGAATATTGCTTGATTATGACAACAGATTAAAAAAGGAATTAATCATCACGTTATAAAATAGTATGTAACACCTTCATAGAGGAAATTGAGTTAAGAATTTTGCAAATAGAGGCAATTTAAATAGTGAGTTAGTTTGTTTTCATTTTTTGAAAGTTAGATTTTTACCACAGTTTATGATTGTAATCTGTTGTACAAGTCTAAAATTTTCTAACTGTCGTTCAGAAATATCCTCAGCGAAATGAGTTTGGGATGAAAAGGCACCTGTTGTGCTCCAGAGGCGCCACCGGAGGGTGTCCAGGTGGATACTCCTGGGGTCCAACACTGTGCCCATTAGATTGATGAAATGAAAAAGCAAGTGAAAGCTGTGCTTTTCCAAGTCTGATATTGAAGCAAAAGTAATATTTATGTCTGAAATGAAATAAACTGAAAGGGAATATAATCTTAGACTTTAAAGGAAAGATGGTGTTTAAGTTCTAGAATTATTAAGGAGATAACTGTAACATTTCTTTGATTTCTACTGTAGATACCACTGTTCAGAATATTACTGCATTTTTGAATATGTTTACTTAAAATGTGCACATATTACTAGTTAGAGGATCTAATATCTAGAAACTTCCCAGATTGATTTACTAAACTTGTTTGATATTACCATAATTGTTTTCCTTTGAGTATCCTCTGAAAAATTTTGATATGGACATTTGTCTCATGAATTCTTCCTTGCAATCTGTTGCAAAATTTTCCTTGTCAGTTGACATGCTTTTAGCGAATGATGATAAAGATAGATATCCATGTGGGATTGTTGGAATATCTTGTCCTAGTGGGCTCTGAACTCAAACCTTCAGTTATATAATAAAGATGAACTTTCAAGTGAGTTACAGTGAAGCACTAACTTCTCATTCATTTAATAAATTTGTAAAATTATGATTAGTACCTAATTATCTGTGAACATTCAGTTTTAAAGATAGCAAGATTCCCTGAAATATAGCTTACTGGTTTGAAAAATGACTTTAGGGATTTATTCTGGGGCTATAAACTTTAAGTAATTTAATTGGTAAGATAGTTACGGTGATTAGACTCTCCAGAAACAAAATCCTGGTGGATAGGCTATTTATTCATTTTTAAAAACATGTCTCAGTAGAGTAAAATGATGATTTAGAAATTACCCGATTGGTTTTATTAATTCTCAACAATAATAAAATATACTTTCAGTTGGGTCATTTTTCTTTATTAGAGTAATAATCCATGTAATTCTGAGTAGCTGCTAGGCAGTTTTTAATGAAGAATGGAAAGATGATAATTTTTCATTCAGTAGGAAAATTCGATATTTGATATGATTTCATAGTTGAGTAATTATACTTAGAAATAGCATTTTTTTTGCTTTCATAAGTTGTTAAAATATTTTCTATTCAGATAAGTCTGTCTTTATGTTATAAACTAAGTAAATGACAGATATCAGATCTATAAGCCAATGTTAAAATTCACCGTAAAATACTTGGCCCCAATCCTGAAAGCCATGGTTCATTCTAGAAATGTTTCTGGAACAGCGAGTGAATGATTTTGGAAGATTAGAAGATTTACATTTTAAATGCAGTGTAACAATTTTTACCTTGCCATGCATAATTTGCATTGCCAGATGTGCTGAGGTTTTAACCATTCACATGGCTTATTTATTTTCTGTACGTACTTAGTCTTGAAGGGACTTATGATTGAAAAGAAGAGTTTGTGAGAAAGTATGTTAGTGGTCTTATTAACAGTGTGGAAAACAGTCCATTTTGTGGAGCATGATGCACTCTGTCACACAGAAACATTTTTTGGATGCTTTCGAAGCCATCTGTAGAGAGTGGATCATTGATTATACATGAGTCAGATAAAAAAGATAATTTTGACATTATCTTTTCTCCCTGAATACCTTGCTTCTGTAAAGTGGTGTGTTAACTTCATCAAATCATTGCAAAGGAATCTCAAAGTTAGCAATTAAAATATATGTAGTAAATTTATTGTTTATGATTTTATCTTAGTATTTTCTGTTGACAATGACAATTTTAAGAACAGATGATTAACAGTCTAGCCTGAGAATAAATGATTATTTTTTTGCCTCTAGGAGTGAAAGATTAATTTTAATAAACCTATTTTAAATCTATCCATTTTACATAATTTAGTCACTAAATATATCCCAGAACTTCTCAGAAACTCAGAATTACTATGAAGATATTAAACTTATTCTTTAGAAATTTGGGGGGAACTGTAGATATCTGCTTTATTCATTTACAGTGACCAGGTATACTGACAAAATCTGTTATTTTGACTTTCAGAAATTGTCCTAGCATCATAATTTCTCATGAGATACAAGATTTGGATTAGTATCAGTAGTTCAGCCAGCAAGAAAGATTCCAGGATAAAAGAACCAAAATTCTGTGCATTTTGGCTTCAACAATAGAATACTTATTATATTTATTAAAATTCATGCCTATTATTTCTCTTGAAAAAATTACAACTTTATGTTAACTGGTATATCTTCCTAGCTAACGTCGAATCCTTACTGTCTGTCAGGTAGTGCCATGTGCTTTGCAGTAGATGCCTTTTAATATGTTTAAATGGTTAAGGATAAAGCTAAGAAAGATCGTTAGATCTCTGATCATAGTCGTAGGGATGGTTGTTGTCTTACTTGGGCCTAGACATTTAGGTAATTGGGACAGGCCCTTCTCTGGTGCATATTGATGCTGCCGCTGACTGCTGGTGACCCCAGGGATTTGAGAAATCTTTCTCAACTATTGTTCCTTGCCTGACTGAGTTTTTGGGAGACAGGGGAGATGTTCTATCAGCTTCTGAGCTTTGAACTTAATATTCGAAATTCAGTAAGTAAAGTAGAAGGGTTTATCTGAATGAGAGCTGAGTCTGGCCTCAGTCAGCTGTTCCCCATCCATTCATTTGTCTATTCAGTCAAGAAATATTTCAAGAGTACCTACGATGGAGCTTCATAGAAACGAGGGAGATAGTGAATAAAGAAGATAAATACATAAACCATATGGCGCATTAGACAATAGAGAAAAATCAAGTCTGGGAAATAGGATATGAAGAGTCAAGGTTGACAAGTATGAGAGGGAGTTGTCTGGGTTGAAATTTTAGATAGATTGCCTGAAGGATGTGAGTTAATATCAGCCACGTGTTGGGGACAACCATTCTAAGAAGAGGGGCTAGCTACTGTGAAAACGATTGAAGTATCATATATCCTTTAGAACTTCCTTTAGTATGGTTGGCTGGTGGTAAACTCTTTAGTTTTTTTTTTTTTTAATGGCAAAATAATACAGAACATAAAAATTACCATTTAGCATTTTTAAGTGTACAGTTTAGCGGCATTAAGGATATTCACATTGTCATGCAACCGGCACCACCGTCCATCTTCAGAAGTCCTTTCCTCCTGTCAAATTGAAACTCTGTCCCCAGTAAACTTTAACTCCCATTCTCCCTCCAACCCTGGCAGCCGCTGTCCTCCGTTTTTGTTTCTGTGACTTTGAGTACTCTAGGTACCTCGTGTAAGTGGGATCATACAGTATTTTGACTGGCTTATTTCACTTAGCATATGTCCTCAAGTTCATCTGTGCTGTAGTCCATGTTAATAAAAGCGTGTGTCGGAATTTCCCTTATAAGGTTCATAATATTCTGTTGTGCGTTTGTGCCAATTTGTTTATCCACTCATCTGTCAATATCTTTTCATTTTTATTTGTGTGAAAAGGTATTTATTTTGCCTACATCTTGGAGGATATTTTTTACTATGTACAGAGTTCCAGGTTGGGATTTATTTTTTTACTCCCTAAAGATATCATTCCTCTCTTTGAGCTTGCGCTATTACTGTTGGAAGTTAGCTGTTAGTGTAGCTAGTGGGCCTTGGAAAGTAATCTCTTTTTTTCTCTGGGTAATTTTAAGATTTTTCTCTTTGTTTGGTGCCTAGGTGTGGATTTCTTTTTATTTCTCCTAGCTCAGTATTCATTAGCCATCTCAAATTACATAGATTAATGTCTTTTAGGACAATTCTTAGCTGTTTGTTCTTCGGATACCCATATTCTTTGAACACATTCTCTCCCCGATCTCCTAGGATACCAATCAGAACTTTGCCAAATCTTCCCTATGCGTCCTGTTATCTTCCGCCCTTTTAGCGTTTTCCATCTTTCTGTCTTTTTGTGCTTCATTCCGGAAAGTTTCTTCTGATGATTTCCCAGTTCACTCTTCGGTGGCATCTAATATGATATTAAACTTGTTCCTCTTCGGTGGCATCTAATATGATATTAAACTTGCCCATTAAGCTTTTATTTTTAGTCCTTGTATATTTCAGTTCTAGAATTTATGTTTTTCAAATTAGCAGTGTCATTTGGATAGTTTTATATTTCAGTGCTGAAAATTTTAAGTTTGACTTTTATCTTCTTGAACATAATAAGCCTAGTTGTTTTATTCACACTCTGTGATACTTTCAGGATATCTGAAATTGTTGCTGTAGATCTGTTTTTGTAACTGGTTGTTTTCGTAGGGTTTTGCTTCTGGTATCTTGGCTCATCATGTGCTGGTTATAAACACTGTCGTTTCTCATTGTTCACAGTAGCTCGGTTATAGAGAGTGCCTGCAGATACTGAATTGCTGCTTTTAGGAAAAATACCAGATTAGGTTCCTGCAAGCTTCTGCTCACAGTATTTTCACCAGTTGATTGATACATAACCTTCTTTTATGTAAGTTTCTGTTTAAGGACACCTTATTTAATATATATTTTTGATTTATTAATATTGACCTCAGTCAGCCACACTGTAACTCATGCCCGAATGAAACTCATCTAACATTTGTTTTTCTCTGTAAAGCACATCGCATCCTTCGTGAGCTTAGAACCACTAGACAGCACTATAACGCTACTTTTGGGGTCCATTTTAACCGGAGCGTTGGGAGATTCAAGTTCATTGCAGCTCTGAGAATATCTGCACATGACTGCAAGAGCGCCCTTGTATTGATTTTGGGATTATAAATAAATTTTAGTAAGTAGGCAAATTTGCCAGCCAGAATCCAGGAATAATGAGAATTGACTCTGTATGCTAGACATTTTATTTGAAAATTATTTGTGGAAACATGAAGCCTTGAATAATGTTATCTTCCTCAAAGGGCTTTTCTTCTGTCTGCCTCGGAGGCATTAGCAGTCCAGGAGCACCTTAATTCAAGTTCAGGTCCAGAGGTTTGCTGGTCCGTCCACTCAGATGTCGTGAAGTTAGTCTGCAGATCTGTGAACGAGCTAGTTTGTTTTTTTGGTTCATCATTACCGTTAGAGAGCCATCATTTGTGATTCTAGCTTAATGTGGGAGTTTATCAGAGTCCTCACTTTGTCTTACGTTTTCAGATATTCTCAGTAGCATCTCCATCTGGATTACCTAATCTTGCAGTTATGGAAGGAGAACCGCCCATTGCCCCTTCTTCTTAACCTTAATTTCTCCTGCCTTTTTGTCATGATTTTACTATTACCGTATCTCTTTCCTTTTTTGAGTTTTCTTTGGTATTTGAAACATACTGTAATTATAAGATTGAATGACTATTCTCATTTAAGTACCTTTCTTAGATTTACACTAAAATGTGGCCTTTAGATTACTTTAGCAATATAAAAAATAAATTCCCCGATTAAAAAAAAAAGAAACCTGGGAGTTAGAACAAGGCTGTGAAATTATTTCATGTTGTTAATTTTCCTTTTGAAAAAATTTTTTATAAAGTTAAATCTCAGCCTTCATATTTGTTATTTTGGAAAGGTGTACTATAAAACATGACTTCTTAATTTAGCTGTCACTTGGGAATTTACTGTGTTTGGTAATATGGGACTGGCTGTTGTGGAGAAGGTAAACGATAATCATAATGTTAACCCTCTTTTCAAAACTGCCCTCGTCCCCCTTTATTCTCTTCTCCAGCAGCAGCCTCATTGCTTCTGTTAAAACTTCAGTCTGACGAGGTGGCCTCTGTGCTCAGAAACCCCCCCAGAGCATTCCACCTCACTCAGAGGAAAAGCCAGAGCCCTCCTGGACCCACGAGGCTCCAGGTGTTCTGGGGCTCCGCGTCCCCTCTGTGGCCCGATTCGCCACTGGTCCCTCCCAGTTCCTCGTGCTCTGACCAGTCCAGCTTCTCTGTGTTCCCATCCAGAGCTCTGCTGTTCTCTCTGGCAGGAAACCTCTGCCCGCTGGGACCCGCTTCTAGTTTTCTCACATCTTTGCAATTTTTCTTAAGAGTCGCCTTCTTGACGATGCCAGCCTTGGCTACCTTATCTAAAACTTCAGTGCTCCCCCTAACGCTTTATGTCCCCTCCTACCCCGCTTTGTGTTTTTCTCGTTAGCATTTACCAGTATCTAACATACCGTACACTTCTTATTTCTCCTTCATCAAAATAGAAACTCCACGAAAGCAGTGGTTTCCCTTCACTTTTTCCTACTGTGCTCCTGGCGCCTGTCAGAGGATAGCCTCCATATCCGTTAAATGAATAACAAACGGGTGAATGAAATATATTACTAGAACCTATTTAATTAAGAGCTTTAATTGTTAGATAAGTCTGTATCAAAATGCAAATAAGGAATGGAAGTATAAAAACCTCCATATTTTATTTATTCTTTATATTTTTAAATAATTTCAAACTCACAAAAGAGTTGTAAGAATAACTCAGAGGCCTTTTTCCTGATCGATTTGAGTGTAAGATGCTCCAATACCCCTGGATACTTTCGTGGATTTTTACTACAAACAACGACATTCCCTTAAATGAGAAGAACATAACTATTAAGTCAAGAAATTAATACTGATACATCAGTCACGACCATCCGATTGTCAGGCTCCATTCAGATTTTGCCAGTTCTTCCAGTCGTGTCTTTTATTGGACCTGGCATCGCATCTGTTTGCCAGGTCTCTTTTAGTCTCCTTTGCTCTGGAATGGCTTCACAGCTCTTACTTTGATGACCTCGATGCTTTTGAAGATCACATGCCAGTTATTTTGTAGAACATCCCTCAGTTTGGGGTCATCTGAAGTTTCTTTACTGTTAGATTCGGGTTGCACGTTTTTGGCAGCAGTATCACAGAGGCGATGCTGTGTTCTCGTTGCATCCTCTGGAGGTGGGATTCAGCTTTGATTTATCCCATTGCCAGTGGTGGTACCTTTGATCACTTGATTTAGAGTAGTGACTGCTAGTTTTCTACCCTGTAAGGGTGCTCTTTCCCTTTTTGTTATTATTATTTTGTAGAGAGATCATTTGAGGTTATATAAATATCATGTTCTGTCAAATGGGCACCACCTAGTTTTGGCATTTATTGATGTTTCTTGCCTGATTTAAGTGTCACTAAGATGGATGTCATGATAATTTTCTAATTCTGTTATTTTTTATAAATTCATTCATTGTGATTCTGCTATGGGAGTTCATTTATATCAAGTGGGCTCACAGATTTTTATTTCATTCAGAGAGTTATTATTATGTCTTTTGATGCTCAAATTGATTCAGGTTTGGTCACTGAGGGCGCCCTCAAACTTCCGTGTGCTTTAGTGTCTCCCCGCCATCCTCTGAGCACCCACTTATGCGATGCTCCGGGTTCACCTCCCAGGATCCCCGCCCCGGCCCTGGAATGGGCTGTGTTCCAAGGAATCAATTCCTTCTGATGTAGAAAATGGTACTTAGAACCCAAATCTGAGCATTGTGTTCATCATACTGGGTGCCACTGCCTTTTTGGTAAACAGCTAGGAAATAGAATATGTACGTGTATATATACATTTACATGTATGTTAGTTTCTGCATCTGTATGTTGAAAACTGAGTCTCTGTCAATATCTCAATTCCTGTTTAGCACACAGAGTTTATTCCAGCTTTGCCTTTTCTATATTTATAACTTCCAGTTATCTTCAGTATATCACTTATTTGGTCAGTCTCTTGTGTGTAACCGATGTCTTAATCCTCGTAGCCATTGGCTTGGTTGGGATCAACCCCTCACCTCGGCTCCCCCACTGCAGTGCCTGCAGAATCCTGAATCCCTTGCTGGGCCTAATGACTGAAGAGACTAAAATCACCTTCACATTGTAATGCTCACTTCAGAATTCTACGGACTCAAATGCTGCGAGTTTTTAGGTGAAATCGCCTTATAATAAAGGGATTCTTTTAATGTTTTAATAACTGTCCATCTTTGATGAGGTGCAGGATGTGAATAAGTCTTAGAATTTTATTCTGGTCTTCATGAACATCGTTTGCTATGTTTTAAACTTATGGAATGGCTAGCCTGAAGCAAAGCTTGTTATAATAAAATTATACTTTATAAGAAAAGAGTTTGGAGAACCCTGACAGTTTTCTTTATAATTTAATTTTTAATTCTGCTAACATAGATGGCGTTGTTAATGTGAAGCTCATTTAGTGATGGTTTTGCTCTTTTTCCAGCTAATCTATCAATTTATTAGTGTTTCAAAGATTTACTTACACTTAACCTTTAATTTTCAGTCACATGGGTTTGCAGATGTGACAAAAGTCAGGCAAGGAGCAAGAAGGAGCCAGTATCTTGAGTGATGAATTTATTTATTTATTTGACAGATATTTATTGACTGTCATACACGCCAGTTCTCTTCTGCTGGGAAGATTGTGAGTCAAAATAGACAAGGTTCTTGCCCTCCTAGAGTGGGGTTCTCAACCTTAGCACTTTGGGACCAGGTATTTCTTCTGATAAGAGGCCGTTTTGTGCATTGTAAGATGGTTAGTGGCATTGCTGGCTTCTACCCACAGGTAATGACAGTCTCCTCCGTGTTTCCCCGCCAGCCCCCGCAGTTGCCATAACCAGATGTGTCTCCGGATATTGCCTAGTGTCCTCTGGGGGCAGGGAGCAAAATCACCATTCCTGGTTGAGTCCTCGCAGAGCTTAAAGTTAGGCACACTTAAAGATATTAAATAGCTAATAATTCAAATTATGTGTTTATTGTAAATATAAATATTTATATGTATTCAGTTATCTATACAATTATCAAATGAGATAAGTGCTGTTTAAGAAAAATACAGAGAGCCATGAGATTATAATCAAGAAAATAGTAACTCCACAGTGAATTTGGAGTTTAGTCAAACAGATAAAAGTTTTTACTGAGTATATGTTACGTATTTTCTTTGAAAAGAAACTTAAGACATGATTATTTGCTTTAAGGATAGTCTTTTAAGCGTGTAAGAGTACACTGTTAATAACTAAGCTGGGACAGTAGGCAGAAACGAGGCAAATTCCACATATGGACTTCCATAACCTACTTCCATGCTCCTATAATCTATGCAGGAAAAAAATATTAATCTATGAAACACATAGAGAATAATTCAAAAACATAGCAATTAAGTGCTAAACTGTATCATGTTATTAGTACAAGAGGCGGTTCCTTCTTATTTCCCCATCTTGACTTTATAGAAGGCTCCGTGGAGAAAGCTTGGATTCTAATTCTTCAGGTTAATTTTTGAGGTTCTCTTTAACATGATTCAGCTGTTCCTATTCAGTTCTTACATTCTGCTTCTTAACCTCCTCACTGGTTGAAGGGTTCACACGATGGAGCGAACCACAAGAGAGTCTGGAGGAATGTAGTGTGCCCAAATGGTTGTATCTCCTGGAAGACACCAGTCCTTTCTGTACCAGCCTTGAGAGTATCAGCGTTGGGTTACAACAAACAATGTTATGCGACTACCAAGTGTATATCCTGAAAGAAGAGTTCTTTCTTAAATCAAATATCTCTAAGTTTCTTATTAAAAAAGTAGGATCATTTTATACAGTCATTCTTACACTAACTTCATATTCCCTGATTTTCTTTGCTTTAATTTTAATTTCTTATACTACTAAAGATCCCATAAATTATAAATTTATTAGTCATGCTATTTAAACATTTAAATTACCTTTAAAAAGGTTTAGGCATGTCTTTTCACTTATTCCTTTGAATCGGTTTGCGTTCATCTATTGCCTGCTCAGATCAGATGTCCGTGGAAGGAAGATTGTAAAATTTGAAATATAGAGTATTTGGGGACATTAAGGTAGCTCAAGATGGTATGACATGATGGAAGAGGCGTGAAGACCTTGAAACTGGTAGAAATAATAGGATGTGAGGGAGAAGTATGTACTGGGAAAGGACATAGGAAATATGCCGCAGGTATGCTTGCCCATTTCCAATATTCGCTTACAGTCAATTCCGTGCCTGGGAAGAAGGTTAAAACTTTACTTTCTTTTTCCCCATTCTTCCATTCCAAGGATCAAGATTTAAGGCTGGTTTAGCTGGTACCGATTAGTACTATTTAACTGAGTTAAACAGACTTCTGTGATGACATCTTGAGATTTAACAATTATAGTATTATTCTCTGGAACAAAACATTCAAAGTACCCAGAAGCCACCAGTGAACTTAAAGAGCGCAGGCTACATACAAACCAGCGGACTACCTGCGAAGAGTTTGAAAAGTAAAAATAAAAATTTGAAAGCACCAAATCTAAGACTTGTATGTAATTAAAATGAGGTTGTTTTAGAAAATTAAATTTGGCAAGCAATTAATCCTTAATAAGGCATAATTGTTTTATTTTAGGAAAAAATTAATTTAA
This sequence comes from Pteropus vampyrus, assembly GCF_000151845.1. Taxonomy (NCBI): domain Eukaryota; kingdom Metazoa; phylum Chordata; class Mammalia; order Chiroptera; family Pteropodidae; genus Pteropus; species Pteropus vampyrus. The sequence goes on from NW_011888940.1 coordinate 1,674,105, forward strand.
CAAACCTATTATTATGTGAAATTTAGGTAATGAACATGGGCAGTACATAATTTCCATAACATTTATAGCATCAACCACAAAAAAGGCTGAATTATTATCATCAGATACAAAGAATGTTCACTTCTGAATCGGAGCTCTGTGGAGAGCACCATTCATGCTTGCTACAGTTAAGTCAGCACTTCAGGACTCCTAAAAATGCTGTGTCCTCTGACTTTGTCACATGTACCTTTTAGGTGCTTATGTGCTCGATTTTGTTGGTGAGTATATTTTTTGTATTTTCCAGTATTGAGTAGATTTTTCTCTGGGTTGAAAATGTTCTCTCAGCCAATGGTTTTTGGTTTTCTACCAAAAGTAGAGAAACTTCCAGTTATGTTAAATAGTAAAACAGAGGCCTCCCAACGAAGCCCTGTAACAGCATCAGCCCTGACTCAGCAGCTGGCTGTGATTGGCCAGCCGTCCTCCCGCCTTTCCTGCAGCCAGTGGAGTTTTGATTGGGTGGAATATCAGTGCGATTAGCACATTGGCTAATCAAAGTAGTCTTAGGAAATGGTTGGCCTCAGAGCTGAAGTTCCTGGCGGCCAGCCAACCTCCTGAACCCCCTTGATACTGCGGAGCTTAGCCACGAATACCATCTAGATTCTGCTTTTCTGTGTCCCGCGCTTTCCCTGCCCCGTCCTCCTATGTCTGGGTCCTGTTTCAGTTCTTCCATGACTATCTCAGGCCTCTTCCTGTGGACAGAAGTTCATTCAGGAATAAGGGTTCCTTTCTTTGCCATTTTGCAGTTTCGAATTGGAGCCCTCATGTACCTCCCAGACCAAAGCGCTTCTGTCTCTTCCACAGTAAGACTAGATTTGCTCGGGCTCTAGAGCAGGCCACACAGCAGACTGTCCTTTCTCTTCACTAGACTACAAGGAAAAAGAAAACAAAACAAGTACAATATATTGTTTTATTAGATGAATATAGCTCTTCCTCCTCCTCAAAAAAAAAAAAAAAAAAGGAACTGTGAGCGTATACATAAAATTTAGATATAATTGCATGTCTGAAAGTATTCCTCACTTAAGCTTTTGTGATAATTAAATCCAAATTTAAGCATTTGGCAAAGATATCCATTTCATTTATCATTGCCTTGGATGTGCTTTAAACAGTCTGCTACTGTTGGTCTATGAATGGGTCTTTTACACAGTAAAACTAACCTTGTGGCAAATGTCTTCATAGTATAGAAGTTGGGTCGATGCTTAAAGTGTATTGTTGTTCTTTATGATTCTGTCCTGATAACTTCCTAGAAGTTCTCTTCTCTTCAGTAGTCTTTTTTTTTTTTTTTGAGAAACATTTAAAACATATATGCCTGGTTTGAGGTAAATTAGGGTTGTGACATGTTATAGAACAATTTTTACCAGTTAAATTGGGTTAGATAGCTCAGAGTTAGTAATCTTTTCTTCAAAGCATTATCTCACTTCCTGTATGTGTTTGTAACCTAATTAGTGTGAGTACCAGCAACCAAAACAAAAGGATGTAACTTTTTAAAATATGATTTTATTATTTTTTTCAGTGACTTGACTGATGATTCAAGTATTAGACAGCCTTAATCAACAAATGTTTATAAGAACTTAGTGTGTAAAGAGTGATATGTTTAGATTCAGAACATTTTAAAGAAATACCTGTAATTGGGAGACAAGGGCATTGAACTTGCTACCCTTGTAAATACAGAGGGAGGGGTATTGTGTGTGAGAGAGAGAAGAAGGAAGAGGAGGAGGAGGAGAAAAGGAGAGGAGGGAGGGAGAGGGTTGGGGTGAGGGATGCCTACAGTAGTTGCAAGTAAACGTGAAATTTAAAAGACCTTAAGACACATCTGAAGACATAAAATGTATGTTGATACAGTATAAAATTTGGTTCATCAAAGACAATGAATTATGATTGGCAATACTCAGGAAAGTTTAAGTCAAGTGGGTTTAAAGCAGTATTTTGAAGGAAGAGGAGGCAGATTAGTAGAATGTAAATTAGGACTAAGTTCCTGGGCAATTAATTTTCGCTGACTAACTGAGCCACTTTCCTTCATAGAACTGATACCTTTGGTTCTTTATTTTGAAGTGAAGGGAGGGCATATTGCGTTTAGGCAGTAAGAGGACGCGTAGGCAGAGAGAGAGTTGTTGGGAAGGAGACAGGAAAAGAATAGAAAGATTGCTAGACTCATACAAGCCAAGTGAGAGCAATTACCGCATCATGTAAGGGTTTAAGGAGACTGAGGCCTGAAAAGAGGCCACCGATGGCCTTATAGTGACCTTCTAAAGATCTGTTTCAATGATAAAATGCACATTGCCAGAAGTTGAGAGTAAATGGATATTGAAGAAATGAAGAAGTCGTTATAGATTATTCTTTTGAATTATTTTTTTGCTAAAAGGAAAGAAAATAGATTGCAGGAGGTCAAAGAAAGATGATGCTTGCATGAGAGTGAGCATAATTCATAGGTTGTAGGGGAAGGAGTCAAAATACAGAGGG
>NW_011888940.1:1676650-1678808 GCF_000151845.1 Pteropus vampyrus
AGAACATTTTAAAGAAATACCTGTAATTGGGAGACAAGGGCATTGAACTTGCTACCCTTGTAAATACAGAGGGAGGGGTATTGTGTGTGAGAGAGAGAAGAAGGAAGAGGAGGAGGAGGAGAAAAGGAGAGGAGGGAGGGAGAGGGTTGGGGTGAGGGATGCCTACAGTAGTTGCAAGTAAACATGAAATTTAAAAGACCTTAAGACACATCTGAAGACATAAAATGTATGTTGATACAGTATAAAATTTGGTTCATCAAAGACAATGAATTATGATTGGCAACACTCAGGAAAGTTTAAGTCAAGTGGGTTTAAAGCAGTATTTTGAAGGAAGAGGAGGCAGATTAGTAGAATGTAAATTAGGACTAAGTTCCTGGGCAAATAAATTTCCCCGAACAAACGAACCAACTTCCCTCAAAAAAACGAAAACCTTGGGTCCTTAATTTGAAGTGAAGGGAGGGCATATTGCATTTAGGCAGTAAGAGGACGCGTAGGCAGAGAGAGAGTTGTTGGGAAGGAGACAGGAAAAGAATAGAAAGATTGCTAGACTCATACAAGCCAAGTGAGAGCAATTACCGCATCATGTAAGGGTTTAAGGAGACTGAGGCCTGAAAAGAGGCCACCGATGGCCTTATAGTGACCTTCTAAAGATCTGTTTCAATGATAAAATGCACATTGCCAGAAGTTGAGAGTAAATGGATATTGAAGAAATGAAGAAGTCGTTATAGATTATTCTTTTGAATTATTTTTTTGCTAAAAGGAAAGAAAATAGATTGCAGGAGGTCAAAGAAAGATGATGCTTGCATGAGAGTGAGCATAATTCATAGGTTGTAGGGGAAGGAGTCAAAATACAGAGGGAAATTCTGAATATTCGAGAGAGATAGTCATTGACATAACCAAACTTAGAGATAGGTAACAATAAAAATGGTACACAAGGATAGGGGCTAGCCCTTAAAAAGGGGAGTGTATGTATATGTCTTCCTTTGAAATAGGGAAAGAGGGTATCCCAAATGTAGATGGTCTCAAGTGGGGAGTTGGAAAGTTGAGGTTATTTACATTCAGTGGTTTCCATGTTTTCTAGGAGGTAAGATTATTATAGAATGAGAGAGATGGGGTAGGGGGAAGGGGGTGGAATAGGGTAAAGAAGATGTGGCATGATTTCTTGGTAAATAATCATCCATCAATTTGACTTGTAGATGCTCAGGTCAACTAGAGACAAATAATTTTTCAAGGTTGCATGAATTATGATAGATCCTTTTGGCTTAGTTTCATGATTTAATATAGCAATACACAGAACAATTACACAGAAAATATATAAATCTCCACATCGGGTGGAGATTTATAAAATGTGTGCCATGAATAAAGAAATAGAAAAAATACAGACCAAAAAGTATAGATAGAACAAAAGTAGACCAAGGATGCCATAGAATTGAGACGAGTGAGTGAGGGTAGAAGGAAATCTATAGACTGGGAAAATAGGGAATGAATGAAGGACTAGAAGTGATAAGGAAAAGGAAGTTCGGTGGGAGTGGGGAAATCGGAATATTATCTTAAAATATTAAAGGTAGTTATTTCATGCAGTAGTATTTGCGGGCCTACCGTGTGTTAGGTACTGTCCATTTGTAGTTCTAAGAAATACAGTACCAAATATGTACTGTTCAACAAAGACACCACTAGATGTCACTCTGATTCATATGGCAAGGCGAGCCTGGATATGTGCTTTTAAGATACAAGTCAGAAATGTATAAACAGTTAATCCTTAATAGTTTATGTAGATCGATTCTTGATTATCCAGGTATCTTATTTGTACAACTACACCTTGAGAGAATACCTTCTTTAGAACAAAAGCAAACCTTGGAAACTTCATGAGATTAGTACAGCTTTGCATTGTTGATTTATTTTTATCAATCACACTAAATAGTATTTCTCTGGTGAACTTCAAAGTTTTTTGCAATTCTACATCAAAGTTGTGAAGTTATTTTCTTTCCTTAACACTATTTTAGTTATTTGTCTGCTAGGTTGGTTCTGGTTTATAGGAGCTAATGAGTATTTGTAAGCACTAATGAGCCTGCTGGTTTATAAGTGGTCAGGATCTGCATGTCTACACCTTAGCCGTGAGTGTAGTTTGCTTTATGTGTCCTCTACTCTGAGGAAGAAC
>NW_011888940.1:1678858-1681215 GCF_000151845.1 Pteropus vampyrus
TAGAACAAAAGTAGACCAAGGATGCCATAGAATTGAGACGAGTGAGTGAGGGTAGAAGGAAATCTATAGACTGGGAAAATAGGGAATGAATGAAGGACTAGAAGTGATAAGGAAAAGGAAGTTCGGTGGGAGTGGGGAAATCGGAATATTATCTTAAAATATTAAAGGTAGTTATTTCATGCAGTAGTATTTGCGGGCCTACCGTGTGTTAGGTACTGTCCATTTGTAGTTCTAAGAAATACAGTACCAAATATGTACTGTTCAACAAAGACACCACTAGATGTCACTCTGATTCATATGGCAAGGCGAGCCTGGATATGTGCTTTTAAGATACAAGTCAGAAATGTATAAACAGTTAATCCTTAATAGTTTATGTAGATCGATTCTTGATTATCCAGGTATCTTATTTGTACAACTACACCTTGAGAGAATACCTTCTTTAGAACAAAAGCAAACCTTGGAAACTTCATGAGATTAGTACAGCTTTGCATTGTTGATTTATTTTTATCAATCACACTAAATAGTATTTCTCTGGTGAACTTCAAAGTTTTTTGCAATTCTACATCAAAGTTGTGAAGTTATTTTCTTTCCTTAACACTATTTTAGTTATTTGTCTGCTAGGTTGGTTCTGGTTTATAGGAGCTAATGAGTATTTGTAAGCACTAATGAGCCTGCTGGTTTATAAGTGGTCAGGATCTGCATGTCTACACCTTAGCCGTGAGTGTAGTTTGCTTTATGTGTCCTCTACTCTGAGGAAGAACACAGTATCTGTCCAGCTCCTTTTTATCCTGTTCTTGCCTTGTCTTTCAACCAGATAGATCACCAAGTGCAGTTTTGTTCTTCATGTTCAAACCTGACAAAGGGATCAGGTCTAGAAAGCTTGTCAGACATCCTGCCTGCCCATAAGCTTTTCAGCTTGGTTCTTTCAAAACCTCCGAACATTTTTGGACAGCTGTGCAATATAATTATTAAACAAACATGCAAAAAAAAAAAGACAAGCCAACAAACCAACCATATATATAAAGAGCACCCTGGCACATCGTGTATTTTATAGGGTCTGCTTATCTTGTGATCCATTATGATCTCAAATAATTTTTAGCCATGTTTGGAAAAGTCCTATACTGTTTTGTAAGTAAACTGTCTTAAATTTATCCTTTTTGAATTTTGATGTGTTTATGGACGAAGTCAGTTTATATTTTAAGGTAGTTCTCTGTGGTACTTCCCCATGTAATAGTAACACTTTCATTTGGAAAGGTACCTGTTTGCTGACATCATTCCAATCTACATAAAAACAAGTATTAATCAAGTGGTCAGGAATGGAACCTGTGGCACAAACACGGCAAACTCAGAGAAGGAAAAAGTAGGGTAAGTGGAATTAGGCAGAAGATGGCACTACAACTTGCTTTAAGGATTGTACATAAAATTTTCCTTTGACTGGGAAAAAACTTACTTTTTCATCGGTTTTAAGACTAGATGTTGGTAGGTAATATTTTGGTCTATTAATTGAAGATATCTTCCTGTAATCTCTTCATGTCTCTTAGAAAAAAATTACTTTACCTTTTGGACAGGTGAACATGAACACGTCGCATTTATCGAGGTGTCCCGTGCTAAAGCAAGAGAGGCCAGTGAGAATGCCCTGGTAGTGGCACTGTAATTCTGCTTTCCCAAGATTATGTCGATCTGGTCATTATGAATGGTAGCCTCTTTGAGAAAAAGCATTAAAATATGGTGCAAAATTGTGCCATTAATGAAATCTTCTGGAAATTATATTTCCTTTTTTTCCCTTAAATTTACTTTGCCATATAATTTTCATACTGAAACTTCTTTCTGACATTTTTGTTGGCACATGGAAAGGGTGTTCATTTCGTTGTTTAGAGCTTTCCAGTGAAAACAGTATATATGCCTTTTTAGGAACGCACTCCTTTGTTGTGCTAGGAACAGTAAGTTTGCTTAGATAATGGCCGTCTACACTCTCTGTCTCTAATCCCCAAAGGCCTTAACCTCCATTAGGAGCAAATGGAGATTTTTGTTTGCTTCAAGTAGCTTCCTAGGCATATAAAAACTCTTTTTGACATCATTATTTAGGGGCTCCCATTCTCCCAATGGAATCACCGCCTAACACAAAAACTTTGCAGCTGGTGAGCTCCCAAAGCCCCTTTTGATGATTGTTTTGAAGCTCAGCATGGCAGCTTGCAGTTGTTTCTTTCCTGTACTGGTAGCCGCACCCGCCCCCCCGATGTCCACAGACATTATCCATCGTTTCCAAAAGGAGGGCCGCCTCGTCCCCCCCCCCCCCCCCCCCCCCCCCCCCCATGTTCATATTATTTAAGACAATAGGAATTCTCCAGAGGTAAAAG